>NC_136423.1:161328097-161928097 GCF_052625555.1 Lactuca saligna | reverse complement strand
GCTTATGTGGCAAGCCACGTGTGCGCTGAGTGTGCTGAAACTGCTGATGTGTCAGTCACATATGCACTGACTGGCTTTATTAATTTAATACAAAAATTCAAATACATGTGGGTGAATAAAGTGGGTGGGATTCGAACCCACAACCTCTAAATCACAGAACAAGGCCCTTACCAATAGGCTGAACAACATTTCTTGTTTCATAGCCTGAAAACGTAATATATAATTATAATGTAAACTAATGAAAAAAATTAAAAACAATTATTACTATTATTATTTTCTTTTTTATAAGTTTATACATATATTTTTAATTACCGTTTAAAGGTATAATTATATATTTATAAAGGTATAAAATACGTTTTAAAGATTAAAAAACATATTTAATGGTATATATTTTTTTAAAGCGTATTTGGTTTATTTATACATTTAAAAACGTTTTTTTAAATATATAACTGCATCTTTCACGATTTTAAAAGTATAACATATATAGATACATATCTTTTAAGCTTGCAAAAACATAAAAAAAATACATATTTGGTTTGAACATGTATTTTTTTTTTGTATTTTCAATATGAATACAAATTGTGTTTTGTAATTATTAATACAAATGCATATTTTCGCATTTTTAAAACATAAATACATTTCGAAAGGTATTTATATATTAAAAATTATGTTATAACACTTTAAATACACTCATCATAATAATAATAATAATAATAATAATAATAATAATAATTGTTAAAATCATATTTAAATGTTTAAGTATTCGTAATATATATTATATGTTGAGGTTATGAAAGCAAGGAATAGTTTAGCTCAATGGTAAGTTTCCTACATTTCAAATGGGAGGTCGCCGGTTCAAAACCTACGCAGGTTCAGCACAGTCAGCACGCATGTGGCTTGCCACCTAAGCCATGTGACCTACTTAACATGTAAAAAGGGTAAAACCGAAAAAAAAACTGGTAAGTTTGCGGTGGCTGACATATCAGCAGGTTCAGCACAGTCAGCACGCATGTGGCTTGCCACCTAAGCCATGTGACCTACTTAACATGTAAAAAGGGTAAAACCGAAAAAAAACTGGTAAGTTTACGGTATAAACGAACTTAAATTCTGACAAAGGTAAAACGGTAAGGAAACTAGGAATTCATATTTTAAAACCTTTTAGCATCAACGCATTTTCACATAAATGACTTGTTACATCATACAATTTCACTTGAGAAGACTTTATTTGCTATGCACCCAGAAAAATTTACATTTACTCACCTCAACCAATTGATGTATGTCTTTCTAGCTACGTATCCTTTAATAAGGATGTCCAACACATTTGACTACATAGCTACTTGTCTATCAACTTACATATAAAGTCTTTTTGTTGTTCTTTTAATATTTCTTCATGAAGTATTATATATTATCAACCTAATAGAAAATCCATAATATATAAATTATATACATCCGTCGGTACGTATTTATGATATTTTAAAAGATGTAAACCTTTTTTTATGCAACAAATATTTGTAGAACCCTTCATAATATATACCTTTTTTTATGCAACAAATATTTGTAGAACCCTTCATAATATAGATATAATTTATGAAAAAAATAGCTTTTACGAAATATTTACACATTAATTTATAATATTAATCAACAGTAAACTTGAAAATTTATTAAAATATGTAATATATTATTTTATAACCCGTCAAAATTCAGTAATCGGTAACTTATATAACTCATACATGGATTGTAACGCCCCGATTCTCAGGTATTGTTAATATGACTTTTTTTTTTTGGATTAGGCCCTACTCGACGAGTTGGTTTACCTACTCGTCGAGTAGCAGTAAGAAGGATCGCGGGTTAAGTGACCTACTCGGCGAGTCCATATTGGGACTCGGCGAGTAGGAGCTGTCAAGTGAAACCCAAATTCCCGGGGTTTGCACCCCTATTTAAAGGGACCTTACCCTCCCTTAGACCTCCTTACAGTTCCAAAGAACCCTTGAGAGCCTTATTTGTGTGTGTGTGTGCCTTGTGTGTGTGTTGAAGCTTGAAAGAGAGTCCTTGGAGGGAGAAGACTTGGAGGAGAAGAGGATTGAAGCAATTGGAGTGTGGGAATCAACACTCATCTCAGATATCAACTTCAAAAGGTACCCAAACCGTAATTCTCCTTATAAATCTTCTTTGTTGGGTGAGTTTAGGGTTTTTCATTGAATATCAAGTTGGTATGATGAGCTATAGGCTAGATCTGAAGTTCTAACTTCAGATCTGGACTCTCTTTGGATTCTAGAAGCATAAAGTTGCAGCTTTAGTCGTGATTGATGTCCCTTTTGTGCATAAAGACCCCTTAATAGCTTAGATTTGCCATTTTGAGCCTTTAAAGCCATGCATGCACGTAAAGTTTGCAACTTTACGTGATAAGCATGCCCTAGAAGCTTGGATCTGTGATTTGGAGTCGTTAAATGGCTCAAAATGGATTTGTATGGGAAGAGGACTCAATGAACTCGGCGATTCGCATAAAGATGGCCATTGAACTCAGCGAGTTGGTTGAACAACTCGGCGAGTCTGATGAATTGAAGATTTCCATAAGACTCGACGAGTTGAAGAACAACTCGGCGAGTTGGAGGAGTTTTAGCCAAGAATATGTTCACGAGTACATCCATCGAGTCGCAGGGGGGAACTCGACGGGTGACCTTAGGGTCTGATCGGGATTCGAAGGAACTCGGTGAGTTTGATGGTGCTTTAAGGGACTCGGTGAGTAACTAGGTGTACTCGGCGAGTTGAGGTCAACATGGACTGTTGACCTTGACTGAGGACTTGGACCTTGATCAGGGGTTGACTATTGGGTTACGGAGTACCTTATACGGATAAAGGCTTATGCGTACATTGAACTATGGTTATAGGTGGTGGGGTCGGTGTCGAGTGATCCGAGAGTTAGAGTTTACCTTCCAAGTCGACATTTGCGAGATGAGTTATCCTCACTATATCGATAGGGTCTACGGCACCAAGGCCGACCCTTAGTTATTATTGTTATGGTATGATACATGTGGTTATGACCTGTTAGATAGGAATCGGGGTGGATAGTATGTTATGCTCTTATGATCCATAGGGATTGGTATGTTAGTGACCTGCTAGATCGGTACTCTAGTTATAGGAGAATTTTATGATTTATGATCAGTGTGACATATATGTTGATGTTTATATATATGCTTGTATATGATAGTATGCGTACATGGTTATTTGTTTGTGGTTGGGTTGAGGCGGTCCTGCTTTGTGCTGAAAGCTAATATACCCTATGAGCAGTCCGAGGGGACTGTAGGCCCACGTGGCGGACCAGTCATGTCGAAGGCTCTGGATAGATTCAAACAGACTATAGGCCCGGTAGGGCGGTCTAGTCAAGCCGATGGCCCAGTATGAATGTTGATTGATTGATTGTTACTGTTATGGTATTGTCAGTGTGGCGTTGGTATTTTGGGGGTAGTTCACTAAGCCCTCGGGCTTACAGTTTTCAATTTGTTGTTTCAGGTACTTCAGGAGATCGGGAAAAGGTGAATGCGTGACCGTATCGCTCATCATCCTTATGTTATGATTTTTGGGACGCTCTGATGGGAAAAATGATTTGAAAACATTTTGTAAACAATGCAATGTGGTTTTTATTATGATTGAAAATGTTTAAAATTTTTGTGAATTTTATGGATGTTACATGGATTTTAAAAGTCGGATATACGAATGTCGCATTTGTATAAATCTTAAACACACACTATAGAATTTATTAATTTTTTTTATATTTGTACATTATCATCCCAATTCAATATAAAATTTTACGATGTTACATGAATTGTGCCCGATAGTAGGCTTTGAAGATCAAGTTAGATCGATGTGTATGAGGAGATGATTTCTCTTATCCGGAGAGAACCATATTGGTGGAAAAAGTATATGTATATAGTGTAAGCTCATGTCTGAGAATGGAAGATCCTCATCATGGAGAGGTATGTGTTCTATTTATAGAGTTAGATCAATGGACACTTAGGACAAACCTTGTGCCAACCCACTTCATGTCGTTTAGTTCATATCAATGGTGTTGTCAGGGACTAGGTTGTGCTACCATGTAATGTTGTAGGACGGTGTTGTCAAACGGTGCGCCTATGTTGTGCAGTCATGCGGAGTTGTCAAACAGTGTTTTTATGTTTTTTAGGTCATATCAATGGACATGGCATCATCATCCATAAAAACACTAACAACCTAAATATACAAATAAAGTCTATATCTCTAAAAGACACACATTCCATAATAGTTCTTTGAGTAATGAATTTTTATTTTTTTCTATATTTAGGTAACTATTTTCATTTGCATATTTTTGACTAGTAAAATTATTTAACCTATTCATAATAGGATAATATTACCGATAGTTACAAATAACATCACCTTATTTTGAATAGGGCAAACAAATTTATTGGTCAAATCGCATAAAAAAATAAGGTTATTTGAAGGGAAAAAAAAAAAACCAAAGTTCCAACTCTTAGGTTATTCGCTATTTGAATTGCTTTAACTAGTTTGTTTTAACACTACAAGGACAACCAATATTGAGTTATATGAATTATATGGGATGTTAAAAAGGGTAGGTGGTGATACGATTTTTGTTAGGTATCTAAAGTACCCATGCCATTTGGATTCTTGAAAGTAAACACCAGAATGGAAGGATAAATTTTGACATCTGCTCATGAAAGGAACTTATCTTGTGCCATTAATGTGATTGCGCAGTGGGAAAGATAAGGCACATGCTATTTTTAAAGGCGAATATTTGTTTTATGTGTATTATTAATTTTATTAATAAAACGAGTGTTCTAGAGTATGTATTTTTTTTATTTTATTTTTTATTTTATTATTATTATTATTATTTTTTTTAATGCATTGTTTAATTACATTTATCATCTTATCCTATTGGGTAAATGACACAAAAAACACTCTTTTTATACAGAAATTCGATTTTGACACCGTGTTTTTTTTTTGTGTCAATTTTGACACTGTGTTTTCCAATTTGTTACAATTCTGACTACTTGACCGGTTAACCAGGTTACATGCTGACGTGGCATGATGACGTGTCAGTTTTGATGACGTGGCATGCTGACATGATATGCTGACGTGTCAAAATTGAATTTTTTTTCCACAAAAAACACTAAGTTTTCACTTTTTTTTTTCGATTTTAAATCTAAATTTAATTTTTTATTTCAATTTTGACACCATGTTTTTTTTTGTTCCAATCGAACATCATTTATCAAATTTTGTTCAATTTTGTCTATTTTCCATTTGAAAGCATATAAATCTTTTTTTATTACATTTTAAACCGTATAAACATATTTTTTTCGTTTAAAAACCACATTTTTATTTAAATATAACGTGTTTTTTTTCTTACATTCAAAGCATTAGTTATACCATGAGAATCAAACTAACCATAAGCTTCTAATAAGATGTAAAAATTTGATGAGTTGCAAATTTGATATCCGAATTTTGATCGACTACACGCCTCCAAACTTCCAAACACATTTTAAAGTTGCATATTAATATAAAATACAATTTTTATATAACTAATACATATTTATACATAAAAATACGGTTTGAGTGTAAGAAAGTATTTATAAAAAACTATGGTTTTTAAAAGAAAAAAAAACAGATTTATACGGTTTAAATGTATTTAAAAAATATTGATACGGTTTCAAATAGAAAATTGTCAACTTTGAACAAAATTGGAAAAAATGATGTTCGCTTTGGAACAAAAAAACATAGGGTCAAAGTTGAAAGAAAAAAATTAAACTTAGTGTCAAAATCGGAAAAAAAAAACCTAGTGTTTTTTGTGAGAAAAAAATTCAATTTTGACACGTCAGCATATTATATGAGCATGCCACGTCATCAAAGCTGACACGTCAACATGTAACCTGGTTAACCGGTCAAGTGATCAGAATTGTAACAAATTGGAAAACAAAGTGTCAAAATTGACAAAAAAAAAAAAAAAACACGGTGTCAAAATCGAATTTCTGTATAAAAAGAGTGTTTTTTGTGTCATTTACCCTATCCTATTTCTATTTGAATATTTAGTAATATTATCAAATTTGTTTTAAGATTGTTAAAGAACAAAAACCTTTAAACGTTTAGTTTGATTTCAATGTTTTTATAGCATCACAAGCTCGATCTTGCACAAATAAAAGAGGGTGATGATGTCTATCGATTCAAATAAGAGTTTGATTGTTATCTTTGTGGAGAAAAGTCTTTAGGTGTGTTTGGGAAAGACTTTTTGTAAAAGTCAGTAATTCTTTACTTTTTGTAAAATCATTTTTTTGTCTAAAAAGTTATCCTTTTATCATACATTTTTTAGGTATTGACTTCAATAAATTAATAAATCATTTAAAAAAAACACTCACAAACACCCCACCTTTGTATTGATGCAAATCAAGAAACAATGACCAAACTCTTGATGCTTCCTCCCCGTGAAAAAAAGTCATTTTCAATTGTTTATCTTAGTGACAGTAAAGTCAAGAAGGCTAGTGATGTTGCATAGTCTTTCTGAAAATATTGTTTATTTTGTTACTGGTTTTGCTTGTTTGTTGTGTTTTTGGTTATATTTGTTTTGATGACTGATCTCAAAATATGTATTGTAATTGTTTCTCGAACAGTTTTTATATCGTGTTTAATGGTAATTGTTGTTTGTTATTGGTTGAGGTAATAAACTTAATGAATTGCTAACTGTTTTCGTTTATGTATGATTGAAATGATGATGTACTTTCTTTATTATGGGTGAAATGGTAATATACTTCGTACATTACCTTGTGGTAGTATACTTTCTTTGAAGATTCTAAAATGGTTGAAGTGGTAATATACTTTATTTGAAGATTCTTAAATGGTAATGTACTTTGTTTGAAAATTTCCTTTTTGGTTGTTTTCTTATAGATACATATTTTTATGTAGGATAAATTACACGGATGGTCCCTGTGGTTTAGGATAATCTGTGTGTTTGGTTCCTAACAAATTTTTTTTTTTTTTTTAACTCGGATCGTCCCTATTTTAT
Organism: Lactuca saligna; assembly: GCF_052625555.1. Taxonomy (NCBI): domain Eukaryota; kingdom Viridiplantae; phylum Streptophyta; class Magnoliopsida; order Asterales; family Asteraceae; genus Lactuca; species Lactuca saligna. The sequence continues at coordinate 161,921,052 of NC_136423.1, read as the reverse complement.
ATTTTTGTTGCATGTTTGGTCCTTATTAGATGTAAAAAGACTACTTTGCCCTCATCTTATATAATTTTATATTAATGATTTATTTTATTTTTACTAATATATAAATTAAATATTAAAAAAGTTAAAAAGAATCCTAAACCTAATCTAACCCCACTTCCCAATTCCCTCATTCACGTTTTCTCCCACCTCCCGTCTTCTTCATCCACCGCCTCCAACCCTCTCTACCATTGCTGACCACCAGCAGCTATTACCCTTGCCACCAGCTTCCGATGATGGTTGTCTTTCCATCGTGTTCTTCCTTCAAAGCCCACCGACTGAACCACAAAAATCTCAGAGCATACTGACGAAGTTCGCCAAAGAAGGAGGAGATGAAGCAGACACTTGAACCAGATGAGACAGGTTCGATTTACATCGTGTTCTTTCTATAATATAGGTTCAATTTCAATTTCAGTTCGATTTCATATTTGATTTCGAGTATTGAGTTTGATTTCTGTTTTGGTTCGATTTCAAGCTTCACATTGCCATCGATTTTGATTTCAGTTTTCATGTTTAATTTCGGTTTTAGGTTTGAATTCATAATTGATTTCGAGTTTTGAGTTTGATTTCAGTTTCAGTTCGATTTCAAGCTTCAAATTGCCATCAATTTAGATTTCAGTTTTCATGTTCTTTTGGTTTCAGGATTGCTTTCAAAATCAATTTAAGGCTCAAGTTCCGATTTTGGTTATTATCGGAATCTGATTTATTGTCGGAGAAGACCAGAATCTCCATCGATTTCATAAGAAACCACTTATTTGACTTCTGATAACATGGCTCGGAACCACCAACGACATGTTTGAGATCTCTTCCTAGTTGATTTCTGTTTTTTTAGTTTATGGAATCTGTTTGGGTTTGATGGAGGTATGCTGGAGAATACATTATTTTGATTTTGGTTTGGTATATGTTGTTGGTTCGCCAGAGAACACAGAGTTATGGTGGTTTGCCTGAGAAGACGAATTTGTGGGTGGTTTACAGAGAAGAAGGAGAGGGGTGGGTGGAGTGATAATTTAGGATCCTATAATTTAGGACCCATCAGATTTTAATATTTACCTACTATCATTTCCACAATTAATTATTATTATTTTAATTAACTGATAATTTAAAAAAATATAAAAGAAATCAATAAAGGTAAATCAGTCTTTTTAAAACGAATAGGGACCAAACGTGCAATAAAAATTTAAAATAGGGATGATCCGAGTTAAAAAAAATTGTTAGAGACCAAAAACGCAGATTACCCTAAACCACAGGGACTATCCGTGTAATTTACCTATTTTTAATAATAAATACATATTTATCATTTATTTATGAAAAAGTAATATGTACTTTGAAGTATAAATACACATTTATTATTTATTGATTATGTATATACAAAAATATGCAAGAAATACAAATTTAAAGAAAAAAAATACAATTTTTTATGATCTAAGAAAAAATATTTATCATTTGTTTTTGTTTATGTATTTTGTATATAAAAATATACAAAACTTTTGGTGATAACGCACCTAAAGATTACCTTAAAACCGACTTTTTTTTTTTTTTTTTTTTTAAAAAAAAAAAAAAATGTCAGTGTTTATATATCATTTTCCTTATAAGAAAAGGCTATCTATGTGTTTTTCTTTTAAATATTTATTTAATGAATTAAAATAAATATAACTACCATAATATATCCATAATTATTTTTAATCAGTGTATAATTTCCAGAAACCGTTAGTCCGTACTCTGTTGATCACGTCGTACTTTCAGACCAAACAACCGTCGCCGTAGTAGTTCCGACTTCCGATGGCTTAAATTCCATGGCTGAAGAACGATTCAGTGGTTTCAGGTTAGGATTTGCCGTTAGTGGCAATCCACTTTAGGTCGTGCAAGAGAAGCCCAATTTGTGTTCAGATCATCATCGTTGTCATCACTTCGATGCATTTCTCAATCGCCCCTTTCAGCTTGTACCTTGACGACAATCTAAATCTGTAGCGGTGGCTCACGGTGGCTGTCGTGGTGGCAGGTGGTAGTTGCAGCGAGGTCACCAATAGAAAGACTTGGGCCTTAGATGTTCTTTACCCAAACTCAATTTGCAATTTGGATAGAGATGTCCCACATTACACTTAACAGAAACGAGTGGACAACAAACAAACACAAATTGCAACACCAGATCAGGTGTCAGAGAGAAGATGGCTACAAACCTTGTTCACGGCGTTTATCAACACCACCGCCGCCTGATACCACCGCAGCAATGTTTTAACTTCCACCATGATCGGACCTCCATTAACGTCAACACCGTATCCTCAAATCTGAAGCAGTTCATTAAGCTCCGTAGGAAAATTAGGGTTCCGAGAGCACCTCCGGTTATCCGTAGATTCACCACCATTTCTGCATCACTTGATCTAACCGAAGACAATGTCAAGCTCGTTTTAGATGACGCTAGAACAAAGGCAAGTTTTAATCTCATTAATCAATCAAAATTTCATATCCATAACGTCTAAAACCCTAAATTCGTTCTGATTTTGTGCAGTTTTCACACTTATTCGATGCATCAGTAGGAATGACAGGTGAGCTACTTTTCCATATCGGTTTACTTTCCAGTTTCCTCCATTGATTTCATTACCTTATTGAATCAAAACAAAAACGAATCTATGAAAACAGGAGTTGCAGAATTAGCTGAAGTAGATGGACCATTTGTGAAGATTAGACTCAAAGGTCGATTCTGGCATGAACGTTCTCTTGTTTTAGCTAGACTTGGAAACTATCTGAAAGAGAGGATTCCAGTAAGCTTATTCCATTTCAATCTTGTAACATTCTTCATCAATGGTTATAACAATGGCGGAAACGGTTGTTTTCAGGAGATATTGGAGGTGGACATTGAAGATGAGAAGCAATTAGATGATAGCCCTGAAAACTTTTGAGCTTTTGGATTTACAAATCAAGATTCATGAATGAATATCACAAAACCACAATGTTGTAACTTGTAAGCATTCATCTGATTAGCAACTAAAATACATCTTTTCAATTTTCATATATGAAATGCATTCATAAACACAAACAATACACAACAAATAATACACAACAAAATTGTCTATCAGTCAACTAGTTAAAACCAAATTATGATCAAACCCTGAAACAACTTGCAAAACATTTGTATCTTCTGAAAACTCAACCACCATTGGTTCATGTTCATCCATGGAGCTACCCAACCCAAGCCTCCCACTTCTCCCACACCCCCAAGAAAAAACCTCTCCATTGTCCGTGAGGACAATGGAGTGGACCCGCCCACCCGACACTGATACGGGCTTTTCCCCTAAAAGCCCATCCACAAGCAACGGAATATTCCCTGGACCTTCTCTTCCAAGTTGACAATTTTGCCCCCAACCCCATGAAAACACCCCTGAGATACCTTCACCACCTTCTGCAGATGGAATCTGGCATATAGCTAAAGAATGCCCTAGCCCTGAAGAAATTGAAACAGGGTGGACACTTATATCAACAGGAAGTAACTGTAACTCCAAATCTTGTGTTGATCTTCCCAATTGCCCATATACATTGCTTCCTCCACTTAATAAAGTTCCATCACCTGAATCAAGATTCAAAAACACTTTTTTTTTATCATTTTGGTGTAAAAAAATAGTATAATAGATTGGAGATTGTATCTGGTAAATAAAACATGACATAACAGGTTATACTGTATTTAACTGATGTTAGTCCTAGACTTACGTAAAAGAACCAAGGTGTGGTCAAGTCCACATGACACATCAGCAACTTCAACACCTTTTAATTCGTCAATCAAACATGGCTCCCATATGATAGGCATATCATTCTCTTTACTCATAGCTTCCAATACTACTTTTTCAGCATCTTCACGCTTTGACAAATTGTTTACAGAATCGAGTGGGGACACACCTGTAATTTCTCTCTTTCCTAATCTACCATCAGCTGAATAACCCCAACCGAATAACTTTCCATCTTTAGTAAGTGCAAGAGCGTGTCCCCATCCAAATGAGACCTGTTTGTTCATTACAATCTATCAGATGATATTATCTTTAAGATGATAATATCTGTTACTGAAGGTTTGATTAGTGATTCCACACCTTAATTATCTCTTCTTTTGAAAGAGATTTTATTTTGGTGGGATGAATGGCTTCTGTGATTCCGATTCCAAGACCTAATTGACCCCGTTTTGATTTTCCCCAAATCCATATACACCCGTCGATTCCAATAGCTGCAGAAACAACACCAGAGGCAAATGCAGATTTTACATCACTTAATCCCTCTATTCTTTTTGGTTCAATCCATGTTTCTCTGTTACAAAAAATGAACAGTGTTAATGTTCTAGATTTTATTTCCATATTGGCTAGTAGCATTCAGCGATTTATTCATGCTTAATAAAAAAAAAGAGAAAAGAAACAGCATACAATGTTAGGATTGTTACAGAAAATGCTAGATTTTTTTTTCTCCAAAATAGCTAGCCTAGTAGATTCTGGTAAATAGAGAGAGAAATGAAAATGAAAATAGGTGGAAAGTGAAATTGTACCTAGGGGAATCAAGGTTCCGACCGAGTTGTGATTCGGCATTGCGACCCCAAGACCAGAGGTGGCCTTGGGAAGTAACGGCGAGAGAGTGGTAGTGACCGGCGGCGATGCTGGAAACATCGGGAGGTAGGGCTGAGATTGGAGTGGGTTCGTAGGCGTCAGAATTGATTCCGGTGACGGAGATTGGTAAGCCAAGAGCACCATGGCTACCGTCTCCGAAACTCATTACGGTGGTGGTGGTGGTCATCCATCGGCAGTTGGTGACGCCTTTGAGAGGGAAGTTCTTCAAAACGCGAAACATCGGTAGTTAGAAGTTTTCGGATGGCTGGATCAGATCTTATAGTTAATTGATGCCTCGCCTCGCCTCGCCATTCATGAATCGGAGACCCGAATTTTCGTAGTTCGTCGCTTTTGGGGAATCCAAAATCTTAAACAAAACTCCCATCCACTACGATCAACTTATTTGTTTGATTTTTTTATTATAATTTTTTTTTTTCATTTAATAGAATTAATATAGATCATTTATATAAAATTAAATTAATTATTTATATTATATAAAATCATATTATTTTTGTGAACCACAAATCTAATCTACTTTATAGTTTTACTTATATCTCGCACTTCCACTTATGTCTATGCAAGATTGTAAAAAATAAATATCGCTAGACTTAAAACATTTTAGTATATAAAATCATATTATTATAATTTATTTATGTTTTTCTGATTTAAAAATCTTCTAACTTTTGACGTTTTGATTGAATATACTACTTAATGTTGTTTGTTTATTTATTTATTTTCACGTTTTATATAATTACATTATATCATATTGTTTTATTTATTTATTTATTTTCACGTTTTATATAATTACATTATATCATATTGTTTGTTTTTTTTGACATTTTGATCAAATGCATAAATTAATATTAAAAAGTTGATAACTATCAATCATCAAATATAATTATTTAATGTTGTTTTTGATATTTTGATCCAATACACACATTAAAATAAAACAATGATAACTATCAATCATTCAAAACAATTATTTAATGGTGTTTTTTGATATTTTGTTTGTTTACATCATCCGTTTATACGTCTGTTTATTCGGTTTTAAATTGTTATACAATTATCTTTTAAACGAACGATCTTATACGGTTTTAAAGATTTTGTTTGTTTACATTATTTCAATTTATAATTTAATATTAAAAATAATTTACAACTTAGTTATGTTCTTTTATATGAAGAAAATGTAAAGAAATACATTAAACATGAAAAAACATAAGTAAAAAGTTTGACAGGTACCAATATATATATATATATATATATATATATATATATATATATATATATATATATATATATATATATATATATATATATATATATATATTTTGTAACACCGTAAATTTCAAAACAAAATTTTCAATTTTCTTATAAAACATAATCGGATTAATATTCATCAAACAACCATATTAATTATCCAATATAGGTCAATACAAAATCCCAAGATCACAATGTAAAAACTCCGAGTGTGTGTACGGATCAAGCCGGCGCCTTCCCGCGGTCGTCACTAGTACCTGAAACAATAACATCAAACACTGTAAACACAAAACTTAGTGAGTTCCCCAAAATACCACGTTTAACACATAAAAGTCACTCGAGGCTATAACTCTGTGGGTCCGTGCACCCAAACTCTATGAACCCTCAGGTTCTAACTCTGATAAACATGCACCACATAAATCACATAGAAATAATGCAGTACAACACATAACATACATAGCATACAAATACTCTATCACATAACTCTGGTTACCTACTCATGGTAAAGTATAGTGAGAAGACTCACCTCGCGTATCTCGGTATCTCACGAATCCTGGAAATCCCTCGTGCTCGATCCTCCGAGCTCTAATCCTCCTATAACATTATATGTCTCGAATTAACACTTTATATCTCTAAAGTTGACTATCCCTAAGAATTCAACACAGGTCAACTCTGGTCAACGGTCAACGGTCAACTTTGACCGGACTCGGCGAGTGCTACGACGACTCGGCGAGTCTAGACGTTTTCACCAACCCTCTGAAATTCCCTTCCTACACGTCGAGTATTCCCCCCCTACTCGACGAGTTTCACCTGGAAGAATCGCGGGGCCACCCCGACTCAACTCGCCGAGTCTCAAGAACAACTCGGCGAGTCCCAGTTCGACTCAGTCCACTCGTTATCCCTCTCCAACTCACCCTGACTCACTGAGTCTACCCATGACTCGATTGGACCACTCACTGAGCAATCCCAAGGCAATCTTCAAACTACTCGCTGAGTCTGATGAACAGACTCGGCGAGTCCATGCCATGCAACCACTCCAACTTGCTTCTAAGGTCAGATCTGCTTCCACAATCTATAGATCTGGCCTCCCTAGACTGATTCATCACGTAAAGCTTCTATCTTGGTGCCCATAACACACCCCATGGCTCATAAATGGAGTTTTGACCTAAGGCATGAGGATTCCAATCCAAAGCCTCCATTGATTCCCAAAAAGCTTGGGTAAAGGGACACTCTGGACCTCTAAGGGTCCAGATCTATGATTCAAACCTCATAAGGGACCAAGAGGACACTAGATCTTGCCACAAAAGGGTTCAACAAACCCTAAATCTAGATAAACAACAACAAGGAAGAAGATAACTCGAAATTATTACCACAATAGTGATGCTCTGGACTCCAAACCCTCAGAAGTGGCTCCACTTGCTTTCCCTTGGCTAGTTCTTCTCCTTCCTTGCAACAATGACACCTCCAAGATCAATAATGGCCTCCTACTTAGCTCCAAATGCTCACACTCGATTAGGGTTTCACTCAAGGGACTGGTGAGCACAAATGACGGCCATTAGGCCCTTTAAATAGGTCTCAAACCCGAGAAATTAGGGTTTCATTACACAGCGCTGACTCGCCGAGTCCATATCCTGGACTCGCCGAGTCTAGGCGCGATCCCGCGACCAGATCCGCATCCCTACTCGGCGAGTCTGAGCTCCAACTCGCCGAGTCCCCTCTCAAATCACCAAAAACACAAATATACAAGATACCTGAAAAATCCGGCTGTTACAACTCTCCCCCACTAGGACTAGACTTCGCCCTCGAAGTCTCGCTCTAAAAACAGCTCCGGATGCTGCTCCTGCATCATACGCTCTAGATCCCAGGTCATCTCTGATCCCCTCCGATGTTGCCACTGAACCAACACCAGAGGTACCTCCTTATTTCTCAGAACCTTGATCTTCCGATCCCTGATGGCCACTGGTCTCTCGGCATAATTCAGGCTTGCATCCACTTGAATATCCTCTAACGGAACCACTGCTGATTCATCGGCTATACACTTCCTCAACTGCGACACATGAAAAGTGTCGTGAATCTGTCCCAACTCTGCTGGCAACTCCAACCGATAGACTACCCGACCTACCCTCGCAATCACACGAAATGGACCTATAAACCGGGGCCCCAACTTGCCCCTCTTCCTGAACCGAATCACTCCTTTCCAAGGAGAAACCTTCAAGAGAACGAAGTCGCCGACCTGAAATTCAAGCTCGGACCGGCGCCTGTCCGCATAACTCTTTTGTCAGCTCTGGGCGGTTAATAACTTCTGTCTGACCCGCTGTATCTGCTCTGTCGTCTGAATCACGATCTCTGTACTGCCCATCACTCTCTGCCAACCTCACCCCAACAAATGGGAGTCCGACACCTCCTACCATACAACAGCTCTAAGGGCGGCATACCGATGCTCGAATGATGGCTGTTATTGTAGGAAAACTCCGCCAAGGGTAAATACGTATCCCAGCTACCCCCAAAATCCAATACACATGCTCGAAGCATGTCCTCAAGCGTCTGAATCGTCCGCTCATTCTGGCCGTCTATCTGGGGATGATATGCGGTACTAAAATGCAGTTTAGTACCCAACTACTCATGAAATTTCTTCCAGAATCGGGAAGTGAAACGCACATCACGGTCCGAAACAATCGAGATCGGCACCCCATGCCGAGATACCACTTCTCTCACATAAACCTCCGCCAACTTCTCCGCCGAAGAACTCTCACTGGTGGCAAGAAAGTGAGCGCTCTTTGTCAACCTATCCACAATCACCCAAATTGCATCAACTCCTCTGGCAGTCCTCGACAATTTGGTGATGAAATCCATAGTGATCTGTTCCCACTTCCACTCGGGAACCTCCAATGGCTGTAACTTTCCATGCGGTCTCTGGTGCTCGGCCTTAACCCTTCGACAGATCAAACACCTCTCGACAAACCATGCGACGTCCCTCTTCATACAAGGCCACCAATACTCTTTCCTCAAATCCAAATACATTTTCGTAGCCCCGGGATGGATCGAAAATTTTGATCTATGAGCTTCCTCCATCAATGTAGTACGCGTACCGCCCACAAACGGTACCCAAATCTGGCCCTGAAAAGTCATAAGCCATCGACTATCCGAAACGAACTCTGAAACCAAACCAACGACCCGTTCTCTCTTCTGCATCTCCGGATGCACAGCCTCGGCCTGTGCCCCACGAATGGCGTCCAGAACTGGAGCTATCACGGTCAATCTCAAACATACATTTCGCAGTGGAGTACTCTCCGCCCTGCGGCTCAACGCATCAGCCACCACATTAGCCTTGCCCGGGTGGTACAGGATCTCACAATCATAATCCTTGACCACATCTAACCACCTCCTCTGCCACATATTTAGGTTAGGCTGATCCATCAAGTACTTCAAGCTCTTATGGTCCGTGTATATCGTACAACGAACCCCATACAAGTAGTGACGCCAAATCTTGAGGGCGAACACCACTGCCCCCAACTCTAGATCATGTGTGGGATATCTCGTCTCATGAGGCTTCAACTGCCTCGATGCATATGCTATCACATGTCCCTTCTTCATCAGCACCGCTCCCAGCCCTAAAATCGATGCATCACAAAATACCACAAAATCTTCCATCCCTTCCGGAAGAGCTAATACCGGAGCTTCGCACAACCTTTGGCGAAGCGTCTCAAAGGAGGTCTGCTGCTCGGGACCCCATAAAAATGTAACACCCTTCCGGGTCAATCTGGTGAGTGGCACTGCGATCTTGGAGAAGTCCTTGATAAACCTCCGATAGTACCCTGCCAACCCAAGGAAGCTCCTGATCTTAGAGGGTGACTTTGGCACCTCCCAACTCATCACCGCATCAACCTTGGCCGGATCGACCAATATCCCTTTCTGATTAACGAGGTGCCCTAGAAACTGGACCTCCCGCAACCAGAAATCGCACTTGGAAAACTTTGCATAAAGTTTCTCCGATCTCAAAACCCCAAGAACTTCCCTCAAATGCTCCTCATGCTGCTTTCTAGATCTCGAATATACCAGAATATCATCGATGAATACAATCACCGACCGATCCAACATCGGCCTGCATACCCTGTTCATGAGGTCCATGAACACAGCCGGGGCATTGGTGAGCCCAAAAGGCATCACCACAAACTCATAATGCCCATAACGCGTCCTGAATGCTGTCTTCTGGACGTCCTCGTCCCGTACTCTCACCTGATGATAGCCCGACCTCAAATTGATCTTGGAGAACTAAGTTGCTCCCTGTAACTGATCGAATAAATCGTCGATCCTCGGCAACGGGTTACGGTTCTTGACCGTCAGCTTATTCAATTCTCGGTAATCAATACACATTCGATGCGATCCGTCCTTCTTCTTCACAAACAGAATGGGTGCTCCCCACGGCGAGCTACTCGGCCGAATAAACCCCTTACCTAGCAGCTCCTGAAGCTGCGAGGATAACTCTTGCATCTCTGGAGGTGCAAGACGATAAGGCACCTTAGCGATAAGCGCGGCTCCCGGAACCAAATCAATACTGAACTCCACTTGCCTCACGGGAGGCACACCCGGTAATTCTTCGGGAAAAACATCTGGAAACTCACGCACCACCGGAACTTCATCCACTGAACTCGGTCTCTCGGAGATCACTCGTGTATCCATCACATACACCACAAAACCCTTACAGCCCTGCTGTAAACACTGCCTCACCCTAGCGGCCGAACAAAAGGCTGATCCAGAATGTGTACCCTCGCCGTATACTGAAAGAACTCCCCCACTAGGATCTTGTATGGTCACCAGCTGACGCTCGCAGTCGATAACCGCACCGAATCGGCTCAACCAGTCCATGCCCACTATGACACAGACATCACCCATCGCAATAGGAACCAGATCAATCGGAAACTCAACCCCAAAAATCTCTAACACACATCACCAGAGGACCTCCGTGGCACAAATCACTCTGTCGGCAGCTATGGAAACTCGCAGAGGCCGACTCAATGCCTCACGACTAACACTGATATGCTGACTAAAGGCCAAAGATACAAAAGACCGACTCGCACCCGAGTCAAATAACACTAAAGCAGGCACAGAGTTCACAAAGAAGGTACCTATGCATAACATAATATAAGCATAACATCTCAACACCAAAATAAATATATAGAAGGAAACGTACCAGCCACAACGTCGGGTGTAGCGCGGACCTCCTCCGCAGTTAGCTGAAAGGATCTCCCTTGAGCTCTCGGTGCCTCGGCCTTCACGGGCCGACTCTCTATAGCTTTGATGGCGGCAGGGGCAGATCCCTGAGATGCTCCACGCAGCAGCGGACACTCCGCCTTCCGGTGTCCGGTCTGGTTGCAGTGAAAACACACTACAAACCCCTTAGGGCAGTCCTTGGCCATATGCCCCTCCTTGCCACATTTGTAGCAAGATCCTGCTCGATAGACTCCATCATGACCCTTGCCGCACTTCCCGCAAGTGCGACCCTTCTGGCTCCCGGGTTTGGGATCAGCGGGCTTGGCCCGCTTGGCTGCCGGCTGGGACTGTGCCGGCCGCCGATCCCTCCCCAGAGACTCCGCCTCCTCCCTGGCCTGTGTCTCAAGCTCAATCTCCCTCTTCCGGGTATTTGCCTGAAGCTCAGCAAATGTCCGATACGAGGAGTTCGCGGTGAACTCCTGAATATCCGGTCTCAAAATGCTCAGGTAGCGGCTCATACGTGCCTGCTCAGTGGACACGTGCTCAGGGCAGAACATCGCCCTCTCATGGAACATCCTCGTGATCGCTGTAACTGACTCAGTACCCTACTTGAGGGTCAGAAACTCCTGTGCCAAATGCTCCCTCTCCACCTGGGGAACGTACTCATCCTGGAACATGGTAGTGAACCTCTCCCAGGTCACTGCCAAAAGCTCAGCAGGCGTAAAATGCATCGTCACAAACTTCCACCAGTCCTTCGCTCCCAAGCGAAGTTGGTTCAGCGCGAACCGAACCTTCAGATGCTCAGGAGATGAGCAAGTGAAGAAGCACCCCTCCATATCAGATATCCACCTCATAGCTGCCACCGGATCCTGTGTACCATCAAACTCTGGTGGTTTGGTGTTGCTGAACTCCCGAAACAGTGACGCATCACCTCCCTGGGGTCTCGCCGCAGCGATCGCTGCGGTAGCCGCTGCAACAGCAGCCTCAGAAAGAGCGGCGTAACGCTCGTCAAATGTCTCTATCAGCGCGGTCTTAATAGACCCGAACATCTCTGGTATCTCAGCCCTGATGACCGCAGCCACCTCCTCATGAATGATCTGTCGAATCTCCTCATCACTAGCTCCGGCACCCTCCGACATATGACGTGTCCTCACCATGATCAACCTCTGAAATACAACATGCGATAAATTAGAATTCACTCGAGCATTCTCACACTCGACAATCCACCCCTCCTTGATTCTTGGTAGCCCAAAGATTCTTATTTGGACTGTGCACCGCCCCGGTGCTTTCAGTAGTATGGGCCCAATACTACTGTCCACACTATCTCAGTACACACCCCAAATCTTCCTCTTCGGATCCCAATTCCCAAGTACTCTATCATGCGTAGACCACTCTCTAATAGATCTCTCATAAGCCCCTCGCTGCTACCTACTCACTCTCAAGCATCTCATAGCAGCTCACCCCTCCCTAGGCTAAGGCATCACAAATCAGGCCACTCTAGTCCTATTAACAATACCTAGCCTACTCTAGCATGCAGATACATCATATCAATATCAATATTACATAATATAAAGGTATTTTGGGAATTCACCGTTCGGGCGCTGACTGATCGTACACACGTTTCTTCCTGGCATTTGTTTCTTTTTCAAGAAAATCTTTTACTCTTAGAAAAGTTAGGTTTTCTTTTGAAAATATCTTTCCAATTCCTCAGTTTGAGTTCAAATACTCCCGAAGGTGTACCCGAATCCCTCAAACCAAGGCTCTGATACCAAATTGTAACACCGTAAATTTCAAAACAAAATTTTCAATTTTCTTATAAAACATAATCCGATTAATATTCATCAAACAACCATATTAATTATCCAATATAGGTCAATACAAAATCCCAAGATCACAATGTAAAAACTCCGAGTGTGTGTACGGATCAAGCCGGCGCCTTCCCGCGGTCGTCACTAGTACCTGAAACAATAACATCAAACACTGTAAGCACAAAGCTTAGTGAGTTCCCCAAAATACCACGTTTAACACATAAAAGCCACTCGAGGCTATAACTCTGTGGGTCCGTGCACCCAAACTCTATGAAACCTCAGGTTCTAACTCTGATAAACATGCACCACATAAATCACATAGAAATAATGCAGTACAACACATAACATACATAGCATACAAATACTCTATCACATAACTCTGGTTACCTACTCAAGGTAAAGTATAGTGAGAAGACTCACCTCGCGTATCTCGGTATCTCACGAATCCTGGAAATCCCTCGTGCTCGATCCTCCGAGCTCTAATCCTCCTATAACATTATATGTCTCTAATTAACACTTTATATCTCTAAAGTTGACTATCCTAAGAAGTCAACACATGTCAACTCTGGTCAACGGTCAACTTTGACCGGACTCGGCGAGTGCTACGGTGACTCGGCGAGTCTAGACGTTTTCACCAACCCTCTGAAATTCCCTTCCTACACGTCGAGTATTCCCCCCCTACTCGATGAGTTTCACCTGGAAGAATCGCGGGGCCACCCCGACTCAACTCGCCGAGTCTCAAGAACAACTCGGCGAGTCCCAGTTCGACTCAGTCCACTCGTTATCCCTCTCCAACTCACCCTGACTCACTGAGTCTACCCATGACTCGATTGGACCACTCACTGAGCAATCCCAAGGCAATCTTCAAACTACTCGCTGAGTCTGATGAACAGACTCGGCGAGTCCATGCCATGCAACCACTCCAACTTGCTTCTAAGGTCAGATCTGCTTCCACAATCTATAGATCTGGCCTCCCTAGACTGATTCATCACGTAAAGCTTCTATCTTGGTGCCCATAACACACCCCATGGCTCATAAATGGAGTTTTGACCTAAGGCATGAGGATTCCAATCCAAAGCCTCCATTGATTCCCAAAAAGCTTGGGTAAAGGGACACTCTGGACCTCTAAGGGTCCAGATCTATGATTCAAACCTCATAAGGGACCAAGAGGACACTAGATCTTGCCACAAAAGGGTTCAACAAACCCTAAATCTAGATAAACAACAACAAGGAAGAAGATAAATCGAAATTATTACCACAATAGTGATGCTCTGGACTCCAAACCCTCAGAAGTGGCTCCACTTGCTTTCCCTTGGCTAGTTCTTCTCCTTCCTTGCAACAATGACACCTCCAAGATCAATAATGGCCTCCTACTTAGCTCCAAATGCTCACACTCGATTAGGGTTTCACTCAAGGGACTGGTGAGCACAAATGACGGCCATTAGGCCCTTTAAATAGGTCTCAAACCCGAGAAATTAGGGTTTCATTACACAGCGCTGACTCGCCGAGTCCATATCCTGGACTCGCCGAGTCTAGGCGCGATCCCGCGACCAGATCCGCGTCCCTACTCGGCGAGTCTGAGCTCCAACTCGCCGAGTCCCCTCTCAAATCACCAAAAACATAAATATACAAGATACCTGAAATATATATATATATATATATATATATATATATATATATATATATATATATATATATATATATATATATATATATATATATATATATATACACACACACTGGACGAGTATACATATTTTGTTTGGCCTAATCCTCTATTTGCAATTGATCAATTATAGGTCTTGTTATATGAAAAAGTAATATTGATTTAAGGAATCTCAAAAGTGGAGATGTTTGTGATTGCCTTTTAGGTAAAATATCTTTTTTGACAAAAAAAAAAAAATTACTTTTGGCTTTTTACAAATTGTAAAAACTTTTGATTGATTTATCTTTTGAAAGAGCCAAAAGCTAAAAAACAAAAGTCATCAATTCATGATTTTTGAAAAAATTTAATTTTGTTTTTGTTAAAAATTGATTTAAAATGATTTTTTTTAAATAGCCAAATATCTTTTTTTGACTTTTAACTTTTTTTGAAAAAGCCAAAAGACCAAAAAATCATTTTCAAATGGAGTCCCAAACACCCTCTAAATTTGCTTTGGTTATATATATATATATATATATATATATATATATATATATATATATATATATATATATATATATATACACACATTAGATTACGATCCGCGTAAAACGCGCAGGAACGTATTAACAAATACATATAAATGTATCTAGATCAATTGTGACGTATATAACGAAAGTATGATGAATGTTCTTTTATTTTTCTAATATTGTGTAGATTACAAGTATAAGAAGATGCATAATCATCTATAAACCACATATAAATATCCGAGCATATAGAATAATTTGTGGGGCTTACTCCTTAGTCCTCGATCATAGTTTTATACTCATAGAATCCTAAAATAATACACCGAGATAGATTAATTTTTTTTTAATAAAGAGTAAAAGTTAAGAATTTCAATAGGATCTAACCAAATATAGTCGTTCTCATAACTCTTATTCTTAAAGAGTATCATACCATTCAACAAAAAGTCTAACTAAAATTTTTTCCGAAGTTATAAATCTAGAGGAAAAGTATCAATCACGGTAAACAAAGTCATAATAACATACACGTATAGAATGGTTAATCGCAAGAAATATCAATGCCTTTTCATCTATATAAAAATGATAGATTAAAAGAATTATATTTTCATTTATTTCGATTAAAACATTATACTTTCAAAAAATTCTTATTAAGACATTATATTATGAAAATTTTACCCTCTAATTAATAGCACTATACTTTCAAATTACGTTCATATTAAGACATTTTACTTTGAAACATCAACCAAGTTATTGCATTGAAATTGCTATGTATTGAGACAATATTGCTATTATACAATAGATTTCTAAAGTAAAATGCTAAAAAACAGAAACAAAAGTAAGGTCTCATAATAAACAAATCAATAAAATATGTTGTTATTCATTGCAATTACCTTATACAACAATAGTGCATATAATCGATATCAACCAACTATTACATGCTCCTCGATTCCAAAAGTATAGCAATATCCATTAAGCATTTTCAGTAGTAGACCATATTTGCAATACTAAACAAATTATAAATTTACGAATTTAAGTATATTTCTATCTTTATAGTCGAACAACATAATATGGTACATGTGAATGATAACAATCTTTCTGAATACATCTTTATCCTTGAAGTTTCTCTCTTCAAAGAGAGAAATGGGAAATACCGTTTCAAAAAAATTATAGCTTAAAAACATATAATAAATACTTACATCGTTATATTTACAATCTTTTTGTATTTGAATGGTGAAGGCCAAATTAGTTTTCTACAAACGTTATATAAAAAACAAAAAACTCAAATTAAGAAACAATATGTAAGCTTAATTTTAATCTCCAAATGTAAGTCAATTTTAATCAATGGGTAAAATGCGTCTTTTTTTGAGTTGGTAAAAAACTTTAACCCGAAGAGCATAGGTGCGACTTATATGAAAGTTGTCAAATGTCCTCTAGAATTTGAAATTTCATAAGTTGTTTTTTTAGTTAAATTATCTGTCATTTCTCATTTTAATTGTATGAAAAAAAATCTGAAGTATAAGGCTACAATTGGTATAAAACCCAACAATAATAGTTCATAACAATGAACTAACTCATATAATTTTGTATGGTACACTAAAAGAACAAATAAAATAATAAAAAAGTAGCTACAATGAAATCCTTGTTTTGTGTCGGAATACATTAGCATAAAACCCAACAATTCTTGAATATAGGAAAAGTGTACTCTTTAAAAATGAAATTGGAAACCATAATAAGTAACCAGTTCGTTTAGGTCTAGTGGGTTCAATCGTCCGAGTATACCTAAATGGGTAATTTTTTATGAGAGTCTGACAAAATCACTAATAGAAAATTCCTTTGGTGACAAGTTAGAAAGTTTTTTGAATGTTGAATTCCTATGAGGTGACTTTACATTGAGCAGTCACGAAGTTAACATAATTCTTAGATGTGCAGTCCATAATCAATATATTGCAAAAATTATAAGATTTTTACAAAAAAATGAAAATAAAACACCCTAAAAAATAATGGCAAAATAGTCATTTACCTAACTTTAGATGGCTGCAAAGAAGAAACGCTATTTGTTCATATTTACTTCACACAAACATTATTTTAATAATGAAAATGTCCATTTACCTATTAAAAAATTAAAAAAATAAGAAAATAAATAAAAATCCAAACCTGAGATCCTTTTTGATAACATATGCATCCGACTCAACTATATTGGATCGTAAAAAGTAAATGTATTGGTTAATACATGTGGATGATATGGAATGGATTTTCTAACATCCATTGTTGGGTAACATCCACTTTCATATCCCCTTTACACATACTTATGCTTTCATCATGTGTGATTCTTGCTTCTATTCAAAATACAAAGTTATGTAACCATATGAACTAAATAAGAATTATAGTTTTAAAAAGCATGCATATGATGGAGCAAGGTTAGAACACGTTTGATCTTCAAATTTAAGAATCTTAATAATGACCTAACTACAAAGATTACCAAGTATTGTATCCCACAATTGATTTTTTATTCCAGTGAAGGGGATTGGGGATTGTATCCCATTACCTTGATGGTATATTATCTAAGAAAGTAAGAAATACGGCTAAATGGAACCACTGAATTCTTGATGGCAAATCCCCATTCTTTTGGTGGTTATACTGAAAAATATATAATATTTATAAGTTCTTGGAAGTGGATCTATTCTGTTTTGATAATTAACCTTCTATATATAAAAAATCCCAAAGCTTCCCGATGATAAACTTTAATAGTTAAACATCTAATAACGGATTAAGGATATGAATATAGAGTAAAAAACTACATACGATATATACCTAATAACGTTAGATGCTTCATCTACATAGCTTTAGTTATTCTTCTCACACTTCATCTCTAAACTTTGACATATTGATGACATGTCTCCAATGGGTTGAAGCGCTTCAAGACTTATGAAATTGTTCATAATATGCAATGATAACAAAATACATTTTAATATTAACTCAAATATAAATTGTATTCGAGTACCTAAAAAGCTAAATTATGGTGTCCCTACTTTGTATTATAAGAAAAATAATAAAAAAAAAGTCAGACCTTTTTTGCAACTTTTTCATAAATTGCATAAAGAGATCTATCAATCTTTCTCTCGTCAAAGATTTAATCCCCTCATCATAACAAAATCATAATAGATTAATGATTCAAAATTCATCGGAGCCAATTGCAAGATTTCGAAGATGAGGATCAACATGAAAGAAACCAATTGTTAGTATATGCATAAGATAGGAAAATTTTATAAAAATTCAATAAAAAATAAAAGTACTTTTTGACTTTTTAATGAGCGTGTTCATCTGAGTGTTGGGTGTCTTCTTTTGGGAGTTTTCAAAGTTTTGTGCCCCAATATCATTTTTTTAGTCCGAAAGGTAAAGGGCAATGGCATTAACTATAAAAAATATCTCATTTTCTGTTTAAGGAATGAAATAACCTTGATTTAATTGCACATTTGCAACTCCCCACTAACGAATGAAATAACCTTGATTTAATTGCACATTTGCAACTCTCCACTAACTCCCGACAAACTTGTTATTCATACATCATTTGTCCATATAACTATATAAGTAATAATCCCTTTAGAGTGCTTCAGTTGTTGTAGTTTGATAATTTCTAGCTTTTGTTAATAACAGTTGCAAGGTTTCATCTTAAAAATAAAAAAACATATCACTAATTACATTGATTTTGTTCAAAACATTCCATTCTGATCATTATAAAAAGAAGTATTCATAATAAAGTACTCTAATAAACAAAATTCATTACTAAATAACAACAAAAAGAAAACAAAGAATAGCCAGAAGCAAAAAGGTTTACCTTATGTCATTGGTGAAAATCATTGGTTATTTGATGTGTTAAAAGCATGAATTTAGAAAATTTTATACCTCGATTTCTTTTTAATTTCATTTCAAAACACAAATTTTTTGTTATTTATTTGAATTAGAAAAATGATATCAGGAATAAATTATTTTCATGCTTTTGGAATCAATCACTTTGAATGGGTTATCTATACCTGAATAATTGATATCTCTTTTCAACATCATAAAAGTCGAGTGATATTGTCTAAATCATCATCAAAACCTAAGATATATTTATTAAAGAAGTTGTGTAAAAGTCTTTCATAAGGTTATATTTCTCACTTATTTCCTATCTGCTCCAAATGACTACAAGATAACATCAAATAAATTGATTTAAAAACAACTAAAAGGGAATTCAATAACCTAACAAAATAAATTTAAGTAAAATTTTTAGATTTAAACTTTATAATCATTTTTGTTTTGTAAATGAAAAAATTGCAAGAAACTTACTTTCACACTCATCCTTGAAATACTAATTGTCTAGCCTTCAACCATCAATTCCTCTTGCTAACTTCCATCTATGGCAGTCGGTCAATCACCTGACCCCTTGAAGGTTAGGATGGTAAAATATGTCATCAACAATTGAGACATGAATACTTTCTTGTTCAGGCAACATTAGCATGGACATAAGTGTTGTTTTGCTTGCTAACTCAAGGTGTGAACCGATGAAATTACAATTCATGTCATCAAAACATACATGATTATAGGGGAAATGTGCTGATTGGAAGGGAAATTTGGAAATTTTCATGGAAAGATGTAGGTTGTTAGAATTGCCTTTATGACTTGAGGTTGACTGGAATTTGGGACGCACCAATGAAAAATATCTATGGAAATAAAATATACAAAAAATTAATTGGGTGCTATAAAGATATATTAAAGATATTAGAAAAATAGATTTTAATTACTTTAAGACATTATTTTTATGGGCCAGTGCTCCAACCTTGATATGATTCCTCATATATTTGCACATTTCTTGTTTATTATGAGTATATTATAATACATGTAAGGAAATTATACTAATCAGTTGAAATAATCATTCATTAAAAAGATAAAAAAATTTAAATGTTTGAATTGGTTGATTTACCTCAAGTAGAAATGATGATGTATCTCTTTTTTTTTATCAGTATTGGGTATCTAATCCCTCAATATCTAGAATCTAAAGCAAGAAGAAACGAAGGTAACTCATTGATAATTTTCCGTTGATTTCATTTCATCTTTACCAAAAATGGTCAAAAATTTAACTACATAGTGAATTTGATAAAAAAAACTTAATAGAATCTAAAGGTCATAAATGATGGAAAGAAAGAAAATTTACCTTATCGCATAAAAATAATCTTTTATCATGTAACATCCATAAATTTTACACCAAATTTAAACTTTTTCAATCATAAAAACCAAATAACATTGTCTACAGTAAACTGAAAACTGTAAGCCCGAGGGCTTAGTGAGCTACCCCCAAAATACCAATACCACACTAACAATACCATATCAGTAATAATCAATCAATCAACATGCATACTGGGCCATCGGCCTGACTGGACCGCCCTACCGGGCCTACAGTCCGTCTGAATCTATCCCGAGCCTTCGGCATGACTGGTCCGCCACGTGGGCCTACAGTCTCCCCGGACCGCTCATAGGGTATATTGGCCTTCAGCACAAAGCAGGACCGCCTCAACCCAACCACAAGCAAATAACCATGTGCGCATAGTATCACATACATGCATATACAAACATCTAACATATCTGTCACACTGATCATCAATCAAATAATACTCCGGTAATTAGAGCACCGACCTAGCAGGTCATTAACATACCAATCCTTACGGATCATAAGAGCATAACACACTGTCTACCCCGATTCCGATCTAACAGATCATAACCACATGTAGCATACCATAACAATAACGACTAAAGGGCCGACCTTGGTGCTGTAAACCCTATCGATATAGTGAGGATAACTCACCTCGCAGACGTCAACACGAAAGGTAAAGTCCAACCCTCGGATCACTTGATACAGGCTCCACCACCTATTATCATAGTACAACATACTGATAAGTCCTTAACCTTATAAGGTACTCAATAACCCACCAGTTAACCCCTGGTCCAAGTCAAAGTCCTCAATCAAGGTCAATAGTTCATGTTGACCCCAACTCACCGAATACCCTCGTCCACTCGTCGAGTTCCTTGAAGTACAATTCAACTCGCCGAGTCATCGGGGTGACTCGTCGAGTTCCTTTGATTCTTGATCAAACTTTAAGGCCACCTGTCGAGTTCCCTCCTTGCAACTCGACGGATACACACTCATACATATCTAAGAGAAAACTCATCCGACTCGCCGAGTTGTTCTTCAACTCGTCGAGTTTATGACAATCTTCATCGGACTCGCCGAGTTGCTCATGCAACTCGTCGAGTTCACGACCATCTTCATGTGACTCGCTGAGTCACTTCGCGACTCGCCGAGTCCATTCAGTCCTTTTTTCCATACAAACATATTTTGAGCCATGCAACGACTCCAACACATAGATCCAAGATTCTAGGGCATGCTTATCACGTAAAGTTGCAAACTTTACGTGCATGCATGGCTATAAAGGCTCCAAATGTCTATTTTAAGTTCTTAATGGAACTCTATACTCAAGAGGGACCTTAATCACAACCAAGACTGTGACTTTATGCTTCTAGAATCCAAGGAGGGTCCAGATTTGAAGTTACAACTTCAGATCTAGCCCATAGCTCATCATACCAGCTTGAAAATCCATAAAAATCCCTAGAAACTCAACAAAAGGGAAAAAGGAAAGTAAGGATGGCACTTTGATACCTCCAAAGGATGCTAGCTGAGGTAAATCCTGCTTCCCACTCCTTCCTTGCTTCAATTTCCTTTTCACTCTTAGCTTTCTTCCTCCAAGATTCTCTTTTCCAAGCTTCAAACACCACACAAGGCACTCACACACGTGATAAGGACTCTTAGGACGCTCTAGATCTATAAAGAGACCCAAGGGAGGCTGAGGTCCCTTTAAATATAGGTGCAAGACCTGAGATTTAGGGTTTCTTTTGCCAGCTCCTACTCACCGATTCCCAACATGGACTCGCTGAGTAGGTCACTTAAAACGTGATTTCATCCAGCTGCTACTCGACAAGTAGATCAACCAACTCGCCGAGTAGAGCTTATCCAAATAAATCTTATTTAAGCAATACCATAGAATCAGGGTGTTACAACTCTCCCCCACTTGAACTAGATTTCGCCCTTGAAGTCTGCTTGAATAAACAATGACGGGTAATGCTCGCGCATCTCCGCCTCTAGCTCCCATGTCCACTCGGATCCCTTCCGATGTTCCTACTGCACCTTTACTAAAGGTATTTCCTTGTTCTGCATAATCTCCTTCTTCCTTTCCAAAATAACCACATGCCTCTCCACATAGTTCAGACCTAAATGTCATCTAACGATACCACTGCCTCCAGGTCCATAATGCATTTTCGCAATTGCGAAACATGAAATGTGCTGTGGATTCGGCTGAGCTCCTCCGGAAGCTCTAGCCTATAAGTCACCCTGCCAACCCTGGCAACAATCCTGAACGACCCAATGTAACGGGGACCCAATTTTCCCATCTTCCTGAAGCGGATCACACCCTTCCTGGGTGAGACCTTCAGAAGAACCATGTTACCCACCTGAAATTCCAGCTCATATCGGCGTCGAATGGCATAACTTTTCTGTCGGATCTGAGCGGTCTACAGTCGCTGTCTAATCTACTATATCATCTTGGTAGTTTGCAGAACTACCTCAGTCCGACTCATCACCCTGTGCCCAACCTCACCCTAGCAGACTGGGGTCCTGCACTTCCACCCATACAACAACTTGAAAGGCGGGGCGCCGATACCGGAATGATAATTGTTGTTGTAGGAGAATTCTGCAAGCGGTAGGTGGGAATCCCAACTCCCAATAAATCGATGACGCACGCCCTCAACATATCCTCGAGGGTCTGAATGCTCTGCTCACTCTGCCCATCAGTCTGCGGATGGAACGTTGTGCTAAAATGCAGTCACCTACCCAGTTCCTCGTGGAACTTCTGCTAAAAACGGGAAGTAAACCTGACATCTCAATCGAAAATGATAGAAATTGGAACCCTATGGCGAGAGAAAATCTCTCTGATGTACAGGTCGGCCAACTTCTCTGCCGACAAACTCTCCCGTATGGCTAGAAAATGGGCACTCTTGGTCAATCAATCCACGATGACCCATATAGCATCGAGCCCCCTTGTCGTTTTCGGCAACTTCGTGATGAAATCCATCGCGATCCGTTCCCATTTCCACATGGGAATCTACAGAGGCTGTAGCTTACCATGCGGCCTCTGATGCTCGACCTTGACCATCCTACTATTGGATTAGGTGTCTAAGCCCATAACTATTATTGGTATGTATACGACCCAAGAGTAGCATGGTCCATTTGGGTTGCATATCATCAGGACAATCTGCTAGGATGGACTTTTGAGAGAAGGTTATTTATGGTTTATTAATATATTATAAGTAATAATATATTAATATGAAATCATATGTTTTAATTAGTATTGATCAAGATTCATTTGGAATTATTTAGTGGTCGAAAGAATCTATGGGGACTAATTATGATAATTAGTTATATTTATATGTGTTGGGCTTATGATCCATGGTGGACCAAGTTTATGTATGGATACATAAAGAGTTGGGCCACATGAACCATGGATCATAAAACCCATGGGTATGGATTTGGGTTATATCCATGACCCTAGAAATCCCACATATAAATAGGTACTTCATTGCCCAAAAACACCACTTGTATCTTTTTAGAGTTCATGTTGTCTTTTGTGTGCATGGAATTCTCTCTCAAGTTCATCCTTTGTCCATGGTGTGTTGTGATTCCATTTGAGGCTTCCACATTATTAGGGCTAAGCTCTTTAAGGCCAAATACACCAAGAATTCAAGCTCCATCAAAAGGTATGTCATGATAACTAGTATATTATATTTTTATGTTAAATGCATGCTAGTTGTAAGATTAATACCTTGGAAACCATTTGCATGTATAATCAGTGAAAACATAGATCCAAGGTATTTAGGATTGTATGTGCACCATAGGATGTTAGAGTATACCAAAACCCAACAGTGGTATTAGAGCCAGGTTGTTTTCAATTATACTTGATGCAAATAGCTGAAAAAACCCGAATTTTTTCTGTCTAGACAGCAGACTCGACGAGTCCGTTGATGGACTCGACGAGTTCATGAACAAATTCATCCAACTCGTCGAGTTGGACCCCCTGACAGCATATATTTGTGTTTTTTGGTTTATTTTGGATTAGAATCATTACCACAAAGTGTTTTTGTTCATAAAATTTGTTTTTTGATACTATGGTAATGTTTATTCTCATCCAAATAAATGATAATAATCAAAGTTTCAAGTTTTATACATGTTTATATGATGCTTGAAAAATGTTGATTATGAATGTTCATGTTTATGAGTTTATTTAGATTAATATAAAAAATTATGAGATAGTTGTTTTCAATCCAAATTAATCTAGAAATTGGTAATAATATGTGTTTTTGTAACTTGTCCTCAAGTTACTTGAAAAGTCACATTTATGAATTTTATAACTCATAAAATTTCCATAAGTTATGAAAAAATAAAGAGTCACATTTTTTAAATGCTTTTAGAGTCTTCCATAACTTGTCTACTTGTTATGGAACTTGAAGAGTTTTTCCATTAAACCACTTTAAAACTCATAAGTTATGGAAACCATAAGTTTTTGAATTGTTCAAAACTTGTCCTCAAGTTTTGGAATTTGTAAAGTCACCCCCCCATATACACTTTAATTCCAAACTCTGGAAATTTAAAAGTTGAAATTCAAACTTTATGGACTTCATTAAATTAATTAAAGTGTTTAATTAAAAGAGTTAATAATTCCATAATGATATGGTTTAAGTTTAATTAAATTAAGAGTATAGTTTAATTAATAAATTAAACCACCAAGTATTTTAAATGTTTAAAATACACCCTTATACTATTATAATATTAAAAGTTAATGATTATATATACGTATAAGAGTAAAGTCAATCTTACTGTTAGTAGGACTCATTCACGAAGCCAATATAAGAGTAAAGTCAATTTTATAAGGTTACTGCTTATAAAATGGCAGTTTAATGGGTATCCACTCTCACCCACCACTTCCTTGACCGGTGGAGGGTCGTTAGCTGAACGGGTAGGACAAGGACTATAATTCTCCCTTCATTAAAAGTATTAATGTTAAATACTAAGTAACTAAACCTTTTATAAATACCCAATATTAGTTACTTAGGAAAAAGTGAATAAGGTGCTAATCCATGAAATTACACTTTGCACCTTGTTTAAGTCGGTTAGTGGAGCGTGTGTGGTTAACCGGCACACTAACTCATATTTAACAAGGTAGGCAAAGGGTAACTTAATTTTTATCATAGTATCGATGGAGCGTGTGTGGTTAACCAGCACATCGATTGAGAGGTAAACACTTAAGGGTACCAAGTAATTTGCATGGTTACTTCACACCTTGTTTTGTGATCATCGGCATCCCAGTCACAAAACCTGAAGGGCACACTCGAGACTGAAATATATCATTGAAAGGTTCAATGAATCTCAAAAGATCCAGGAGTTTCAAATCCAATTAAAACCTAATAATACATTTCGTTTATCTTGGTGGAAATTGGTGAATCGTCATTCTCCTACCTTCAAATATTTTATAACTTGGATTACGACATCCCTCTTCCAAGTTATAAAAGTATTGTGTTGGGTCCTAGCCTCAATATTTCATATTGGGTGTGATATTAAGGACTTTAAATCAACTATCTTGAATATCTCCCTAAAGATGTCTGGTTTAGACATTTATGATCTTCCCAAATCTCTTGAAACATGCTTTACTAAATGAAGATGATGTCCCATGGAAATCATACTTCTTTCACCTCCTCCAATTATTCTCCCTAACCCATAAGTTTTTGAAAAGTTTAAGGTCACTCAAGCCCTATTGGCAAGTAAAAGTCTATGTGTGGTCACATATTGGAGATGTAGTCACATATTGACAAGCCAGGAGAGTTGGGTGTCAAAGTATTGAGAAAGTTGGTGGCTAAACTACTTTCTAAGTCACATAGTGAGTTCCTTTGGGACTCCTATGAAATAGACTATGACAAGACCCTTAATGATCTTATCTATTTGCTAAGATCAACTTCGTAAAACTTATGGACATCGACAATGTAACATTGGATATCTAGTAAAGCTCTCTCTTCCCAATGGAAAGGGATCGGCCATAGTCAACTCGGTTGACCAAATGGTAAAGAGAATGGCTAAGTCTGTGATAGTCCCATGTTCCATTACCAAAGCTTCCATATGTTAAATTACCAAAGGAAGGGGCATTGGTTGCGAAGCTTCCAATTTACCTAAGGATGTTAAAGTCAATAAGTTTGACTCTACTTCAGGTAAAGTCCACTATATAACTCTACTAAGTTTATATTATGAGATTCTTGATACATGATGTGACTGGGTCACATGTTGATGTTTTAAGAATCAAAGAAAAGTGAAGAAACTTAAAGAAAGAATATGTTGAATCTGATCGCGTAGATGGATTTCTATCGCATAGTTTGAAGATCGGATTCTTGAGCTACTTCTTAGGAGTTATGATATTTTTCTTAGGAATATATAACAACAAGTTTTCATATGGATTGTAAGGATAAGTTTTTCCCTAAATTTTTAAAATAAAAGGTAAATCTTTTAATTTTATTTATTTTAAAATATCCTTACAATGACATTTGTGAAAATCTTTGTTGCTTATACGATTCCATTAAGAGCAAGAGTGGAAATATGAATTTGATTCTTTCATTTGTGGTAGTGTCTAAATTTACCAAATAAGGAAAGATTCTCATCACCCAAGTTTCAGTTGGATAGAAACTTGGAATCATGCAAGTTGTATAGCATGATGAATGAGAACTTTCGAGCATTGGAAAAATGAAGACTAACTACTTGTTCATATGGATGTGTGAGTCAAGTAAAGGACTAAGGGATCGGGTACACATTCTTGTGCACTGGTCAGAGTCTACCACAAAAGATCGATAAGACTATTCGTCATAATTTACTATAGCTCAATAAATATGGTTATACTTACAAGCTTAAGTGTAATTATGAGACATTGGAAAATGTTCCAATGTATGGCAAAGCGAATAAGAAGAATCAATTTAGGCAGAAAGATAAAAGTTTCTCAAATCTGATAAGATGGGAGAGTACTTTAGTATCATGTTTTAAAACCATCTTAATGATTTTGAGGCCTTATCACAATTCATCCTCTAAGTGCATTCTGATAGTTAAGAAGAGGAGTTATGAATTGTTTAAGTGGCTAAATCAAGAAGATGATTCATAATTCGTTCCAAAAACAATTCTTAGAGTTATACTTTAAGATTGTAACTTGAGTGACATGTCTTAAAGAAGGTTTAAAACACTTGTCAAATGTAAGAGTAAAAGTTTTCTACTCTTGTACATTTGAAATTGGTAAATTGTGATGTTTTGGATAAAACAAAGACCAACTAAGGCCAATTGTGTGAAGTATGTGTCTTGATAAAGAATCTACACTATCTATTGAATATTTGACAAGATAGTCATATATGTCAAGAGGACAGTGGGAGTCTTAAAGATCCCGAAAAGAATTTCAAGATCTAATCAAGAATAAAACCTGAAGTTCTTCACTAGCACACGACTTGAGGTTTATAACCTATCGTGTTGACATATTTTGTGCCCATTCCAATTAAAGTTGGCTTTGCATATGAGTTCTTAGAGTTCTCAATTGGTTGCACAACAACTTGGAAGCAATGGTAGGCCCTTGAGCTTCCAGGTGGCAAGAAATTAAGATTGATTTCAGTCCATATGAGTTTGGATTTGTCATTATCCTTGTCTTGTGACTATGGTTTTGACAATTCACATGGATAAGAACACATACACCATTAAATCTAAGTGTCATAAGGTTTCTCTCCGATTCATGAAAATGATGGTGAGGAAACACTTTCACTAAGTAGATTTTAGCTAGATAGCAATTGTGATATTTGCATTCTCAAAGTCATTAGTGGAGCGTGTGTGGTTTACCGGCACACTAACATGGACTTGTGAGAAGTGGAAAAGGTCTAAACAATCAAGACTATGATTACGACATCGCTTTTCATAGTTCTTAAAATTGTTTAGACACACATGTGAGCTATCTAATATAAGGTGTATGATTATGATAAAGTTTTATCAAAGCAATCTAGTATCAGAAATCTGAACTTTGGTAAGAAAGTCAATTAAGTATTGATTTCTAGAAGTCCAACTTATTTCTGAGTACTTGTCAAAGCTAGTGGGAGCATAAGTGTTATGCTAATAATCATCATGTTAGTGGGAGCATGATAATTATGATAAAGGTTGCAAGTTAGCAATGTAAATTATAGAAAACAAAAGGTTTCAATTGGGAAAAAGTTGTTTTGCTATAATTAAAGGAGAGGAAATTATACTTCATCTCAAATCTAAAAGCTTAGATTGAGGTTTTAATCGTATTTAGTCAAGTATATATATGAATGTTATGTTGGAATGGCTCAACATAAGAAAATTCTAATATATGGGTCCATTATTTGCGTTCTAAAATTCGATTATGATTACGACATCCCTTTTCATAATCTGAATTATGAGAACTTGGCAAATTGAAATGGAAATATTATAGCAAAAGACTGGTTTAGTCTTTATGTGAGACATCATGAACCGTGTCCCATATGCTTCGGATATAGGATCGATTGCATGTGATATATTCATCCTTTCTAAAATTTTCCAAATGGCTGGGGCATTAAGAAGGGAAAAGATCTAGAATTGGATATGACTAAAAAGATTAAACAATTGTCGAGGACAATCTAAGGTTTACCAAAGATTGGTTGCTCAAGGACAGTTGGAACTATATTGATAATTCTGGAAGGACCATATTGACATAATCTGTAAGGAGGCAACTCTTGTTCAGAAGTGATAGTCAAAATGGAATATGGAAATGTTTCAAATTTAGAAATTATTCAATCTGTGTGACATTAGGAAAATTAATGCAAGAAGGATGTTTCCAAGGAGTTGATTTCCTTTGGAATGCTCTGTAATGTTTGTTGTCAAATCTTTCTGACTTTGTGCATAATCATTACAAGAGGATCAATGCATATAAGTTTAGAATCTAACAGATTTCAGTAAATGACATGAATTTGGAATTCTTGCATTTGCAGTAAGGATTTGGGACTATGAAAAAAGGATCATTGGAGTTATGTTCAATTGATCTATTTCACAAAGTAAAGATCATAGACAAACATAGTATGCATACTTGGTGTATGGCATGACTAGTGTTTAGAAAACATAGTGTACATGCATGGAGCATGGGACAACTGTTGTTTTAAATTCAAGAATAAAGTTCATAGCTGAAACAGTATAAAATCAATAATGTGAAATCATATGGTGAAAAATAAAAGGTGTTTTATTTATGTTCATAGGTTTTGATACCATATTAGATTCAATTATTCTTGTGTTTCATTTTGCATGTTTTGACTTCTAGAATAAACTAGGTTATTCTTCCGGAATGACTTAGTTATTCAAACCATCCACAGTCGGTCATATGTTGGAAGTAGATATGAATTAAGACTGTCATGGGTTGGCTTGTAGAGATCTAAGATGTTGGAAAAAGGGCTACAACACTCATGAGTGCTCATAAGTTCTGAGTATTGGATTCAACCTGTGCTCATTGGAATCACTTCATGGATTTTATCACGAGTGATCATGAGATGATAATATCTTATATTCTTCAAACCTAGAGATATGAGTTGTTACTATGAGTTGGTTGTACATTGATTGCACGAAAACGCATTCGGTAACTCGATGTTATAAAACGTGCCCTTGTGTATGATTCAACTAGTAGAACAAGCCATATGAGTCGAAGTTTATCCATTCCTTTTACCTTCGAGATAAAAGCGATATCTGTGGGCCCCTCGATGATTTGGTGATGAAAAAAGTAAGTGCTCGGCCGAGCCTTGACTGATTTGATTTGTTCAATTAGTCAGTTGTCATAAATCGAAATCGGGAAACAACAAATGGACAAAGAGAATGATTATAATCCATGTCTCAGTCCATATGATATCTAGAATGGAGGAATACATGATCCCTTATCTAACGGACATGTCATTTGATTTGTTCAGAGTTTGACAGCGGCTTTAAGAGCTACGATTGCTAGTCGGGATCTTGGAGTCATACTTGAGTAATAGTTTTAGACTTATCCAAGTGGGAGACTGTTGGATTAGGTGTCTAAGCCCATAGCTATTATTGGTATGTATTCGACCCGAGAGTAGCATGGTCCATTTGGGTTGCATATCATCAGGACAATTTGTTAGGATGGACTTTTGAGAGACGATTATTTATGGTTTATTAATACATTATAAGTTATAATATATTAATATGAAATCATGTGTTTTAATTAGTATTGATCAAGAATTCATTTGGAATTAATTTAGTGGTCGAAAGAATCTATGGGGACTAATTATGATAATTAGTTATATTTATATGTGTTGGGTTTATGATCCATGTTGGACCAAGTTTATGTATGGATACATAAAGATTTGGGCCACATGAACCATGGATCATAAAACCCATGGGTATGGATTTGGGTTATATCCATGACCCTAGAAATCCCACATATAAATAGATACTTCATTTCCCAAAAACGCCACTTGTATCTTTTTAGAGTTCATGGTGTCTTTTGTGTGCATGGAATTCTCTCTCAAGTTCATCCTTTGTCCATGGTGTGTTGTGATTCCATTTGAGGCTTCCACACTATTGGGGCTAAGCTCTTTAAGGCCAAATACACCAAGAATTCAAGCTCCGTTAAAAGGTATGTCATGCTAACTAGTATATTATATTTTTATGTTAAATGCATGCTAGTTGTAAGATTAATACCTTGGAAACCATTTACATGTATAATCAGTCAAAACATAGATCCAAGGTATTTAGGGTTGTATGTGCACCATAGGATGTTGTAGTATACCAAAACCCCACACCTACAGGTCAAGCACCTCTCAACAAACCAAGCAATATCTCGCTTCATGCCAGACCACTAATAACTCGAACTCAAATCATGGTACTTCTTGGTGACTCCCGGGTGAATTGAAAAACGAGACTTATGAGCCTCCTCCATCACTATCTGTCAGACCCCTCCGGACATCGAAACCCAAACCCAACCGTAAAGGGTCAAAAACCCGCGACTATCCTGAACAAATCGGGTGCTTTCGCCTCCAATCCTCTCCAACTTCCAGTTCTCCGGTCTCATGCCCTCAATCTGAGCATCCCTGACCAAACCCACCAACGGGGAATCCACCGCTATCCTCATACACCTGGCTGGGGTCGAGGACCCAATTGACTTGCGGCTCAGAGTATCTGCAACCACGTTCGCTTTACCAGGATGTAAAGGATCTCAAAATCATAGTCCTTGACCACATCCAGCCACCTGTGCTGCCTCATGTTCAGGTTCGGCTGATCCATGATATGTCTCAAACTCTTGTGATCTGTATATATGGTACAACGGACCCTGTACAGATAGTGCCTCCAAATCTTGAGAGCTAAAACCACCACTCCCAACTCAAGATCGTGCGTACGATATCTTGTCACATGCAGCTTCAGCTGCCGCGATGCGTAGGCTAGCACTCGTCCTCTCTGCATGAGGATTGCCCCCAAGTCTGTGATGGATGTATCACAAAATACCACAAAATCCTCAACTCCCTCGGGGAGTGTCAACACCGACGCCTCGCATAAACATCGCTGAAGGGTCTCAAATGCCCTCTGCTACTTAGGGCCCCATCGGAAATCCACCCACTTCCTCGTTAGACGAGTGAGAGGAACGACAATCTTGGAGAAATCACGAATGAATCTCCGATAATACCCTGCTAAATCTAAGAAACTCCTGATGTCCGAGGGAGATTTCGGAGTCTCCCACTGCATAACTGCCTCCACCTTAGCCGGATTGACCAAGATCCCTTACTGGTTAACGAGATGTCCGAGGAACTGTACCTCTCGTAACCAAAACTCACATTTCGAGAACTTGGCATATAGCCGTTCGCGCCTCAGAACCTTCAGCAGCTCCATAATGTGCTCCTCATGCTGCTCCCGAGTCTTGGAATACACTAAGATATCATCTATGAACACAATGACCAAACGATCAAGCATCGGTCTGCAGACTCGGTTCATCAGATCCATGAACACCGCTGGCGCGTTGGTGAGCCCAAACGGCATCACCACGAATTCGTAATGACCATAACGAGTCTGAAACGCGGTCTTCTCCATGTCCTCCTCCCTCACCCTGACCTGGTGATATCCTGATCTCAAATCAATCTTGGAAAACTAAGATGCACCCAGCAGTTGATCGAAAAGATCATCTATCCTCGGGAGTGGATAACGGTTCTTCACCATTAAATTATTCAACTCCCTATAGTCAATGCACATCTTGTGTGAACCGTCCTTCTTCCTAACGAAAAGCATCGGTGCTCCCCAGGGTGAACTACTCGGACGAATAAACTGCTTACCCAACAGTTCCTGCAACTGATATGACAACTCTTGCATCTCTAGCGGTGCCAGCCGGCACGATGCCTTAGCGATGGGGGCCGCACCTGGCACTAGGTCAATCCTGAACTCAACCGGCCTCTCCGGAGGCACTCCAGGTAACTCTTCCGGAAATACGTCAGCAAACTCCCTCACCACCGGGACTTTAGAAACTGAGAACTGCTCTCTAACCCGCGTATCTACAACGTACGCCAAAAAACCGGTACACCCGTGCTTAATATACTGCTGAGCCCTGGCTGCCGAACAAAACCTTGATCTCAACCTGGTGCCCTCACCATATACTATAAGTTCTCCCCCACTTGGAGTTCAAACCACCACCCGCTGTCCCTCACACTCGATCATGGTGCCAAAACGGCTAAGCTAATCCATCCCTACAATCACGCATACATCCCCCATGGGGATAGGAATCAAATCTATCGGGAAGGACACCCCGAAAATCTCCAACTCGCATCCCTGGTAGACTGAAGAAGCAGAAACTCCATGCTCGTTGGCGATCAAAACTCGCAACGGACACTCAAGATCATCTATCGGCACACTGAACCCTCTAGAGAAGGTCTGAGACACAAACGACCGAATCGCCCCCGAGTCAAATAATACCAAAGCATGCAAAGAATTCACTAAAAACGTACCTAATCACAGGTACAATCAATAAGCATAAAACAAATACAATAACTGAGACAAAGAATGGAAACGTACCAGCAACCACATCTGGTGCTGACTTGGCCTCGGCTGTGAGCTGGAAGGCACGACCCTGGGCCTTTGGAGACTCCACCTTGACTGGCCTCCCATCCCCAATCCTCACAATAGCGGGTGCGGAGCCCTGCGCCGACTTGGCGGCAAGCTATGGACAGTTGGTCTTCACATGACCAACATGATGACAATGGTAACAAATCCTTATATCTGCTAGAGGGGTGGACTGACGGCAGTCCCTGGCATAGTGCCCCTCCTTGCCACATTTGTGGCACCCACCTCTTACTCTACAAACTCCCGAATGAACCCTGCCACACTTTCCACAAGTGCGGCTCTGCTCCCAAACCATGTATCAGCGGTCTTAGACCGCTTAGGCACTGGCTGAGACTGTGTCGCTGCCTGACACTGCTTTTTCAGCTGCAACTCTATCTCCAACTCACACCGCCTCGCGGCTTCCTAAAGATCCAGGAGGGTATCACATCGCTGTGTAGACACAAACTGTCAAATATAAGTCTTGAGCATACTCAGATAACGATTCATTTGAGACTGCTCTGTAGCAAACTCTGGGAAAAACATAGCCCTCTCCGTGAACATACATGTAATCTCCATCACAAACTCCCCATCCTGTCTTAACGTCAAAAACTCCTGCGCAAGCCGCTCCCGCTCAACGCGTAGAACGTAAGGGTGCGGAACATATCTCTGAACTGCTCCCAAGTAACAGCATCCCGCTGATCATCAGTATACGACCCAGTCGTCAGCCTCCAACAGTCATTCGCCCCAAGCCTCAACAGGTTCAGGGCACACCTGACCTTCTGGTCAGCAGGACATGAGCACGTGAAGAAACAACTCTCCACATCAGATATTTACGTTATAGCCCTAATCGTATCCTATGTACCATCAAACATCGGGGGCTTCATATTATCGAAGTCCCGGTACTAGAAAGTCATGTCGGCTCCTCCTCCAACCCCTGCCGTAGTTACAGCCGAAGTGGCTGCAGCAGCAACTTTCTCTACTAGAGTTGCATATCGCTAATCAAAGTACTCAACCATCGCGGTCTTAATCGACCCAAACATCTCTGGCAGTTGCACTCGGAATGCAACAGCAATCTCGTCGTGCATGATCTCCCGGATCCTGAAGCAACACGTCTCGTTACCACCATACTGATATATATATATATATATATATATATATATATATATATATATATATATATATATATATATATATATATATATATAATCATCAGATAAATAACATAATGTTAGGAGACCAAAACCCAAAAACCCTAGGGGTTGTGATTTCCTTGCTACGCGTATGGATCCTATGCTTTCAGTAGTACCTTCCACACCTACCCATATTTGTCTCAAGTATCACCACAACTCCCTAACGATATCATCGACATAGGAAATGCGCTCAACCCTCATTTCTAGGGGAATACCAAATATCTCGCATCTAGTCTCACCACTTATCACTACTCACACATCAATGAAACTTCCATCATCCCCTGCAGCGCTAGTGCATGCTAGCTGCACATAATGTTGGACCCAATAGACTTTCGAATATCCAATCCTACCCGAAGGCCGAATCAACATTCTTAGGCTATAAGGTCTTTATTATTCACAACCGTGATGCATAAACTAAACATCTACAGTTATGATGTCAATTCCACATATAAGAAACCCTAGGCTAATAGGCATCATGCAATCAGGCAAATATATCATGTGATTCCTGAAGATCCCTAGCCTAGCACTAACATGATGTTCTAACATATCAGAATATCAATTAACTGCATGATATTTTGGGGTTTACTTACAGAGTCTGACTGATCGTACCCTCTGCATCCTCCATCCTTTATTTTGAAAATCATTTTAAAACTTATTTTCTGAAAATCTCCTTGATTTGAGACTAGATTCGCACGAGTGTTCCTCCAATTCACTCAAACCAAGGCTCTAATACCAACTTGTAACATCCATAAATTTTACACCAGATTTAAACTTTTTTAATCATAAATAAAAACCAAATAACATTGTCTACAAAATGTTTTCAAATCATTTTTCCATCAAAGTGTCCCACAAATCATAACATAAGGATGAGGAGCAGTACGGTCACGCCTTTGCATTTCCATGATCTCTTGAAGTACCTGAAATAGTAAACTGAAAACTGTAAGCCCTAGGGCTTAGTGAGCTACCCCCAAAATACCAATACCACACTGAACATACCATATCAGTAATAATCAATCAATCAACATGCATACTGGGCCATCGGCCTAACTGGACTGCCCTACCGGGCCTACAGTCTGTCTGAATCTATCCCGAGCCTTCGGCATGACTGGTCCGCCACGTGGGCCTATAGTCTCCCCGGATCGCTCATAGGGTATATTAGCCTTCAGCACAAACCAGGACCGCCTCAACCCATCCACAAGCAAATAACCATGTGCGCATACTATCACATACAGGTATATACAAACATCAAAAATATATGTCACACTGATCATCAATCACAGAATACTCCGGTAATTAGAGCACCGACCTAGCAGGTCACTAACGTACCAATCCCTACGGATCATAAGAGCATAACATACTGTCTACTCCGATTCCGATCTAACAGATCATAACCACATGTAGCATACCATAACAATAACGACTAATGGGCCGGCCTTGGTGCCGTAGACCCTATCGATATAGTGAGGATAACTCACCTCGTAGACGTCAACACGAAAGGTAAAGTCCAACCCTCGGATCACTTGACACAGGATCCACCACCTATTATCATAGTACAACATACTGATAAGTCCTTAACCTTATAAGGTACTCAATAACTCACCACTCAACCCCTGGTCCAAGTCAAAGTCCTCAATCAAGGTCAATAGTTCATGTTGACCCCAACTCGCCGAGTACCCTCGTCCACTCATCGAGTTCCTTGAAGTACAATTCAACTCGCCAAGTCATCGAGGTGACTCATCGAGTTCCTTTGATTCTTGATCAAACTTTAAGGCCACTCGTCGAGTTCCCTCCTTGCAACTCGACGGATACACACTCATACATATCCAAGAGAAAACTCATCCGACTCGCCGAGTTGTTCTTCAACTCGTCGAGTTTATGGCAATCTTCATCGGACTCACCGAGTTGTTCATGCAACTCGTCGAGTTCACATCCATCTTCATGTGACTCACCGGGTCACTTCGCAACTCGCCGAGTCCATTCAGTCCTTTTTTCCATACAGACATATTTTGATCCATGCAATGGCTCTAACACATAGATCCAAGCTTCTAGGGCATGCTTATCACATAAAGTTGCAAACTTTACGTGCATGCACGCTATAAAGGCTCCAAATGTCTATTTTAAGTTCTTAATTGAACTTCATGCTCAAGAGGGACCTTAATGACAACCAAGACTGTGACTTTATGCTTCTAGAATCCAAGGAACGTCCAGATCTGAAGTTACAACTTCAGATCTAGCCCATAGCTCATCATACCAACTTGAAAATCCATAAAAAGCCCTAGAAACTCAACAAAAGGGAAAAAGGGAAGTAAGGATGGCACTTTGATACCTCCAAAGGATGCTAGCTGAGGTAAATCCTGTTTCCCACTCCTTCCTTGCTTTAATTTCCTTTGCACTCTTAGCTTTCTTCCTCCAATATTCTCTTTTCAAAGCTTCAAACACCACACAAGGCACTTACACACGTTATAAGGACTCTTAGGACTCTCTAGATCTGTAAAGAGACCCAAGGGAGGCTGAGGTCCCTTTAAATAGGGGTGTAAGCCCCGAGATTTAGGGTTTTCACTGCCAGCTCCTACTCGCCGAGTCCCAACATGGAGTTGCCGAGTAGGTCACTTAAAAGCGATTTCATCCAGTTGCTACTTGACGAGTAGGTCAACCAACTTGTCGAGTAGAGCTTATCCCAATAAATCTTATTTAAGAAATACCTGAGAATTGCGGCGTTACATATCACTTTTACCTAAATGATCGCCAAGAAAGTAAAATGTGATGTGGTTTCCATACCATATGATAGTTTTCCAAAAATTAGCATATTTTTTTAAACATAGTACACAGGAGGCGAAATGTGTAATTACCAAAAATTTGTAACTTAAGAAGAATTAACGAAAGAAAAGTTATCTTATCCATATGGAAAAATCTTTTATCACTTTCCAATGTTTTGTTGCAATTAAAATCAAGCCACCAATGACATTGCAAATTGTTATAGAAGGGATTCAATATATAAAAAGCTAATCAAACATTACCTATATTGTAGGAGACCAACATAACTACTATATCTTCATATCCAATTTCCACTAAAAGTTTTCTAACAACATAATTACGCTAGGTATTTGCAAATATGTTACATGTAACATGAGTGACAATACTTTAGGTTGAATCAATGAATGATAGACTTCGTTTTCAAAGAAGGCATGACCGGTGTTATGCTGCAATGGTGGCGTTGAATTAGGGTTAACAGTTCATTGACTTAAGGTTACGATTGGAAATCGATTTTGAAAGCTTTAAATCTCACAAAAGAAACGCATAATTCTTAAAAAAGAAAAATGGTGTGAGTGTGACTTCTTATTTGGTCAAGATGATGTCATCAAATTGATATAAGGGTGAAAAACTATTAAGAAAAGTCAATCAATGGGTTTAATTCTTGAATGTGATGTAATAAGATTTCTCTTTTAATATATATATATATATATATATATATATATATATATATATATGTGTGTGTGTGTGTGTGTAACACCCATAAAACTCATGAAAAATTTAAACTTTTAAAAACATTCAAAATCATTATTTTCTTACAAACGGTTTCCAAAATAAGATTCATATCAGAGAAATCCCAAAATCATAAAAACAAAACATGAGGAGGTGCACAATCATGACTTCTCCTTCCCATGATCCTCTGAAGTACCTGAAACATAATCCAACACCATAAGCCCATAGCTTAGTGAGTTTCCCCCAAATTACCAATACATAACAAATAACATAATATAATAAAATCATGCAATGGATCCACAACTTTACAGACTGGATTACCCCTGAGCCCACAACATAAGTCTGGCTTGCCTCATAGGCCCACAACTTATGTTTGGCTTTCTCCCCGGTGTCACACCCCCAAATCGGAGACTCTGGTTACAAAACATGACCTAGCAAGAATATTGCTATTCCATGAAATAGTATCTCACATTTTTGTTATCTTGTTCTCGTATAGTATGTAAGCTCCTTTTTGTTCTTTTAAAATGAATAATATACTTTGTAATGAATAGTACTAGTATGTATGTACTGATTCATGTCATGTTTCTCTATTCTAGGTAATAGTATGTATTGATCCTCTAAACTATACCTATTATAGTTTACTAGTATGTTTGTTTGAACTGTAAATGATTTGGAGAAAAGACTTAATTGCCTAACATATGCAACCGAGTTTAGTTTGTTCTTTGAAAATGGGGTTTAATATTCATGTATATATTTAGCAAGTATAACTATGATTTAGCCAACAGTCGGACTAGTGATCCTACCCTAAGCCCACAACCAAACAAGGAATAGGAGTTTTGGTATTTAGCAATAGTCCTAAGTCCGTTAAAGCATACTTATACATAAATGTATAAATGAATATGATTTTGATATAAACATAAATATAAAAATAGTTTAAAAGAGTCTTAAAATGATTTTGACAATATTTAAGCATAAGAAAGCCTTTTTGTTTGTTTGTTTCCACATGTAAATGTTTAACACAATTAAATTGTGTTCTACTTGTATTCCTCCTAAAAGCATTTAAAAGGGTAAATTGTAGGGGTATGAACTCACATTACGTGAGTCATTCGTTTGAAAGTTCGATATAAGATGTTATTTCCATGAGTGAAGTCTCGTAGCAAAACTGAGTCCTAATTATCATTTTATGTAATATATATGAATACAATTAGTGTATATAAACATAAGAATGATAAGGAATTTGGACTAATTTGTAAGTTTAACTTACAAATAAGAGTGTTAGAAGCAAAATGGAAGGCTGCTATAAGTTTACGGCTAGCCACAAGAGTTCACGGTCCTAGAAGATCTTGGTGTTCTTGGGTTTACGGTTGGGTGTTCTTGATGAAATGAAGGAGATTCAAGTGTTTACGGCTCAATGTTCTTGATGAAATGAAGGAGATTCAAGTGTTTACGGCCCAATGTTCTTGATGAAATGAAGGAGATTCAAGTGTTTACGGCCCAATTTTCTTGATGAAATATAGAACACTTGAAGATATAAGCAAGATCCTAAGAAGATTCAAAGGAGGAAGGATGATAGTTGAGAGAGAAAAGGTGTTCACGGTTGGAGTTCTTGAGAGTGAAGTGTGTTTTTTTGGCTGGAAATGAATAAGTGATGAATGATTTCGGTTGAACTCATATATATACACAATAGTTTTTGGTTGTAAACAAAGATCCAAGGGTTTACGGTTGCAAGGAGTGACTTATCGGCTGTGAACCGAGGTTTACGGCTGTGAACCTCGTTTGCGCCTGTGTACTCCATTTGCGGTCCGAGGGTTTATGGCTCGGATGAAGGAGGCTGCAAAGTGTTCTCGGTTCTAACATGTTTATCACTTATTAAACACACAACTCTTAAAAAGTTTTATACACCCATATATTATTAATCTAACTTAATAATATAAGTAAACAAATATATTTGACTTTTAATTGACATCCTTGACTTTTGTTGACGAAGGTTGACTTTTAAAAGATTGAAATTACGGTTTGTCACACCTGGCCTGGTTAGTCAATAGACTAAATACCGCTAAGCCTTTAGTACGAGTCTAGTATGCCCTTCCCGACACTCAGATCGTATCTGTAATGCTCATGAGTCCTCAGTCTGAGTCTGGCATGCCCTCCCTGGCCCTCAAATCATATTTGGCATTCTCTAGGGTTTGTTGGCTACAACACAAAGCAGTACAACCTTAGCCCAACCCACACAATATGTTGACATATAACAGATAATATCATAAACAGATAGCATACAATTCATAGGTAGTCCTACAGATCTACCAGACTAGCATAACAAGACTAGCATGCATAACTATATCATACTCAACATATCAACAATATTAGGTTATCAAACCAATTAGCCAACCTTGGTGCCTTTGACCCGAAAGTATAGTGAGGAAAACTCACCCCACAAGCAGCCGAACTGATAAGATCTAACTCTGAATCTCAGCTCCCGAATAAAAGCCTACAACCATCATGACCAACCCATCAAGACCTCAAAATACCCAAAATACCGTTAAAAGTCCAACTTGGTCAATCATGGTCAAAGTCAAAGTCAACGGTCAAGGTCAACAGTCCATGTTGACCCAACTCGTTGAGTGCACCTATCAACTCGTTGATTTTCTTTAGTATTCATAGAGGCGGGAAAATCCCCAGCCAACTCACCGATTTGGCTGGAAAACTCGTCGAGTTTTACCCTCTTACACATTCAGTCTTTTTTCATCAAGTCAAATGTTTCAAGATGTAGATCTAGCCCCCAAGAGCTGTAAAGTCATGTAAAGTTACTAACTTTACATTTATGCATGCCCCAAAAAGGCTCTTACTCTCAAGGAAAGTTTAATAAGGGATCTTAAGCATAAAAGAGGCCTAAAACTCAATAAAGTTTCCAACTTTAAGCCAAAAGAGGCCATCAAATGTCCGGATCTAAAGTGATAACTCCATGAATTGCTCAACCCCGTGAACAATCCCAAAATGAGACAAATAATGATAATAAACTTCCAAAGAATAGATTTAAGCAAATAAATGAGCAAATTTTCGACTTTTTACCTCAAAATAGTAGCTAAACTCAAGGAGATTCTAGATCTATAGCTTTCCCTTCAAGCTAGGCACCACCAACTTCAAGCTCTTTCAAAATGAGACCAAAAGGAGCAACTTTTAAGCTCACACACTCAACTTGGGGTAAGATGCACAAATTCTAGGGTTTCTAGGCAGAGGAGGTGATTAAGGAGGCCAAAAATGGGACTTAAGGCCTTTAAATGTAGTGCAATACCCTAAAAATTAGGCTTTCATATTCAACCACCAACTCATCGAGTTTTTCCTCACCAACTCGTCGAGTTGGTCCAAAAATACGCGCGGCCTAAAAGCCTTCAACATGTCGAGTTGAGGCCATCAACTCAATGAGTTCCAAGGGGAATTTGTCTTTTTAATAAAAATTCTCATACCTGGGAATCAGGATGCTACAAATCTCCCCCACTTGAACTAGGTTTTGTCTTCAAATCCTGCTACGGTCAACAAATCCAGATACTGATCCCACATCTCGGCCTCTGGCTCCCTGGTCCTCTAAGATCCCTTGCGATGCTGCCACTGTACATTTACCAAAGATATCTCCTTGTTACACATAACCTTTATCTTCCTTTCGAGAACATCCACCTAACTCTCGACATAATTCAAGCACTTATCAACCTCAATATCATCCAATGATATCACTGTATCCACGTCCAGTACGCACTTTCGCAACTATGAAACATGGAAAATGCTATGAATCTGAATAAGCTCCTCCGAAAGATCCAATCTGTACACAACCTTGCCAACCCTGAGAATAATCCAGAATGACCTGATATATCGAGGGCCTAACTTCCCCCTCTTCCTGAAGCGAATCACACCCTTCTAGGGTGAGACCTTCAGCAACACCATGTCACCGACCTGAAATTCCAACTCAGATCGGCGCTGGTCGGCATAACTCTTCTGGTGACTCTGAGCAGTCTTCAATCTTTGTCTGATCTGCTAAATCATAACTGCAGTCTGCAAAACCATATCGGTACGACCCATGACCCTGTGACCAACCTCCCCCCTAATAGACCGGGGTACGGCATCTCCGACCATACAAAAGCTCAAAAGGTGGGACACCACTACTGGAGTGGAAGCTGTTGTTGTAGGAGAACTTTGCAAGAGGTAAGTAGGAGTCCTAGCTCCCACAAAAATCAATGATGCAGGCTCGCAACATATCCTCTAGAGTCTGAATGGTTCACTCGCTATAGGTGTCGGTTTGTGGATGATAAGTTGTGTTGAAATGAAGCCTCGTGCCTAGTTCCACATGGAACTTCTGGCAGAAACGGGAGGTGAACCGAACATCACGATATAAAACAATAGAGACTGAAACCCCATGGTGAGCAACGATCTTGCGAATATACACATCGGCCAACTTCTTTGCCGACGAGCTCTCCCAAATTGCTAGAAAATGGGCACTCTTGGTCAATCGATCTATGATGACCCAAATAACATCGAACCCTTTTCCATCTTTGGCAACTTGGTGATGAAATCCATCGAAATCTGCTCCCATTTCCACATGAGAACCTCTAGAGGCTGCATCTTTCTATGCAGCCTCTGATACTCGGCCTTGACCATCCTGCAGGTCATGCACCTCTTAACAAACCAGACAATCTCCCTCTTCATGCATGGCACTAATAACTCAACCTCAAATCCTGATACATCTTGGTGGCCCCTGGATGGATAGAGAAGCGAGACTTATGAGCCTCCTCCAACATGATGGTCTGACCCCACCAGACGTAGGAACCCATACTCTACCACAATGGGCCAACAAACCACAACTGTCTGGAGCGAATCTGGTAAACTCACCCCTGATCCTCTCAATCTTCAAATTCTCCTCTCGAACATCCTTAGTATGAGCCTCTCTAAT
The DNA here is from genome assembly GCF_052625555.1 of Lactuca saligna. Classification (NCBI taxonomy): domain Eukaryota; kingdom Viridiplantae; phylum Streptophyta; class Magnoliopsida; order Asterales; family Asteraceae; genus Lactuca; species Lactuca saligna. The sequence goes on along the minus strand of NC_136423.1, from coordinate 161,878,159 downwards.
GAAACCCACAAGTGGAGAATCCATAGATATCCTCATACATGTCATCTGAATAGAAGATCCAACCGACTTGCGGCTCAAAGCATTTGCCACTACATTCACTTTACCAGGATGGTAAAGAATATCGCAGTCATAATTCTTGACTACATCCAGCCACTTGTGCTGCCTTATGTTCAGGTTCTGCTGATCCATAATATGCCTCAGACTCTTGTGATCCGTGTAGATAGTACAACAAACCTGTTCATTTTATGAGATTATTCTTCGACCTGTTCGTCTACCACAACGACATGTCGTTGTTGCTGCTATTTCATACTATCTTGACTATTTTTCTTCCTAATCCTAAATTGGTTGTTTGAAATGGTGTTATATGTTTCTTTTCCAGTTCATGCAGGGTAGGGGTCGCTAAAATCAACCACAAGGGGGTTGTCCTGATTTCTCGTGGTACTCTTTCCCAAATGTATAACACCCAAGGTTATGGTTCAATGGAATGATAAGTTAGCTTGGTTGAAAGAAAGGAAAGTGAATATCCCTATGGAAATTAATTGGAGTTGGATGGAAGAGGTTGGCTTGTCGAATGCACTTATACCATATCTAACAAAGTCTTTTGATGGGGTACAAGGCCGATTTGTTTGTATGGCTTGGAGACACCTTTTTCGGATTTAAGAACCTGTTTACAAGGAGTTATGTGTGGAATTCTTGTCTAATGTTTATTTATGCAAGAAAAAAGGCATTCATGATAGAAAAAACATCACTTTTTATTTGGGAGGAGAAAGAAAGGAATTGAGTTTGGAGGAATTTGCATTGAGGACGAAGTTCTATTTACCGTCTGAAGTACACACAAAATCATACATTGAGTTTATTGCTTAATGTCCTAATTCAAATGACAAGCTCAAGGAAGCCAATTATTGGCCCAATATCGCCAATGGGATCTACCAATTAGTAACAACTTAGGAAAGTGATATACGGTCTCCCCTCCATTGCCTCTTACACTGATTAATTACAAACACCATCAACTAAAGGCCATAAGGAGAAAAAGTCCCGATTTTCGATGTATTTTATCTTTGGAGCCTCATTTCTCCGGGGGTAATTATTGATATTCCTTGTCATGTGGCCAATTTTCTAGCAAACCGAGCAGCAAAGGATCGTTGGGGGTCACCTTTGTATGGTGGCATGTTGATCACGATATTGGCTAAGTCGTTTGGGGTTTTCCAAAAACGGGAAGCCTTTATGCTAACTGTGGAAACTAGTAAACCTTTTATGCTAACAATAGGTTTGGAAACTTCTTAATTTCGAATGACAATCCAAGAGACCAAGCAAGGAGGAGAGTGAGACAAAGGCCTGACGATGCGGAAACAGAACCCCCCGTGATTCCTACCGAAGATGAGTTACCGATGAATCCTTATAATGTTGCCATGCGTCGTTATCAAGACAATTTGGGAAGAGGTATTAATTACACCAATATGCACCTCGATCTTATGATACAACACATGAACATCCAACGCCCGAGCGAGTATCCGGTCTCATACCCATACATCCTAGCTTGGGACGAGCTTTGGGTGGAACAACATGGAGGAGCCGACGGAAGTGGATGAGGAAATTATGACGAGTGAATTATCCTTTTTATTTTTGGTTGCTTGATTGGTTTTAAGACAATGTTATTTTTTATTTGTTTGTGCTTGGTTTGTTTAATTTTTCTAGGATTATGGTAATTTTAGGATTTAAGTACCTTGTTTGATTTGTTTTCTTGTTATTATCGTTTATTATCTCTAGATTTCCCAGAAGTTCGAGTTTGATGAGAGGAGTATATTTTGAGAGACTTTGATGAATTTAAATGAGGGGTTAGGAATGAGGTGAGAGAGATGAATTTGAGCATATAGAGAGTTTATTTGATCACACGAGCTGAAGAGTCCATTTTCAAAAGTTTATATCATCATTAGTGACCAAGTTATTGAAGAAATCGGCTGTTGGGATGAAATTTCACAATTTTTTACACATACCACGACATGGTCACAATAACCATGACGTAGTGTCATTACATAATACGTATTCTATTATTCGAATACATAACACGACGTGGTGTCCCTAATGTTTGAATTGGGGTATAGAAAACTTGGAAATTTTGAGAATTGTGGCTTTCACTTTCAGATTAAAGTATTTGGGTGGTATTCCCAATCTTTAATCGGATAAGACTCAGAATTGAGAGAAAACAAAAGAGAGAATATTTTGATGTTATGAAGAAGAAGTGTCCCAACCACAGATTCGGATATGATCATATAACAGAAAAAACTTCCTGTCTAAAAACTACCACATGACAGTTTTATGTCCTAAAACTGTCCACAAACGGTCATAAACAACCTTAAATCCAGGTCTAGAATATCGATCCCAGCCAGGGGCTCTGCCTCTTGGACCCCGCCAGGGGCTGCCGCCCCTTGGACCTCGCTCCCAGGGGTGCTGCCCCCGGACCCCCGTCGGTTTAGGGCTTCACCCCTAAATAGCAATATACTTTCAACAAAGACAAAATTAAACAAATGTGCACTCCACACCATACCGATTTGTTCAATAATTGTCAAAGTGACATTGATCAACAAATTAACCCCGTTACACTTAAATAACGTTAGTGATATAAAATCACCAACACCTAACATGACGTGGTGACAGTCTCAAGTTCAATTTTCGAGTCTTTTTCCTACACCTAATGACGTACGAAATGTCAAAGTCATAAAGACAAGTTCTATAGCAGTTTACCACTTCCATATTGACCCACATATTAGTGAGCTATTCTACATACAAACAACATGATCCACCTTGCAACTTCTATTCCATGGGAGTCTGTTCCTTTTTTCTCACTCTTTACTTTTATGTTTTTCATCGCATGCAATGAGGACATTACATTAAATAAGTGTGGGGTTGGTGGTTGATTGCATTACAAGCATTTAATTTTTGACAAAAAATTACATCATCATAAAATTGCTACTTTTTGCAATATGCATTCACATAAACTTGAAATAATAGTTTAATTTAGGAAAATCTAGTCAATTAATTTTTTTTGCTAGTGTTGTGTGGGATGATCCAATGAGAACTCAAATGTTTACCGAAGCCAACATATGTTATTTACTTTTATGTTTTGCATCGCATGCAATGAGGACATTGCATTAAATAAGTGTGGGGTAGGGGTTGATTGCATTACAAGCATTTGAATTTTGACAAAAAATTGCATTATCATAAATATGCTAGTTTTTATAATATGCATTCACATAAACTTGAAACAATAGTTTAATTTAGGAAAATCTAGCCAATTAATTTTTTTCTAGTGTTGTGTGGGATGATCTGATGAGAGCCCAAATGTTTACCTGAGCCAACACATGTTATAGTGTATTTGTGGTTTTCCTTTCTTTGTAAAAAGTCATGAGATATGAAAGATAATCTGGTAGTTTGTACGATGTAATAAGTTTTGCAGCGTGTACCAGAAATCCATCCAGGGGAGCTTATGTAGCCATTGCACTTAGACTAATACCTCTAACAAATAAAGGTTGAAGTTAAGCTCATTACTTAAGCATGTAGTATTTGAATGAAAAAAGGGAGATAAAAAAGAAAAAGAGAGAAATTACAAACAGTTGAAAGAATTTTGGATCTATAAAAGTATGAAAATCAAAAGATCAAAAATTCTGAAGAATCAAAAGTTGAAGATACCAAAAATCAAAATAGATGGTGGTGAATTCAAAGAAATTGCAAAGCAAATATCAAGGAAGAGATGAATTCAAAGAGGTCCATTGTGGTATCAAAGTTGTTATTCTTTCCGAAATATATGTATACTTGGTAGTTTAACCAAAAATATCTTGAGGTTAAGAAATATTTCTGAGGATGGATTTGGAGGGTTGCAAAAATGAGTGTCATATAAACTAAGTGGTGAAGGTTCATAAGGATTGTGAGTATTTAGGAATGAGAAGTTTGTAGGAATTATAGACACAAATACATGCATTGCGGTCTTGGGATAATGACTAAGTTTTAAATGAATTGTTTTACGTAGTATTGATAAGTTAAAAATCAGTTTGCTTGGGGGCAAGTAAAGATTAAGTGTGGGGTATGTAGATATGCTCTTATATATATATATATATATATATATATATATATATATATATATATATATATATATATATATATATATATATATTACATCATATCTTAATTTTTTTAGTCATTTTTATGCTCATTATAGAACAAAAGATACTTAATCTATTCTATGTTGTGTTGTAGGGGTAAAAGACATGATCGGAGCAAAAAGGAAGCTGGAAGCTAGGAACTTGGATCAAGGCTAAAATAAAGAAAAGTCCCATTCCCACGTTGTGATGGCATTACCACGACATGGCGTTTTGAAGTTTCCTGTCGAACCTCGAAGACTTGTGGATTACGTGATAAACCCGAAGACCACGTCGTGGTGGACCAAATTTGAGAAAAATATAAACAGAAGGGACATTCCTTCGAAAACTTGACTTTTGCTGGAGCTTTTGTCGAGTTTTGAAGACCAAGAACGTACTTGGAATCTTGGAGTTGCGGAAGATTGATTAAAACTTGAATTTGAGAGATTTGAGGCAAAATGTCTTATTAATACTTTTTCTTCTTGTGTTTGATCATGGATTACAAGTTGAATTTCGTTTTTATATGTTTGTTTGCTAAAATCATGGGCTAAAAAACCTACTTTCATTTAGACTAGATTACTTGCTTATCTATGGTTTGATTTGTGGATTGGATTAAGCTAAGTTAGTTATTTGTTATTTTAGCTTATTAAAGAACCTCTCTATGCTTATGATAACTACTTATCTGTTTATTTTTAAGTTTAATTAAGTTTGCATGACCATCATTCTTGATTAAACTTGAATATTATGATCTTGTGAATTGCAATATTGTAGGACTAGTGTTTTGACCAAAACCTAGGGTTAAATAGAAAAGTGAGTAAGTAATTGTAGGAGTTAATATACGAGGAGGAATCACATATTGAATTAATTTAATTAACCAAATTGATCAATCCATTATAAGTCTAATATAACACGAAACGAACACTAGTAAATTTGTTAGTTTATCAGCCTGACCACCGTATGAATGAACTTATTTGCTAAAGGATTAGGTTAGTGAACATTAACCTGGTCATCTTAGGAATCGGTAACTAACGAATAATTAATCCACTGCACTTCCATTAAATCATTCATAACAACTGTATTGAAGCTAAACGGTAGTCTCTCAATTATCTTGGTTAAAATCATATTTTGTGTTTCTTGCTTATAGTTTTGCTTTTTGTTTCATTAGTTCATAATTAGTTTTAGTTTGATTAATTAAGTTTCTAGTCTTGAAAAACTAGAGAAAACCCCCTTTCTTTTATTAAATAGTAGTTTAGGTAATTAGTAGATAAATTAGCTAATAATTATGTTCCTTGTGCTCGACTATTTGTGGTATTCTATTTTCGACTAGGTACACTGCCTTAGGAGTAATATTTAGTTATATTAGTAGGTTAAAACTATTGCATAAGTATTTCATATCAGTTCACTTTATTCCTTGTAAAAAGACAACATATGCAGTTAATGTGGCTCAATTATTCTTTCGAGACGTCTACCGTTTGCATGGATTGCCGTCTTATATTGTTTCATATCGAGATACTAGGTTTTTGAGTAATTTTTGGCACATCTTGTGGAAAATGGTGAACACTCAGCTGAATTTTAGTAGTGCATATCATCCTCAAATGGATGACCAAACAAAAGTTGTCGGTCGAGCACTCGGTAATCTTTTGTGGTGTTTAGTGGGTGATCATGTCAAGGCCTGGGATCAGAAACTTTGTCAAGTTGAGTTTGCTCATAATCATGCTATCAACCAAAGTACGGGATTTAGCCCATTCCAGGTGGTCTATTCTATTCAGCCATGGGGACCACTTGATTTGATGTCGCCTCCTATTTTTGGGGTTGTTCCAAAGAAAGTGCAGGATTTTGTTGAAGGACTACATGATGTTCATAAGGTTGTTCATGACAACTTGGTTCGAGATAACTCCAAGTACAAGCAAGATGCAAATAAAAAACGCAAACAAGTTGATTCTGAAGTAGGTGACTTTCTTTGGGTTGTTTTGACTAAAGATCGTTTTTCGGTTGGGGAGTACAACAAGTTGTCAACCAAGAAGATTTAACCAATGGAGATTGTGGAGAAGATCAATTCCAATGCTTATCATGTGTAGTTTCCAAGCCACATTCATTGTTCCGATGTTTTCAATGTAAAACATTTGCTTCCTTATTATGGGGATTCTTCAGATGGTGACCATGGTGCACAATCGAGGTTGAATTTAGTCTACACAGGAGGGGATGATGCATCCCCTAGTGTGGAGGATCGGACCCTTGCATTCATAGAGGCCCACGATCGTGTGACTAAAGGGGATTCACGAAAATGACCATAAATTTTGTACTTTGGTGCAAGTTGGATGTTAACGGTGGTTAACAATGATTTTACAATGTATTTATATGTATATAACTTGATGGTGGTTAAATAATGGCAGCTTACTGTTTATGTATATGTCTTCATGTGGTTTACTTTGATGTCTTTTGTTTTTTATTCACGTATATACTATTCCACAATTTACTGAAAATAGAATTTGTGTGTGTATTTAACACATATATTGCAATGGTATAGTGCGGTATAGTGCAATAGGTGGTACTTGTTTTTTACATTTTATAAATGGTATCTGTGCATTTACAAAAAAAAGGTATATACATGCACGATTTTTGATGCAGCGTACAAAAACAAAAAAATATAACCAATAATGAACCTGTTGATTCTAAAAGAATAACCAAGATAAGCTTTTCAAAACCACGTTGATTCTACGAATATCGTGTGTCTGGCTTCAAAATCTGGGTTAACACGCACAAAATTTGGGAGAAAATTGAAAGTTCATAAAATTGACGATCCACCATACAAATTACATCGGCAACAGTTAAATAAGAAGCAAAAATTAAAACGGAACCCTAAAGGTGCATGCGCCAAATACAATCCTAAAAACAAAATCCAAAAATTAAGGAAATATAACTAAATTGTTCATAACTCCATTTAGAAATATATTTATGGACTAAAAAATGGGTAGTTCCCCTTTGGGAACTTATCACGACATGCCCCTCGTTCCAAGCTTCGATTTGACTTGTCGTCGTAAATCTCTTTTTAAATGGAATTATGAACAATTTTGTTATTTTTCCTTAGTTTTTGGGTTTATATTTGACCCATGGACCTTTCGGGTTCTGTTTTAATTTTTGCTTCTTATTTAAGTGTTGTTGATGTAATTTGGATGGTGGATCATTAATTTTATGAACTTTCAATTTTCTCCCAAATTTTATGCGTGTTAACCCATATTTTGAAGTCAATCCTATGGTATTCGTAGAATCAACGTGGTTTTGAAGAGATTGTCTTGATTATTCTTTTAGAATCAACATGTTCATTCTTGGTTATCTTTTTTTTTGGTATGCTGCATCAAAAACCATGCATATATATACCATTTTTGTAAATGCACACATACCATTTATAGAATGTAAAAAACAAGTACCAAAAACATTCACATATATTATTTCCTATTGCATTATACCGCACTATACCATTGCAATATATGTGTTAAATGCACACACAAATTCCATTTTTAGCAAATTGTACAATAGTATATACATGAATAAAAACAAAAGACATCAAAGTAAACTACATGAAGACATATACATAAACATTAAACTGTCATTATATCATATTTAACCACCATCAAGTTATATACATATAAATACATTGTAAAATCATTGTTAACTACCATTAACATCCAACTTGCACCAAAGTACAAAACGAAAAAAACAACCAAACAACTTCTATTTAAGAAAATCCTTATAAAATCATGAAATCATTGTTAACCACTGTAACTCCCTATTTATTTAGCATTTTCTTCTCATTAACAATAGCTAGCACTTGCATCATCTGATATCTTATATGTTATATGTCTATTTATTATGTCACCTCGATGGCCATTGGCACACATCACTTTCTTGTGATTTCCATGCTTCCATTTCTTTTCACAAACCGACTGCCATTAATATGGTATCTTATACCTAATCATAAATTTTCCTAATCAATAGTTTTATTTCTTTTCAAATTTATCATGTCCATCAACATCAAATTCACCTTTATCAAGAGATTTATTGATGATAAAATTCCTCTATTCAATAAACATCTACGTGTATTCCCATATTTCTGATTTAAAAGTAAAGGGACAATAAGACATTCATCCTTTTGTTCCTTAAGAAAGGAATCTTACCCTCATCCTCAAATAATGATTCCCCCTTCTCCTAAACTAAGTACGCATCCTTATATTCCTGACACCACGAAAGTGAAGCTTATTTTCGTTCACTTAATTACTTATCACAACCTTATGTAGTATATCAGCTTGTACTTCTTTAATTCTTACTATATGTACTTTAAATCTAACTATACGTACACCTAATGAGTTCCATTAAGTAGATGTGCAACGGTTGCTACGTGGTTGCCCGGATGCATGTGTGGCTACCCGTGTACAAGCTTCTTCCAATGAGCACTCCCGACAACACGCTGCATGAAGTTGACAAATCTAGGTTAGAAAGCCCTACCAAGGATGGATCCCCGATATTGCTCTCCGACGTTTGGGGCATGGATATTGGATTTGTTAGAATTATGAAGAGTTAAGGCTTACCTGCTTTGGGTTAGGCAGGGCCTTGCTTTATAGTCGAGGCTTGGATCGGTTCATGGTTCATTCTTTTAGGTTTTGCATTGGTCCTTAGGTCGTAAGGATAGTCTTTTCCATTTCCATGTTTCCAAGGGATGCTTCATAGGGTGTGTATGAGAGTAGGGTGATTCCCTTCCTACGTGCTCGATATCATTCCTGTATTTGTGGCTATTTTATCGGGTCGGGTGCATTGGTTGGCCTGGTGCTATATTGGTTCAAGCCCATACCCTATTAGCAAAAGAGTAGGATCATATAAAGGTTAATAAGTTTATTATCAACAATATATTTGGACAAATTTAGGACATCATAATCATTCCATAGTACCAACAAACCATAACGTAAGAAGATATTAGGTATTAGGAAATAATAATACATTATGTGACGTTCACAATAACCTAATTTTCAATGATTTCTTTCAAGTATAGAACTAAGAACCCATCAACATCCAAATAGTCGAAAAATGTTTATCATAACCCTAACATACATCCTATATGAAATGAACTTAATAAGCTTGCCACCATGGTAAATTATGAAAGAGAACATTGCCTTTATTTTCCATTTCAAGACCAATCAAGGAAGTAGTAATATTGTATTCAAAATTAATTTTCACATTCTTTATATTAAAAGCATCCAATAACAGCTATGTAATGTCCTGCTTATTCTTAGAATCACTAATCATTAAGGAAGAAAGTAAGATGCTAAACATACCATATGCTTCCTATAGGTCAATGTGATCCACTAAAACTCTCCTCTAAACTTTCACAAAACTATTGTCGTCTTTTAAAGCATTTGATGTTAGATTAAGCTTTTTGATCTACAAAGATAAAGACCAAAAGCTTAAACAATATGGATATATATGTTTCATTTTTAGAAGAAGATTTAAGTGGCATTGGGAAACGAATTTAGCAACCTTAATAATTGCCTTTTTTTTTTTTTTTTTAAGTAATGGCAATTGAGGGGTGACATTATATATATATATATATATATATATATATATATATATATATATATATATATATATATATATATATATATATATATATATGAATTGGTCAAAATACCTTCATGTCTGTCACCCATGAAGAGGAATTAATAAAACAGGGGTGAAGATGGATGATGTTGGGGCATAAAATTGGTCAAAATACCCTCATGTCTATCACACATGAAGAGGGATTAATGAAACGGGGGTGAAGATGGATGATGTTGGGGCGTAAACCGATATTAACGAAACCACAAGGAGAATATGGTTTAGCTTTTATCTTGGGGATGTTATGCTTAATTTTTGATAAAGCAAAAGGAAATTTATGCAATTCACACCATATATACACAAAAGAAAATACAAGATTCCATATAAGTACTCTTTTGACATTAGACGATATCACATGTTCGACATTTATTGGTTTTTTTGGCAATATTCCTTGTTGTAAAGAAGTAAATCTACAATAGTCATTAGTAATATCATTAGAATAAGAGAATATAAATAAGAAGAAAATGTGTTGCATCCTATATTTTTTTTCCTCCATTGTTCGTTGGCCAAAGAGGTTTACAAGTAGTGGGGTTGAATCTTCTATAAGCATCTACTCTTGTTTGTTGAACATGGTGAGTTTTCAAAAAAGTCTTGTTGGGGCCTTTGATATAGTGGTAATTTATTTTGGTCTTGCGGAAGCATCGTAATTTGAAAGATCATTCCAATTTTGAGTGCGTTACATTCTTTCTTGGCGGACAAGGTGTGTGTTTTCTTTTTCTTTTGGATTAGGATTCTTTAAAAATGGATCCATTTATGGGTCAATTGACGTTGTAACCCCATGAATAGTCATTTTGTTTGTAATCCTAGCTTGTCAATATATAGGAAAAAACATCATAAATGGTCCCTATGGTTTCCTCAAATATGAAGTTTAGTCCCTGTGGTTTAGAAACGTCATAGCTGGTCGATGTGCTTTCAAAACTTTTGACGATTGGTCCTTATTGCTAACTCCATTAAGTTTTGTCCGTTAACTGAAGGGTATTTTCATCATTTCACTACCATATGGACCATTTATGATGTTTTCTTTTACTTTTTAAAAAAATGAAATAATATACAAAGAGGGTCCCACCCTCTCTCACTCTGTCTCGTATGAACACCGCCATAATCCCTAAAATACTAAACATGTTCTAAATTTTGGGTTCTTGAATCGATGTATAGGAAAGGAAGGAAAGAAACTTCGTGGTTGCTTATAAGGAGGTAAGGATTGAGTTAATTGGTACAAACAATGGGGATAGGAATCGTTGTCTTCATCAGGTCGATGAAGAAACAAACGAACAGAAGGAAAAATCGGGAATCTCTGGTGAGGCTGAGAGATCACAAGAAAAGGCAGGCGTCAACCTCCAGTGACCCTTGTGGATTCAATCTTCGTCTGACTGGGAGGGAGAAGTATGAACAAAATCAGCAAATGAGGTGGTCTGGTGGGGTTTAACAGATCGCAAGGAGGGAATAGTTGATCCCTGACGAGCCTTCATCTTTGCCCTGGTCATCGTCTTCATCTGATCGGAATGGAAATCGAACGGAGTGGTCAAAAGTGGTGGTCCGACGACTGAAATCGATGAAGAGGATGGGTTGTTTGATTTTCCGATAACCCTTCTCTTATCTGTTCGTTTCTGGCTAACGCAAAAGGGGGAGGGAGGATTTTGGCCCTCACCTGTTTGAGAAATAATTGGACAAAATCAGAAGTCGAGTGGGGATGTGAGACCTCGTCTTATTCATATTGAAGGAGAAGAAAATGAGAACAATTACATGGGGTGTTTGGGGGTTGAGCTTTGATGAGAAGGGATCTATTGGAGGTTGGGATGGAGGCAACAACCTTCTCTCTCTCATCTTTGCATTTTCCGGCGATCGGAGGACCACCCACCTCCGGTGGGTGAGTCTTGGCAATCTAATGGAGAAAAAAATGGGGACAACAATATCAAGTATCGGGGGTGTTTGTGTGGTGTTAAATGAAGAAGAAAACAGGAGGGAAGGGGGGAGAGAGAGAGAGAGAGAGAGAGAGAGAGAGAGAGAGAGAGAGAGAGAGAGAAAAGGTGGGACCCTCTTTGTATATTATTTCATTTTTTAAAAAAAGTAAAAGAAAACATCATAAATGGTCCTTGTGGTAGTGATGATGAAAATACCCTTCAGTTAACGGATAAAACTTAACGGAGTTAGCAATAAGGACCAATCGTCAAAAGTTTTGAAAGCACAAAGACCAGCTATGATGTTTTTAAACCACGGGGACTAAACTTCAGATTTGGAAAAACCACAGGGACAATTTATGATGTTTTTTCCATTTTTTTTGCAATAAACTCTGGTTGTTCAAAAAAATTGTGATAATCATGACTATAAAGTTGATGGTCAGGATTGTACATTGATTTGCTCTTCCAAATAAATAGTTTTTTTAGAGGGTGAAAAGATCAATCCTTTACACCCCGTTCCCGAGTTCAATTTAAGGAGAAAAAAGAAAGGAAATGGGTGGAAGTGAGAGGAAAGTAAGATAAATTGGTGTTCCCGAATTTCATTAAAGGAGGGAAGTGGAAGGAAATGGAGGGATCATTTTCCCTCCTAACTTTCCTTCCGATTTGGAAGGATTTGGAGAGAAAGAACAAAATGTTTAACTTTCCTTCTATTTCCCTCCAACTCGGGAACACAAAAGACAAATTTCTTTTCCTTTCCCTTCTTTTCTTTTCTCTCCTTATTTTCTTTTCTATTATCTTCTTTTCTTTGCTACAACTCGGGAACAGGATGTTAGTTGGTAAAAATGAATTTCTAATTTATTGTTTCAACGTTGAAAATGTCACTTTTATTTGTATTGCTAGTTCACCTAGGCATAAAATAATGAATGATAACAATATTAGGTATCACAAAATGATAAGCATAAACTAATGAATGATAACAATATTAGGTATCACGAAATGATAATAAATTATGTGACATTCGGAACAACTCACTTTTTCATTGATTTCGTGAAAGTCTTGAACTTAGAACCCATAAATATTTGATCACACCACCATTGTAAATGCTAAAAGAATACATTCCATTTGTTATCCCTTTCAAGAACAATCAAGAAAGTAGTAACACATTATTTGATGTTATTTTCACATCACTTATATTAAAAACATTTGGTAACAACTATGTAATATCTTGCTTATTCTTAAAAAATTTAATCATTGAAAGAAAATAAGTTGTTAAAAAGTATCAGATAAATGCTAGAGGTTAATGAGATTTACCATATATCACTCTAAACTTCTACATAATTGCGGTAGTCTTTACAAGCATTTGATCTTAGATTAGAATTTAGCAAAAGTTTAAACTTTTGAAATAAAGAGGTTTTATTTTTATAAGAAGATTTAAGTGACACTCGTGACTGATTTAGCAACCTTAATAATTAATTGTATTTTTTTTAAATGTTGACAATTTAATGACGACATAAGAAAAAAGAGAGAGGAATCGACAACACACCATCACACGTGTCGTACATGAGGATGGTAAGGACGACTGACGTAGGGATGCAAATCGATACTGACATGAACCATGACGCAAAAATGCATGGTTTAGCGTTTAGCATGAGTGTAGTCTATAATTTTCGATAAACCACATAAAAAAACAATAACATTACCACAAACCATACAAATAAGGTAAGGAGGATGTAGGATGGTGGGTAGCCTATACCCAACCTATGCCATAAGGTTAGGGACTACTTCCACATAAACATAAAAGAAATTAAACATACAAATACCCTATATATGTATGCATGCGTGTACACTCGAGATTTTGTATGTTTGACCATACTGAAAGATCCTTTCATACGATATATACACACAAAAGAAAATACAAGATACTATATATAAACCACATTGAATATATATGTAATTCACACCATATATACACAAAAGAAAATACAAGATTCCATGTAAGCACTCTTATAACTTTATACAACATCATACGTTAGATATTTATTGCTTTTTCTATCATTTTCTTTGTTGGAAAGAAGTAAATCTATAACCGTCATAACATTATCATTAGAATCATTGTTTTTAGGACAATATAACTAAGAAAGTGTGTTGCATTATGTGATTTTTCTACCATTGTTCGGAGACCAAAGCTGTTTAGGCTTCGTTAAACAAATGACGAGGTCGCTTTCGAACCACTATTCTTCTCTGGGCATCTAATCTTGTTTGTAGACGATGGTGATCAGTTTTCAAAAAGGTTGTTGGCTTCTTCAATGGTGTTGTCGTTTATTTAGGTTTTGTGGAAGCATCATAATGTGAAAGATATTCCAATCCCAGTGTGTCATATTCTTTCTTGTGGGACAAGATGTATCTTCTATCTTTCTTTGGATTAGGAGTGTTAAAAAAAGGACCTCCTTTAATTGGACCAATTGATGTTGCAACCCGTCTACTGAATGTTCCTCTTGTTTACAATCCTTTCTTCTAGCTAGTTTTGTTGCAATAAATCTCATTGTTAAAAAAATTGTGATAATCATGACTTTATACTTGATGGTCAGGATTGTAGATTTGCTCTTTCAAATTTATAGTGTTTTTTTCGCACATGATAAGATTGATCCCTTAGTTGGTAACAAGGTTAAATTTATATATATTGTGTCAACGTTATAAACGTGCCCCTTATTACCGATGCTAGTTCATTTAGGGCATTTTTTCTTCTATTAAGTCATGAATTTATAAATCGCACCGAATAGATAATGATATTTGTAGAGATAAAGTATTGCCGATATAAAAGTTGTTTTTTATTTTATTTTATTTTATTTTATAGTGAATGCAATGTCTGGATTTAAATAATGACTATTTTACCCTACTATTTAATAGTTGACAATAAAAATGATCATTTATTTTATAAACATTATAACTTCAAAAATATTTATTATTACATTAAAAATATCAAATAAATATACCTTTTTAATCACCATTTTGTTCAATATGAATGTATCCTACGTTCAAGCATAATAAAGATCAATAACAAACACCCAAACAAATAAATAAATATGTACCATATTAAACAAATAAATATTTTTTTAAATAATAATACAAACATATTTTTTTGTTACCTCTTGAAAATCTACCTAATATCCTAACCTTTTCCACAAAATCCAATATCACCATTTACCAAAAAAAAAAAAAAAAAAAAAAAAAAAAAAAAAAAAAAAAAAATCCATTACAGGTTAGACGATATTGTTGTTAGATTGATGACAAAACTTCAAAAATGATCCCTGTAGTTTTATAAAATCTAAAGTTTGGTCCCTAATTTTAAAAAATATTACGGATAGTCCCTGTGGTTTCAAAACTTTTAGTGTTTAGTCTTTACGCTTAACTTCGTCAGCTTTCTACCATTAAGTGAGAGCATTTTCATCATTTCAATACCTATGGATCATTTATGAAGGTTTTCAGTTCTTTTAAATAAAAAGAAAAAAAAAATTTAATATGTGTAGTCTTTACGCCCTCCCCCCCCCCCCCCCCCCCCTCTCTCTCTCTCTCTAATCAAGACTCCATTTCCACAATTCCACTATCGCCTCTCTCAATCGTCTTTGCAAAAAAGTTCTTGAAATCCTTAAAAAAAATCAATTTTACAGATCAGATCTTTGAAACTCAATTAAAAACAAACACAAACCTACACCAGATTACTGTCGTGGATCTAATCTCCTTGATCCCATTGCACCCTAATATCCACCTACAAAATTCGGCTTCACCCATTTCTACAATGTCCTCTCTGCTCAAAACACCAACACATCATCAGGTTGGGTTTAGTTTAGAATTAGGTTTCTTGAGACCCATAAGAGGGATTCCAGTTTATTACCAGAATACACATCCTAATTTCCCGATAATGGCCAATCCACATCATAAGAATGAACCTTCGTTAAATTCCGGCACTAATTCTCTAACTACACATTCTCTAATTCATAGCAACAATAATAATAATATCGTGCGATCAAGATTTTTTTCATCGAGGTTCCCTTCCACAACTTTAACAAACACATCGGTAACAACCCTTCTGATCCAAGCACGATAACACCTCATCCTCTTGATTATGTCACAGACAACAACAGTATCAGCAGTATTAGCAATGATATGCCTTTAAGAGGAAATAGAGCACTGAGATGTTCTTGGTGTCTAGAAGAAGATCGATTGCAACCGACTATAAGAATGAGAATACACGATGGCTAGAAGGAGATGGAGAACCATGATTTTACGATCTTACAATCCTATCTGCGATCCTACCCCAAATATGACCTTTTTATGATCCAGATCGTTTTTCATACCTAGGATCGTAGGATCGTACGATCCTATGATCAGGATCGCAATTTTGACAACCATGATTAAGACATCATTTATATATTAAATAAAAAAGAAGTGTGTGTGTGTGTGTATATATATATATATATATATATATATATATATATATATATATATATATATATATATATATATATATATATATATAACCAATTAAGTTTTGTCCATATTAACTCCATTAAATAAAAAAAACTAACATCTTAGATAAAAACTAACGAATGCTAACAATATTTTGGATTTAATTTTTTCATTAGAACTTTTTTTTTGAAATCGCAAAGTTCGGTTAGATCCAATGATGGTAAATACAATTTAGAATACAATCAAATGAAACAAATAAAAATAAGTAATCTAAAGCACCATTCATTCTCTTAAACAATTAAAGCACACAAAAGGATAGATTGGTTCCCATTAGGAGAGCTTACATGAAACGAAACACTTATACCGGGAAATTAAAAGCAAAAAACGGGAAAAACAAGAACACATAAAACACAAGACTAATGTTAACCAGCTATATACGACAAATTAAAGGGTATATATATCTTCGTTAAGCTTGATGTTTTTTGAGTTAATTAATTCTGTTTTCTTGGCCAATCTCTCCTTCTTCTCCTCCTCAGTTTCGTGAAGCATATAATGAACCCTCATGTGGCTAGCATAAGTCTGAGAAATTGAAAATTTCTTCCCACATCGCACACAAGGTCCATAGTAGTCACGTTTCTTAGGTTTTTTATGGTTAGGGTCAGCAGAACCCTGGTTTTCAGCACATGGGACTTGGGTCATAGAAGGTCCCTCTCTCATTGCATTTTCATCAGCTTGCAGTTTATATCGAGAAGGTCGTCCTCGCTGTCTATAAGTCTTTGCCCAAGTCCGATGACCCAAAGTCAATGAGCATTTTTTAGAAAACCTTGTGGGTTTGGTTTTTGAAACCTTTTTGGTGCTCACCGCGTTATTGGTACTGGTGTTACCACACCCACCTAGTCTGAGTTCAAGGTCGGGTTGCATGATGGTCGAGCCAAAGGGCCCCATGGTGAGATTCTGGTTTAAAAACTGGGGCATTTGTGGGGTAAAACATGGTCGATTGACAAAAAAACCACGCGTGGGTGAGTAAGCAATGCTACGTTTCGGAAATGAGGGTTTAACACTGGACATTGATCGAGACAAACGACCCGAGAAGCTGGTAAACATCGTTGAAGGAATCGAACGAGTGCAAAGAGAAATGGGGGATTAATTGGGGATGAGTTTTGTAGATGCCTTTGGGGGTTCATATATATACACATACATGCAAAGGTGGCAGCATTTAAGTTTCGGTGGTTAATTAAGTATACCATTTTTCTTCAACAAATAATTCAACAAATAATAATGACATTTTTTGTATGCTAGCGAGTCGTTATTGCTCACCAAAAAATATCTGTCAAATAAAAGTTAATGTATATTTGTAATTCGGTTAGTATTTGTTCTTTTATTATTTAATCCAGAACTCATATTAAATAGAAGAGATATGTATCGGTTTTTATCTCGTTGACTTTTAATTTTATTTTTACATCATATAAATATATATATATATATATATATATATATATATATATATATATATATATATATATATATATATATATATATATATATATATATATAGAGAGAGAGAGAGAGAGAGAGAGAGGTTCAATGTGGATTCACATCTATTGTGTCGACATGTAATCAGTGGAATTCGTTGACAATGACAAAATAATATATATGTTGTTTGATAATGTGAATACGTTTAATCTTTACATAACTATCGTCATCATAATGCATTCTTACCAATTAAATTATCTATAAGGTTATTATTATTATTATTATTATTATTATTATTATTATTATTCTCATTCTGTCAGAATGTTGTCAGAATGTTTATTGAGTCGTATTCTTTAAGAATAAAAATAAGTGAAAAATGATGCATGAGAACAAAAACGAAAAAGAATTAGTGAGAATGTCTGAAAATGACAATAATTATGTGAAGTTGAACATATTTACATTACTAAACAACTTATTATTTTAGTTATTCTCATAGAATAGCTTTATCGACACGTCCGCATAATAGTTGTCCATCCATATTATAACATATATATATATATATATATATATATATATATATATATATATATATATATATATATATATATATATATATATATATATATATATATATATATATATATATATATATATATATATATATATATGAGCATTCAATTAAGAAAAAAAAGTTGAGAATGAGGGAATGAATTTGATCATTTATTTCGAATCTGCAATTTAAATGCTCCACCGTACTAGGCCAACGGAACAAGTCATATTCATATATGAATAAGTGTATTCATATATGAATATGTATATTCATATATGAATAAATATAACGGAACTAGTTATTCATATATGAATATGGCGGTGGTGGTGGTGGTTGGTTGTAGTCATAATGGATGTGGCGATGGTGGTTTGTGGCGGTGGTGGTAGAGGTTGGTAGCGGAGGGATGGGGTGTATTAATATATGAAGACACATGTATTTGTATTCATATATGAATATTACTCATCTTTCGTCGGTTCAATATGCTGAAGCTTTTTGCGGCAAAAATAAATAATTGGCTGATAATTATTCCCCCAATCTCAACCTTTTTTTTTTCTCAATTGAACTTACCTCTCTCTCTCTCTCTCTCTATATATATATATATATATATATATATATATATATATATATATATATATTATATATATAGAGAGAGAGAGAGAGAGAGAGAGAGAGAGACTTAGGTTATTCTATTCAAACTAATTATTATGCGGATATCGTATGCTATGAAAATTAGTAAGAGAATAAGTTGTTTAGCAATGCGAATACGTTCAACCTTACAAAAGTATCGTCATTTTCATGCATTCTCGCTAATTATTAATTATTTTTGTTCTCACACATCGTTTTTCACTAATTTTCATTATGACAGAATACGACCCACTAAAACATTCTGACATAAATGAGAATAACAACAATAAGTGTATAATAACCTTATAGACAATTTAATTAGTGAGAATGTGTGTTAATGATAATAGTTATGTAAGATTGAATGTATTTATATTATCAAACAACATATTTTCTTTATCATTCTTATAGAATACGATATCCGCATAATAATTAGTTAGAATACTTGAACCCAAATCTCTCACACATACACACACACACACACACACACACTCTCTCTCTCTCTCTTTATATATATATATAAAGAGAGAGAGAGAGAGAGAGAGAGAGAGAGAGAGAGAGAGAGAGAGAGAGATACACACACACATATAGGGTTGAGAATTTGACCCGAAAACGTGAATCGAACTGAACCGAATTAGACCCGAATTATGCTTATTCAGTTTGGGTTACCCAAATAAGAGCTTATTCGGTTCTAAATACACGAACTAAATAAACATTCATCATCCCCTTTCTCTGATGGAAAAAAAAAATCAAAATCGCGATTCACATTTCTGTCCTCGTTGTTCATAATTGGAAAAAAAAAACTACGCTCGTTCTCGTGGTTTCAAAATCGACCAATCTTCTCATCTATTTTCAAACTTGAAATCACTTATGTCGATTATTCCTTTTGTTTCATCCTTTCAAAAATCAATCATTCCTATTGTCTCTAAGGATTCACGAATTCCTATTTTGTCTAGTCATGAAAAATTGGGCTCCAACTCAAGAATCTCAAGTTAGAAATTAATTGTCATCATGTTAATCTACTATGTAAATGCTATTCTTTCAATATGTTATTTTGTTATGTTAGATTTGAATGTTATATGGTGATGTCTAAAAGTGCATTGTTATTCAATTATTTGGGTTATAGAATCTTAATACGGTTTATTCGAGTTTTTTCAGTTATATTAGGACCTTAATCATCTTGTACATGTTATTCAGGTAGTAACCGAACCAAACTGATTAATATCTAAAGATTTTCTATAAAAATGAACTAAATCTAAACGACCAGATTAATAACCAAATTATAGACATACACCAATTGTATATTATATCACCATATAATGTGATAACAATTAAATTTAAGACACTTTAAAATATCTATTATGTAACATCCCAAAATACGACCCCAAATTTTTTGTTTAAATAGTAATAAAACTCACATACTGATTATCATATCATAGAAACCATACGTCAAATATCTCAACTCATAATAAAATGTCGTGAAACAACTGTATCAAATCATACTACAAATCAAAACAAACTCCCAGGATAAAGACTGAAGCTGTGGTGTGTGCGATGTCATCATCCCGAACTCTTCCCCTTACTTGCGGAAGTACCTGAAACCAAAACTGAAAGTGTAAGCACGAAGCTTAGTGAGCTCCCCCAAACTACCACATACCATACAATAACATATAAACACGTACTGGGCCTTGCCCACTGCATCGGGCCGAAGCCCGGAAATTGCATCGGAACATAGTCCGGAACTAACTGGGACCTTGTCCCCTGCATCGGACTGATGTTCGGAAGTAGCTTGTCACACCCCCGAACCAGACGGCGGAAACGTCCGAGGGCTATCGTGACTCATTGAATACCATTACAATGCATATACATGAAACATAACATGAAACATCACCAACGTTTGGAATAGTACAACCGTTAGTGTTTACATTCGTTACATTGTTCAATCGTTACATTCTCAAAATAACTGTTCGACTTCACTTAAACTACAGTAAACATCATAGAGTATAAATCATCCATCACCTTATCTGTTACCTGAGAATACAAGTATTTTGAAAAACGTCAACATATGAAATGTTGGTGAGTTCATAAGTAAAGTTTGAAAACCAAAGTAATGTTTGAAACCCATCAGAAAATCCGATATTTTCTAATAATAAAATGGTATAAAAATATGTGTTGATCCATAAGTACGCATGTTTGAATTCTTATTGATGAAGGTGTAATAGTTGTAAAAATATTTAGACCGGTAATTCATAATTTGTAACTATTGAAAACCCTAGGAAAACCCGACGTTTTCCTATCCTTTTGTATTACGTAGTTGTACACCGTTGTTTCGTTTCGTTAGAGTGAATCATTGAGAATACAATGGGTGGTGAAGTGTTGTGACGTACGTCGACGAAAACGTCCAATCGACAACCTTACAAGCGATCCCTTAGGCACCACTCGTAATTCTTCACACAACTCAATCCTCCCGGACTTGTGTAGTCCCACGACCGGAGGGAAGGAGAGAAGGTGCGAAACCCTCGGTATTTCCCCGCGTCGATTGGGATAAATGCAATCGCGAAGGGCCCGAAGCCCAAACCGCAATCGTGAGTTACCGACTTTACTAGCAGCACTGAAAGACCCTTGGGGACCAACAGCATGTTTTCCATTGAAAGTCCTTTTACGTTGTGTCGGGTCGGTAAAACCCAACACTTCGTAAGAGAGAGAGAGGTCTTCGGGCCTTAAGATCAGGTCGTTGGGCTAGCTAGGCTCAACAGACAAGATTTTACACTTTTGGGGCCCAAAGATGGTGCGTAGACGTCTGTGCACACTCGCATGTAATAGTAATCGTTATGGTTATGAATCGTGATATCGTAATGTCATAGTATCGTCGTGTTAGAGGTTTTGGATTTTTATTGGTTCGAGACCGAACCAATTCGTTTAACAACGACTTTTGGTATTGTGGTATATCGTATTTCGTCGACAAGTGTGGTACCATTAAATGGGTCAAATTGAATGTATTAACTAGCCTTGAAGATTTTCTGTTTTCAGCCCTTCGTTAATTATGGAATTTACTCTTTTCACCCCTTCATTTAAAAACTTTCCGGTTTGGTTCTTAAACAAATTTTCTTGACATTTATATATCAAAAATCATTGAAATAAGTATTTTCTAGCATTTTTATCATAGAAAACAGTTTAAACCCTTGTAATATCAGTTTTCTCAGTTATAGCCCTTGTTTTTCGCAACTTTTACATTTTTGGCCCAATTTGGAAAATTTTTACAATTTTGGTCCCTTTTAAATTTGAGAAGCATTTTAAACCCTTGAAAAGCACATGGAACACTTATAGTCCACTGTTTTACAGAAAAATGCAGTTTTGGTCCTCCAATTTAGAAAATTTCGCATATTGGGCCTTATTGGGCCGAAAATGTCACATTTAGCCCAATAAGCTTGGAATTTATGTTTTTAACCCTCTAAATAGCATATTTTCAGAAAAATACATTATGTAAACTATTTTGACTCATCTCACTCATCAGATTTCGTAATGTTTCATATTAGGCCCTTCAACTTTGTATTTTCAACATTTTATGTCAAAAAAAAATTGAGTTTTTAGCCCAAATTAAATGTTGTCAAGCCATTTGGCTATTTTTCTTAGTATACTTTGCATGTAGTAGTAGTTCTTATGCTAATATAAAATGCATGTCTCGGTTTTTAACATTTCATACTAGATTTAGCATCAAAATCATATAAAACATACATGTAAGCATAGAAAACAACCACAACATACACATAATGATGGATCTACACTTTTGCTTGTATTCTCCCCCACAAAAACTTATAAAAACCGAAAATAAGGGGGTATGAAGCTCACCTTGGGTGTGGTTTCGGTTTTGGAGAGAAGATGGAAGAAAAATGGAGTGATTTTTGGTCTTAGCACCCTTTGATGAAGATTTCGACCTCTTAGATGCAAGATCACAAGAGTGAATGAATTTAGAAGAGATTTTAATAAAATGAAGTAGCTAGATCATGGATTAGTCATCAACTTACCTTAGATGATGATTTTTGGTGATGGATTTTCCTTGTGAGCCCTTGATTCACGAAATTTTTGAAGAAGGGGGAAGGAGATGTTCTTCAAGATTTAGAGAGAGTAGAATAGATTTTTGTGAGTGTGTGTGTGTTGTGTTTGGCCGAGAGTGTGAGAGGAGAGAAGAAAGAAGTGATCTTGATATGATGTTTGCTTGAAAACATGAGTTATGTGCATGGAAATCCAACATATAAAAGTGAGGTGGCAACCCAAGGTCAACTCTCCCTTTTTCCTTGGGCTTGGGCCGAGAATGGGGAGAGAAGAAAGGATTTTTGGGCTTTTTGCCCCTAAGCCCAACATTAGAGGTAGTTTGGGGTGCTTATTGGCCTTATAAAATAAAATTGTGATTTTTATGCTTTATTAAGCTAGGTTAGGTTAAATTATGGATCAAAGCTTGTGATTTATTTCATTCTAGGCCCAATATGACCTAAATGTTGAAATAAATTAGTGTGGGTCCAATTAGAGCCCAATTAAGGTTCTAAGCTCATGATAATCTAATTGGAAGCTTATTGGTCCATTTGGATCCAATAAGAGAGTCCTAGTCCAAAGTGGACTTAAACAAGGACTTCTTGGGTTTCCAATTGTTTGGTGACTATTTGTAGTACTTGCAGGAAGTATTTGATTGAAGTTTTTGATTCACATAAGCTTGAATGTACAGATTTCATGACACAAAATTTCCAGTTGTGACATAGCTGCATCAGACCGTAGTCCGGAACTGACTGGGACCTTGTCCCCTGCATCGGACTGATGTCCGGAACTAGCTGCATCGGACCGAAGTTCGGAACTGACTGCATCGGACCGAAGTCCGGAACTCACTGATCATAGCATAGCATAAACACATATAAACTAACATAAACTCATATACTGCATAATACGCCAGGCCGTAGCCCAGAACACATAACACATAAATCTTGTTTGAATCACGAAGGCATCAAACGTACTAACAATTGCATCGGACCGAAGTCCGGAAACTACTACTAACTAAACGGGCCACATTGTGGCCTTAGACCCGTTCCTACTGGAAGGAAACTCACCTCGTAGCCTAGCTGCTGAAAGGACTGCTCCGGAATCTGTCTGTTGCGTCTCCGGTTTCACCCCGACTACATTATCCATGAGCACCATAAATTAAATACTGATAATAATAATATTGAGGGTAAAATAACTCTCTTACCCCTGGTCTAAGTCAACCTAACTGTCAAAGTCAACATTTAGTTGATCTGACTTGTCGAGTTGGGCTGCCAACTCGTCGAGTCCTTACTCTTACTTTCTTGATTCCACTCGCTAATACTCATCGAGTTTTGGTGCAAACTCGACGAGTTCCTCTTCGCTACTAACACTCCGACAATATGCATCCGACTCGACGAGTTGTATGAACAACTCGTTGAGTTCTTCTTCATCAGATGATCATTCTAGCTGTGACTCGCCGAGTTGTATGAACAACTCGTCGAGTCTGTTCTTGAAGTATGAAGATGGCCTTGGACTCGCCGAGTCAGGGCATTGACTCGTCGAGTTCTTCCATGAATGAATCTAACCCACTAGCTCACCGAGTCCACCTCTCACTCACTGGTTCCACTCGGCATAACATGAAAAAGGGAACATAGGGGACTCGCGACTCGACTCGCCGAGTCGTATGCATGCAAATACTATACACTCGATTCTGCTTGAAACTAGTCCATGCCACTAATAGATCTGGGTTCCTGGGACATGATTTACACGTAAAGTTTCCAACTTTACGTGTAGATATCATCAAATGAAGGTTTTAAGGTTAAAAGCACACTATAATATTAGATCTAGAGTTTTCATGCAAAATGGATCCATAAAGGTGCTAGATCTAAGCTCCTGGAAATCAAATCTAGCTAGTTCTAAAGGTTAATCAACTCCATGAGTCCTCTATGCTACTACTTAGCTAAGAAATGGTTCAAGAATGGCTTGAATGGCTTCACAAAGGAGATTTAAGCATAGAAACAGAAAAAGGGCCAAGATATACCTTATTTTCTTCTGAAATTCCTCAAGGATCTAGGATCTCCTTCTTCTCCTCTTGATCTACCTTCCTTTATCTCTTGTAATCTTCAAAGAACACACCAAAATCACACAAAATGCATATAGGGCTCTAGGGTTTCGAGAATGATGCTATGAGGGGTGATGGGGGCTGACTAGAGGCCCCAAAAGTTGTTTAAATAGGGTGCAAACCCTTGAAATTAGGGTTTCATCCAGACTGGCGGACTCGCTGAGTCCGGGATATGGACTCGCCGAGTCGCCAACTTAAACGTGCTCGAAATCGCAACCCTACTCGACGAGTCCAGCTACTGACTCGTCGAGTTCCCCTTGAAACTTGAAGAAATATAATCAATAAATAATAATATAAATATCATACCAGAATTGGGGTGTTACATATTACTTTTAGTGTGATCACCATAAGTTAAAATCATTTAACTAGGTATATAATTTAGTAGTAAAGAATATGATCATAATATAAAATATAAAAAAAAACCCTTTAACTACTAATAAAAATCGTAACTAACAAACGATTGCTACTCAAATGGAGCAATTTAGAATGATTGGGTTCGATGAATTAAATCAAATATTGCAAACATAAACATTCATAAAAAATATTGATAAATCAAAGAACCCAAATATAAATCTACATATCTTTATAATCTTTATCTTTATATTCATGTAGTTCAAGATAAATTCATATCCTAAACCACATTCATTAGAACTTTTATGATTTATCAACTTATCTATTAAATAGACAATATAAAAGGGTTGTAACCGATAATTAGTGAATTAAATATGATGTTAAATTTGGTGTTGGTTAATTTTGATGTCATTTACATTATTTATACTTTAACATCTAATAAAAAAGATCATCTAAATAATATGATTTAAATTAAAATAATTATATTTCTACCATAATAATTGGATATTTTTATTCTGTAAGACTACAAGAAAAACACGATTGTGCTAGTGAAGGTCGCTATGAAATGTATTTTCGTTGTTAATCTGCAATGGATCGTGCTATGGAATGTCGTTCCATAGCAATGTTGCTACCACATTGTCTACGGATTTTATTTCTGGTAGCGAGAATGAGACTTGCTAGGGAAAATGCTACTAACTCCATATCCGTTGGTATTATGCTACCGATAGTTCTATGAAACAAAAATTCATAGCAGTTTTCCAACGACATTTGTTACCAAATCACTTTCTGTTGTACTATTGCTATGTAATTCATTATCATGGTTACTATGGAACGGAGTTTGTGACATAAACTAATTTCATAGTTGAATTGCTACGGAAGTACCATTCGTAGGTATTTGCTAGGGAATTTTGCTATGCAATATGATTTTGTTTTCGTGCTTTTCTATGGAACAAAACGCGTAGCTAATTTGTGACAACATTTGTTGGGATATTGTATGCTTAATTAATCGTCTTATACTATGGATGGATTATTATTATGATCAATGGAATTTGTAAGATATGGTTTGAATGAAATGTTTTTGACTTGGTAATATGTGTCATAAACTAATGGCTAAAAAAATGTAAAAATGAATTATAAAGTAGATATTGCTAGTAAGCTGACTTGAACTTAAGCTTCTGCTAGAAAAGGGTGTGGTTAAGCCAGTTGTGCTAATCAAGTTGTGTATAACTTATTGAAAACATAGTATATAATGAATAATTAACAACGAATTCATTACATACTTATTTTTAATTACATTAACCGGGCATGTTAAAGTATATAATCTATGTAGATTATTTTCCTCAATAACAAATTAATTACAAACTTATTTTTAATTAAATTAACTATACTTCATCACAAAAATAACGTTAGATCCGCAAATCATTTGAAGATAGCTTCTAGTTTGGTAATTTTTTAAATGGTACATCGTATCAATGTTTATATATGTTTATCTACATATTTGACATTTTATAAGGTATTTATGCAGAAGAGGAAATTAGGATGTGATCCACCCCATAGTGAATTGTTCCTATATACACGCACGAAGAATCACGATGGTGTCACTTTCACAAATGAAAAAGATAGTCAAATTCATGTAATATTCATTTCAGTGTTAAATTTTTATATTGTAGCTAGTCCATAATATCTTTCAAAAATTTGATATCTTTTAACTTATATTATTTTTATTTTGTAGGCGGCATATACAGAAAAACAGGAAGAGTTAGAAGCTGAATGTGTTGAATTTGAGGATCACAAACTATTTTATGTTGTTGCTGGTGGTCATGGTAAAAAAGAAGACTTTATTGATTAGGCTCTTTTGCAAAGATGGTTCCCAATAGGAACGATAAAATGGATGTATCTTACATTCCGGAAAAATGATGAAATAGAAGAAATGAGGAAGCTTGTTGCTAAACAAAATTAGCAAAACGAAGAGCTTAAAGAAATGATGAACGCCCAACAAGAAGGAAACAACGCAAGGGTCGGCCATCTTGAAAAACAACTTCAAACGACATTGGATCTTATTAATGTCTTTACAAAACAACAACAGTTTTAGCTTGATATATGTTTATTGTAGAGTATTTATTTTATATTAAAAACTTTCATTTTTCCATGTAATAAGTAATTATTGTATTATTTTATGATATATTGGTTTTGATTTTTTTTTGTTATTTTTGTTTTTCATATATTACTACAAAATAATTTGGATATAATTTATAAATTAATTATCCATCGGTCCATATGGAATTTGGTATATAATATACACCACGAAAATTTCTAGGTGTTCATGACCATGGAATTTGCTAGTAAGTCACCAAATGGAATTTGCTAGGGATTCAACACGCCGGAATTTGCTACGAAATCACCACCACGGAATTTGATAGAGAATGACCACCACAGAACTTGCTAGGAAATCACCACCACGAAATTTACTAGAGAATGACTACCATGAAATTTACTAGGGATTCACCACCACAGAAGTTGCTAGGGACTGACCACCATGGAATTTGTGATGGAATAACTACCACAGATTGTGTGACAGAATCCTACTACGGAATACACGACAGAATACCATTTATGACGGATTTCATTCCGTTGTCACATTTGTGACGGAAGTATCGTTTCCGTTGCAAACCCTCACTACAACGTTTTTAGGGACGAAAATGGGCCGTTGCAAATTCCATAGCAAATCATCTTTTGCAATGGAATTTCAGTTTTTCGCAACGGATTCCTTTCGTAGCAAAATCGCGTTTTTCTTGTAGTGTAACTTCCACAAATTAATGTAAAAGCTTTTGAGTTATTTGTTATTCTTTTTTTATTTATATTTAAAGAATAAACATACTAATATATTATAAAGTTTAATAAAAGAAAGCAAAGAAACAAATACGTAGATTTTATTAAATATCATCATTTTTAATATAATACGAAAATAATATTTTAACTCATTCATATATCACTACTAGAAAAATATTTTTTTTACGACGCGCAATCAATGACACACGCTGATAGAGGACACACATTTGTGCGTGCCCTAAAAATTGATGTCAATTTTCCAAAATATGAAGCATAGAGGACACACATTTATGTGTGCCCTACAATTAGTGCCCAACAAAAAATAATTAAAACATGGAGGGTACCTACTATAAAAAAGTGTGTCGTGTATAACTATCGTTTTATAATTTTTTTCATCATCGCGCATTCTTCAATTTTTTTAATTGCAAGGGGGGAATGAAATACCAAAAAATTGAAAATTCCGCCTGATACTCTCCTCCTTCTTCTTTGTATATTGTGAAATCCTCTTCGTTCAAAAGAAACCCTAAAATCATTGTGTGGGTTTCTAATATGCGATTTTTAGTTGTGAAGTTCCTGAAATTATATTTTTGACTTCGATATGCAATTTTTCTGAATTCGTATTTGCTGTGTAGAAGATCGATATTTTCATATTTTTTAAGTTCTTAAAATCCTATTCGATCAAACAAAACCCTAAAACCCTGCCTAATACCCACCTCCACTACCTCCAACCCACACTGAATCTTCAGACCTCGCACGACGATGATGTACAGGCGGTGGGGATTGTCATTCAATGCGGCAAGTGAATCGGGAGCGAGAGGTCCTCACTGTTAATGGCTTGTTTCCAATTGCAAATGACTTGGAAAATGAGTTTGTTGTTGAAGAAATGAAAGAATGGTCCTCCATTAGGGTTCAAGAATCTCGGTAATACCTGCTACCTCAACGTTGTTCTCCAGTGCTTAACCTATACTCCTCCCGTTGCCAATTTCTGTCTCTGACTTCAACACTCTGAAAACTGTATGTGCTCTTATTTTACTTGCTCACATACGCACACACGCATGCTAGTATAAGTTCAAATTCTTGTTGAGTTCCTGGCGCAGCAGCAAAGACGGAAGTATATCAGGAATGGAGGAGGTGATGGCGACGATAAGTTCAAATTCTTGTTGAGCGACTGTAAAATTGAAGATCTGGCTTGCTGCGATGTTCTTGATAGGAGGCTAAAGTTCTTGTTGATAGAAGGCTGCTCAAGGTTAAAAATAGAAGGTTTAGGGATCCTTTTCCAAAATTTAGCAACTGTAAGTTCAAATTCGTACACATTTCCTTGAGTTCTCCTTTGAAAACAATCATTTTATATTTTTCTATATATATATATATATATATTTTTTGTTCTGAATGTGATCGATGTTCCCCAGTTTGTGCAGTAACTGTAAGTTCAAGGAATATGTATATGTTTGAAACCTTAGATATTATATATAAATTTGGAATTCAGTTGAGTGCCTTTGACAAATATTATATATAAATTTGGAATTGAGGAATAAATTTCTAGTTTGTGATTATTATTTGTTCGTTTATTGACAGAGTATAGAGAAGAAGGGTGATGAGGATAAAATACTTGACATATCTTCTGGGATATTACACCTTTCTGGTGATTCTCTTACACTTACACCCAAGTCTATCAGTAAAAAATGTTTGGATGATTCTAAAGTCCTTCAGCAAGTTGACAAAAAATTCATTCCAATTGTGGGTGGTAGAATACTTGCTATTATTGATCAGGTATATTAACTCTTCTCAATCTTCATTTTCACTTTCATCTTCTTGTCTTTAACCACTTGTATGGTTACATTTGCAGCATGCTGTTGATGCAAGAATACGACTTGAAGATTTGAGAAAAAAGGTAAAAAAAAAAAATGAGCTTTCAAAGCCACATAATATGTCATAAATGACAAGAAAAATTTATAGGTGCTTTCTGGAAAAATGAAGACAATATGATTTGGATGTAGAGCAAGAATTGGTATGCTCTACTTTGTAATCGGTATTTAGTTATGAAGATTTGTCTTTTTGATTGATTCTTTATAATTTATCTATGTGATGTAGGTTTTACCTGAGATTGGGTATCAACTACTGATCAATTATTCTGAACAAATCAAGAAATAGGGTTGGATTTGTGACTTCCATGCTCAGAGTTCAGTGTCCTTTAAGAAGTTATCAAATTCACCTACTTGAATTTGTTAAAACTTTGCATTTATTTTTTTTTAATAATTCCTGAAGGCTTTCCTTTTTTTTTTTGCTGCACAGGAATCTGAATTTTCTACACAACCAACCATCTGTTGCTACACTCATTGCAGTAAGTTGGATTCTTAACATCATTGATATAAAAAAAAACTTGGAATATGTAACACCCCCCTCTGGCACGTATCACAATATTGTCCGCTTTGGACCACTCGGCACGAGGACTTCCCAGGGGGTCACCCATCCCGGTACTACTCCCGCCCGAGCACGCTTAACTGCAGAGTTCTTATGGGATCTGCTGCCCTCACGGCTTTAAAACGCGTTGTGACAAGGAAGGTATCCACACCCCTTATAAGTAGATGTTTCGTTCTCCTTCCAAGCCGATGTAGGATCAGGTGCAACCCACCTTCACCCCCCATTATAGGGTTCGACGTCCCTGTCGAACACATCGACCCGTGCCCTAGCTCTGATACCATTTGTAACACCCCCTCTGGCACGTATCACAATATTGTCCGCTTTGGGCCACTCGGCACGAGGACTTCCCAGGGGGTCACCCATCCCGGTACTACTCCCGCCCGAGCACGCTTAACTGCAGAGTTCTTATGGGATCTGCTGCCCTCACGGCTTTAAAACGCGTTGTGTTAGGGAAGGTATCCACATCCCTTATAAGGAATGTTTAGTTCTCCTTCCCAGCCGATGTGGGATCAGATCTAACCCACTTTCACCCCCCATTATAGGGTTCGACGTCCCTGTCGAACACATCGACCCGTGCCCTAGCTCTGATACCATTTTGTAACACCCCCCTCTGGCACGTATCACAATATTGTCCGCTTTGGGCCACTCGGCACGAGGACTTCCCAGGGGGTCACCCATCCCGGTACTACTCCCGCCCGAGCACGCTTAACTGCAGAGTTCTTATGGGATCTGCTGCCCTCACGGCTTTAAAACGCGTTGTGATAGGGAAGGTATCCACACCCCTTATAAGGAATGTTTAGTTCTCCTTCCCAGCCCTCACGGCTTTAAAACGCGTTGTGATAGGGAAGGTGGGTTGCACCTGATCCTACATCGGCTTGGAAGGAGAACGAAACATCTACTTATAAGGGGTGTGGATACCTTCCTTGTCACAACGCGTTTTAAAGCCGTGAGGGCAGCAGATCCCATAAGAACTCTGCAGTTAAGCGTGCTCGGGCGGGAGTAGTACCGGGATGGGTGAACCCCTGGGAAGTCCTCGTGCCGAGTGGCCCAAAGCGGACAATATTGTGATACGTGCCAGAGGGGGGTGTTACAAATGGTATCAGAGCCAGGGCACGGGTCGATGTGTTCGACAGGGACATCGAACCCTATAATGGGGGGTGAAGGTGGGTTGCACCTGATCCTACATCGGCTTGGAAGGCGAACAAAACATTTCCTTATAAGGGGTGTGGATACCTTCCTTGTCACAACGCGTTTTAAAGCCGTGAGGGCAGCAGATCCCATAAGAACTCTGCAGTTAAGCGTGCTCGGGCGGGAGTAGTACCGGGATGGGTGACCCCCTGGGAAGTCCTCGTGCCGAGTGGCCCAAAGCGGACAATATTGTGATACGTGCCAGAGGGGGATGTTACAAATGGTATCAGAGCTAGGGCACGGGTCGATGTGTTCGACAGGGACGTCGAACCCTATAATGGGGGGTGAAAGTGGGTTAGATCTGATCCCACATCGGCTGGGAAGGAGAACTAAACATTCCTTATAAGGGGTGTGGATACCTTCCCTAACACAACGCGTTTTAAAGCCGTGAGGGCAGCAGATCCCATAAGAACTCTGCAGTTAAGCGTGCTCGGGCGGGAGTAGTACCGGGATGGGTGACCCCCTGGGAAGTCCTCGTGCCGAGTGGCCCAAAGCGGACAATATTGTGATACGTGCCAGAGGGGGGTGTTACAAATGGTATCAGAGCCAGGGCACGGGTCGATGTGTTCGACAGGGACATCGAACCCTATAATGGGGGGTGAAGGTGGGTTGCACCTGATCCTACATCGGCTTGGAAGGCGAACAAAACATCTCCTTATAAGGGGTGTGGATACCTTCCTTGTCACAACGCGTTTTAAAGCCGTGAGGGCAGCAGATCCCATAAGAACTCTGCAGTTAAGCGTGCTCGGGCGGGAGTAGTACCGGGATGGGTGACCCCCTGGGAAGTCCTCGTGCCGAGTGGCCCAAAGCGGACAATATTGTGATACGTGCCAGAGGGGGATGTTACAAATGGTATCAGAGCTAGGGCACGGGTCGATGTGTTCGACAGGGACGTCGAACCCTATAATGGGGGGTGAAAGTGGGTTAGATCTGATCCCACATCGGCTGGGAAGGAGAACTAAACATTCCTTATAAGGGGTGTGGATACCTTCCCTAACACAACGCGTTTTAAAGCCGTGAGGGCAGCAGATCCCATAAGAACTCTGCAGTTAAGCGTGCTCGGGCGGGAGTAGTACCGGGATGGGTGACCCCCTGGGTAGTCCTCGTGCCGAGTGGCCCAAAGCGGACAATATTGTGATACGTGCCAGAGGGGGTGTTACAAATGGTATCAGAGCTAGGGCACGGGTCGATGTGTTCGACAGGGACGTCGAACCCTATAATGGGGGGTGAAGGTGGGTTGCACCTGATCCTACATCGGCTTGGAAGGAGAACGAAACATCTACTTATAAGGGGTGTTGATACCTTCCTTGTTACAACGCGTTTTAAAGCCGTGAGGGCAGCAGATCCCATAAGAACTCTGCAGTTAAGCGTGCTCGGGCGGGAGTAGTACCGGGATGGGTGACCCCCTGGGAAGTCCTCGTGCCGAGTGGCCCAAAGCGGACAATATTGTGATACGTGCCAGAGGGGGGGTGTTACAGAATAAAGAAACACAATCTACTCAATATATATTTTAGTTACCTTTGCATTGTGACCAATAAGCTTTTAGATGAATTAAGGTCAAAATCTGGTTACCCATGTGCCCTTATAAGCTTTGGAGGATAAAATAATGGAAGAATATAACCTTTTTTAGAAATTTATTATGATGGTCTTTGTTCATCATTACCTATTGTGACCTAGTTCATTTGATATTTCTGATGGTGTGTTATATTTATGACTTGGGTTTTCGTGTATGCATTTCAGTGAGTTTGTAAACTGTGTACAATCCATCAAAATCTTATCTCATCAAGAAGTTCACCAAATAGGCTTTGAAGGTGATTATGGTTGAAATTCTTCCATTGTTTAAAACCAAGCTTGCAGCATTTTGTTTAAATTTAATGATCATCTTTCCAACTTTCAATCTCTATTAATTCTTCTTTCTGGTATGGTTACTCAAACATGGGTCCCATATATAGTTTTCTATATGGGGACTTATTTATCCATGACAAATGGGTCCACAATCATGCAAGTCATTGCTTATTGGTAGTTAGATAAAATCTTGCCACACTTAAGACATCATGATTGTTGAAGAATTTATGTTTCTGTTAGTACTAAATATTATCAACATCCGTTTGTATAAATAAATGCTTAGACTTGTTGCTCTTGAGTTTATTTGAACCCCTACCATTAGAGAATTTCTTTATGACTTAATTACATAATTTTTTGTCGAATTATGGAAGCGATTGCACATCAGTATTTCAAAGTATATTGTCAAGTGTGGTCGCTTGTAATTCTACGTACCTTGGATCTTTTTTGTTTTTTAGTGTTTTATATGCCCTTATTAATAATATATTGTTTAAATACATAATTTTTTGTCAAATTATATGCTCTCTTTTATCTTTGAAGGTAGAAGGCAATGTTGTGCATATTAATAAGGCACTGGCAAGCCATCCTGCATCCGCTCAGAGTTTAATTGAATACAAGTCACTTCAACTACTCTTTGAGATGGTTGCCAATGGATCTTTAATTTTATTTTCAAGATATATGGAAGGTCTTGTACCCTGCCAGATGTTATGTAAGAGGAAGTGTGACTGTTCTTTATCTTATTTTGTTATCCAGGTACTTGGTCTTCTTATGGCTAATGACAATGGAAGCACCACCCTTTAAGATCCTAGTGTATGAAATTTCTGATATAGTTATAAAATATATGCAAATAAAAGTACTGCTAATTGCTGTGAGGGACTTCAAGCCGGAAATTGGAGACCTTGCATATATAATGGGAATTGTGGACTTATTGCTTTAGTGCATAGAATTGTCATATAGACCTGGTCAGTTGCTTCCTCTGTTTCCTTCTCGTACATTGGTTACTATTATTTATAAAAAAAGTTCATTCAGCACTGAATTTAACAGTTTTATCATGGCTTCCGCAGAGGCTGGTGATATCAGACTGAGGGAGGATGTTCGTAATGCTCATGGATACCAATACCTTGTTCATTTTTTCATTAATTGTTGCTTTTTTAAACAAAGTTAGCCTAATTCCCTCATTACTTGGTACTTTTGAAAACAAAGTTATCCTAATTCCAAAATGGAGCACAAATCAAACTATTAATTATGTGCTATGAAAAATTACATTGTTTACATATATTATATATGATACAAGGGCCTGTTGTGTTTTTCTATTTATAGGTTGTTGAAGTTGATGTTAAAGTTGAAGAACCAGGAATAGACAATGTTGACAATAACACATTCTATACTTTGATGTTTCAGATGTGACCAGATGTTATCCAAAAGGAAAAAGAATGAGGGCTAGATGTGATTCAAATTTATGTTTTCTGGAATGGACATGAATCATAACCTTGTCAAGTAAGTATTTCTTGAAATTAAATAATATTTTATATTAATTTACTAAATCATTTTATTAATTTCAAGATTTCTTTTCTCTTTCCCAGTATTATTTCGAAGATAGGTATGATTTGGTGAAGTTAATTAAGCTGATTAAGATTAAGTGGCAGACGAGTGAGGTGGGATACAGACCAAGGTTGGGCCTAGGGTTAGGCCAGGATTTGAGTATAAAGAATGGAGTTAGAGTTCGGAACCCCAAGAGGGCCAGAACAGTATGTACGGGAGAGATTCCCGGAAAGAATGGTTCAGGGTGACGTAAGATAGTTTGAGCGGTCCGGATAGACTGAAGTCCTGTAGGCATACCAATCAGGCCGAAGGCTTTGGGAACGGTCCAGACAGGCTGAAGGCTAGGAGGGCGGTCCAGATATGATGAAGGTTCCGAGAGTGGTCCAGATAGGCTGAAGGCCTGGTAAGGCGATCAAGTCATGCTGAAGACTCTGTATGTGTTAGTGGATCGGTACAAGGAGAATAAGGAAAAGCATCACCAGGGGATGATAATTGTTATGGTCTGGCCCCAAGTATTGATCATGTTAGTGGAAGGTAGTGCATGGACTCGAGAGTCCTTGCGAGCAGATTTAGGGTATATGGAAGTTCGAGAATAGCAATTGCTCTACATGGATAACGTAGAATGAATTGTAGCTTAGTGGCACGTGTAGGTGCAGTAAGGGTTGTTGAGTGGATTTCCTAGAAAGGAAAGGCATGTAGCTCCGAAAGGAGCCTGGGTACTCCAAAAGAGGAGGAAGTAGAGTAAGTAGATTATCAACAATGCTTTAGCTATTGGTAGTAAGTACTGGGATTGTACTAGTGGTATGGAAACACATCCGGGTTGGGTGTTTGTTGAGGTTGCGGAAGGATTTCCAGTAGTGTAGAACCAGAGGAGTTCGGAGGGGATGCAAAGGGGGAGCCTTGGATTTTATTTATGGTTGTGATCAGGAGGTTATGTATGTCGTGGTAATTCATCATGGGGATGTCTGGAGGTATTGTCAGTGTGTCGGGTTTTCCAACCCGAGGATGTTAGAGCAGGTTCAACATGCGTATGTGACTGCAGGGGAGAGCTCATGGGAGTTGCTCAGGAGCTGAAGGATGGGCCATCCTGTCAGCTCGGAAAAAAACGAGTTGGTTTCAGAAAGGAAAGTGGGATGAGTCCCAGAAGTGAATTCGATAAAGGATATGCCATTCGAGGAAAGTGGTAGCATCTTGGTACTGGGTCAGGACCCGGTGGTTCAGGGTGATATCTAGCTTGGTAAGGGTCAAGTGATTGTTATGAATTGGAGTGATGAAGGTATCATCGGGTGATCATTGGTTAATAAGGGTTGTTATCAGAGAAAGAAGTCGGTGGCCGGCTTGAATCCGTTGTCGTAACTCTGGGAGGGAAGAGTTGAACTTTATAGAGGTCCGATAGCAGTGTTCGGAGGAACCTAGGTCGGTTGAGACCAGGAGCTATATTGAGGGAGTGTCATCTGGGATGTGTTGTTGCAGGCTTCGAGGACGAAGCCTATTTTAAGTGGGGGAGAATTGTAACACCCCGAGTTCAGAAGTGCAAGTTCAGGGTGCTTGGTTTAATTAAGGAGGATCGACTCGGCGAGTCCATGGATAGACTCGGAGAGTCGAGTTGCGATTTTGGTCACGTGCTTAGTGACCAACTCGGCGAGTCGGTGGCTGGACTCGGCGAGTTGGTGCTGAAGGGAGAAAAACCTTAATCCGGGGTTTGTGCCATATATAAAGCACATTATAGACACCCTCAGCCTCTTTACCTTCCCTTTTAGTTCCAGAAAACCCTAAATCGTGAGAGGCTCCATTGTTGAGAAGATTAAAGCTTTGAAGGAGAAATTTGTGTAGAGAAGTTGAAGGACATTGAGGATAGCATCAAGAGGGCTTGTGGATCTAAAATCTACATCAGTTTAGACTCATCTTTGGGGTAAGAAGCCGCTTCCTGTAGCCTTTTCCTTATTGTCATCCATGGTGGTTGTTTGGGGGGATTCTTTAGGTTGGTTTGGATCCATTCCGGGTTTAGAGGTTAGATTTGAAGTTGCAACTTCAGATCTAGGTTGTATTGGAGTCATAAGGGCAGAAAGAATCAATCCTTGGGCTTGATTGAGAGTGTCCTTGCCTTAAACCTTCATTTTTAGCTTGTTGGAGCTTGTTGAGCCTTACATACACGTAAAGTTGGAAACTTTACGTGTGAATCTGGCCCTAGGAGTCCAAATCAATGTATTGGAAGCAATGGAATGGCCTGAAATCGTCTGGATGAAGATGTCACGTCTGGACTCGGCGACTCACATGGGTGAACTCGCCGAGTAGTATGAATATGTGCATGAAATCGATGAGTTGGAAGAACAACTCAGCGAGTCCGTTGAATATTGCTTTGGACTCGGCGAGTCTGTTCTTGGACTCGGTGAGTCTGGTCGTGGAGTCCTAACCTTTTCTGGTTGAACGGTGAATCGGTGAGTCGAGAGATGACTCAGTGAGTTGAGTGAGAAGGGACTCAGAATTGTGGGACTCGGCAAGTCGACGGGGCGACTCGGTGAGTAGGGTCACACACGAAGGTGGACTTTGACTGAGGACTTTGACTTTGACCAAGAGTTGACCAGTTGACTTCCAAGGGTATTTTGGTAATTATTAGTATTTATTGAGTTCAGTCATTTGGTATTGATCAGTGGTGGAGTTCGTGTTGAAGGTTGGAGCAACGTGATCTTATCTCTTCAGTCAGTAGTTGTGAGGTGAGCTATCCTCACTATATCGACATGGTCTAAGGAACCAAGGTCGACCCTTTATCGGATGGAAATTTGGGTATATTTTTGCATCCTGGTAGTTAGGATGGTATATGTTAGAGACATGGTTAAGGTCGGAATCCTATTATATAGGATGATGCTATGTTAGTGACCGGTTAGGTCGGTATCTTGGTTAGAGTGTGCTATGTATGTGATATGCTAGCTCGGTTGATTAGTGATGAATTGTTATATGATTATATGTTTATGTGCACATGGTTGATTGACTGGGGTTGGGTTGAGGCGGGTCCTGCTTTGTGCTGTAGGACAACATACCTAGGGCGGACCGGATATCTTGAAGGCCCAACGAGCAGTCCGAATAGGCTGTAGGCCCCACGAGGGCGGACTGGACGCACCGAGGCTCGGAGAGTGGACCAGGACGACTGAAGGCACGATGTGGGCGGACTAGTTATACTGTAGACCCAGAGAGTGGACCAGGTGGGTTGAAGGCCCAGTGCGGGCAGACCAACCACACTGCAGACTCAATGTATCTGGCTAGACTCGGAGGGTGGACCAGGTGGACTGAAGGCCCGGTACGGTGGACCAGTCACGCAGTAGACCCGAAGTGCATGGTTTTTCTGTTATGATATGATATGTTATGAGTATGGAATATGTGGTTGGCATTTTGGGGGTAACTCACTAAGCTTTCGGGCTTACACTTTTTAGTGTATTGTTTCAAGTACTTTAGGAGATCTTGGCAAGGCGAAGGCATGATCGTACCGCTCCTCATGTTTTATGTATTTATGATGCGGGTCTGGGAAATACTTTGATAATAAATGAATTGAAAACATTTTTGTAATGAATTAATGAATATCAGTTGTTTTTGAAAAGTTTAAATTGGTTGAAATTTTTTGGATGTTACAGAATCGAAGGATAGTGTACTTAGATTTCACATTGTTATGTGAATTCTACAACTACTTAACTGTAATGACTATCCATATTCGGGTCATTCCTTGAATTGAACATCTTTGCATGAATTGTGTAGACTCATTATGCACTTGACCTAGAAGTAGAAATTAGGTCAAAGTCTCATAAAAACTTAAGTCAAAGTTGAAAACTAGGACTAGTATACTTGATTCCTCAATTTCGCTTGAATCTCAGAATCAATATATAGAATGCCAATAATCTATTTTCAATCAAACTATGTAACATCATTTATTTTTGAGAAATTTGAGTTTTTTTTCAAATATTAAACTTAATTCATTATGGTGTTAACAAAATTTTATATGGTTCAAAATAATCCAAGATATTCTACATCCATTGTGATATTCCAAAATGCCCAAACTTTATAACAAGTGTCAAAATTTTATAATACAAATGTAAGTTTTATAAAATTTAAGCTTCCCCTAAATTTTTATATTATATATAACATCTTTAATTATTTACATATATCATGAGATCTAAATTATATTATGGATAATAATTTATAAACATTAGCTTATTTGTGAGCATAGAAACCAAAATGTCATAAAACTCAATATAAGATTTTATATTTTTATAAACATAACCACCGATCCTTATAAATTATATAAATAAAAAAATGAATGCTGGAAAATACTCCTCTCTTCAAAATCAAGTTCATATCTCTTCCACCAAGCCATCTCTTCCCTAACCCTAATCATTTATCTCATTCATTCACTCCATCTTTCTCTTTCTCTTTCTAAAAACTTCTCTCTCCTATCTCTCTAAAGCTAATGAACATAGAAGCCAAATATGTGGAAGAGATTTTTAGAGTACATTCTTCATGAGTTAATAATCATCTCAGTAATTTAGTGGACGATTTTAGTGGAGTATAACCCTAAAGAGATGACGAAAGAGATGAGCTATCTAGAGAGATAGAATCTCTCTTTCTCTCTTTCCTTCTCTCTAAAACCCCCACTCTTTACCTCTATGAATTAACTCCAAAACCGATGAAATTTCCAGCAAATATCCTTCATTTTACTCAAGAATATTCATCATTTGAAGTTGATCTTCAAGGTAAAATCATTTTCCTTACATTTTGTTCACTTTTCTTTCAAAAATATCAAGTTTTATTTCATTTTTATTCTCCATAAACACCTTTATTTGAGATTATTCACATGCATGTTCATGTATGTCAAATTTGATGATGATGGTGGTAGGTAATCACCCAAAAACAACATGCATGTTGTTAGAAGGTGAAATCCAATGATCAAAACCTAAACCAAATCCATCAACTTGAGTTTTACAAATTTTAAAGATCCAAAACCACATGCATTCAAGTTTTTCATTTAGAAACATCATTTTGAACAAAATAAGTTCATACATGGTCTTCAAATCATAATGCATGTGATGAACATTAAGCTTAAAGACTTGATTATCAAAGTACATTGTTAAGAATGCTTATAAATGATTTATTCATCAATAAATATCTAAAACTTCTTTTTGGTTCAAATAAGATTTTTCTGGTAATAAATTCTGGTAAATTTCTTATATGACTTACGCACTGATTAAAGATGTTTCATGAAGTTGCATGCATTTCTATGATTGGTTTCTGTCGATTTCAAATTTATTTTTATTAAAGAGAAATAAATTGAAAAATACATTTATGAATGTCGAAAGTCATACTTCATAATTTTCGCATCTTCTACACATGATAAAGACTCCATGAAAAAGTTTCTAGATTTTTCCAACACAATTTCTGATTTTTCCCAATTTAATGAATTTTTAAGGGATTAAATTGATGAAAAAAGAGCTACACTTATCCAAAAATTATGAAACTTCATCATAATACCGTTTATTACGTATAAGTCACGAATAAAAGGTTTAGTGAATTTTACCCACTGTTTAATAATTTTTACGAATTAATGTTTACTTAAATAAATAAAACAAAGCAAAATAGTTAAAAAGTTTGAAAATCAACTTTTATATTTTTCCCATATTTCATATGTGTAATAAAAGTAGAGTAAAAAGTTTGGGGAATTTTTGAAATTGTTTTCTATTTATCTCTATTTTGATAGAATAAATACAAAAAGTTCTAAAACATCATGTAAAACTATTTGAAAATATATTTTATTATTTTTCCATATTATATATGTTTCATATAAGTGGTGAACAAAGTTTGGGGAATTTTGTTAACTGATTGATATTTTTCATGAAGTTATATGTATCTTGAGAATTAAATATTTGAAAAATGGTTATACATATCTAAAATCCATGAAAACTTATCCATAAACCCTTTGATGCTAATAGAACCAAAATCCGAAGTTTGGTAATTTTTATTAATTTTTTTTAGTATTTTTCATGATTTTATGATTATTCAAGAAATTAAAATGGTGAAAAATCGTTAGACAGTCGAAAATTCTAGAAAATTTATATTGAGATCTTTGACTTCAGTTCAAATTAAATTACAATGTTTCAAAAATTTTGGAACTAAATTGATTTAATCTTATTTCAATAATAGAGATTTCCACTTGAATTTGTTATACAACAAATTGATTCATACAAATCTAAATTTCACAGAAAAATGTTTGTAACTTATCAATATCAAAATTTTGACTCAATATTGGTGTAATTGTATTGTACAAGTTAAGTATGCTAGTGTTAGATTTGGATTAGGAACTCATTAGTATATACCATTATTGTAGGAATCGGTAGTGGTACAAGTGGAACTTAGATCAAGGCGTCATATGGATCATCTCAATGCATTGTGAGTATTCAAAACTCCCCTTATTTTTGTTTTTTATGTTTTGGGGTGAAAAACCATGACTGAAAAACTATTTATTGTTCATTGTATTTAAATTTATTTGTATCAAACATGATTGCTATATTTTTATATCCATGTCTATGCAACTTGAACCATGAGGCCTTATCATCTAAATCCCTTCCCATACACTTTACTCTAACCATTAACTCTTTGAGACAATGGGCATTATGGATAGCACTATTAGGAATTGACAACTCCTCGCTCGCCTGATTGCTTGAGTGCATGATACCATATTCATCTATGAAATGATAAGTGTAGATCTTGATAGGGCATCAGCCATAGGCTTAGTTGTGAACTCATTGTTTGATCATATACATACAAACTTTTTTTTATTAATTATAGCAATGAACTTGTTTCTCATTATAGCAATGAGTTTTTACTACTGGAAACTTATATACTTGTCTTAGCAATGAAACTTGTTTGATCTTTGTAGCAATGAATTTGGTTGCTCTTTGTAATAACAATCTTTTTTGCTCTTCGTGGCAGTGAACCTGTTTACTCATTTGAGCAACGAACTTTGTTTCTCATATTAGCAACAAGCTTCTATTTATGGAAACTTTATTACTTGTTTTAACAACGGACTTTATTTCCCATGAGAATATGAATGTTGCATCTCATTTGGGCAACATACTTTATCTTTCATGATGACAACGAACTTTGCTTATGCAGACTTAATTACTCATTTTTGTGATATATTTTTATTTATGGAAACTTCTATCAAAACTTTGATTACAATTCATGAAACCAATATTATTTTTAACTTGTGAACTCACCCACTATTTCGGTAGTTGACCGCTCATTTTACATGCTTTTTCCAGCAATCATCTAGTAAAAGGCACCTAGAGACACATCACTTGTGAACTCACCAACTATCACGTCCCGTGTTTCCTTTGTAGCACGGTGTGACACAGGGAGCCTCCAAAGGATCATGAAAAGATGAAACTGAGAAGAATACAAAAGGTTGATTGTAGCATGGCATTTCAAATATGAGAAAGAGATGATGCGAATTTCCATAGAGTTTGCTTATTTCTGTCTAACAAGCATCTATACTCTACCTCATTCCTTAAATACATTTTGGAGTTTATAGGTCAGTACAAAGCGAACAGTGTTAGAGACAAGAAGTGCTTTTCTAATATGATCAACTGGTACATCTTGGTTCGTAAAACTTTGTTGGGAATAATGTCGAAACTTTTCAAAGTTCAAAAGTGCCAACAGAACTGAAGAATCTGCTTTCCTTATTTTGACACAAAGGGGGAGATTGTTGGTCTATTTAATAGATTGTGTCAAAAAAAAAATTGTGTATGTAGTTATCCTTTTTACGAATTGGGACTGTACATCCACCTTGATGTTGCTAGCATTAGGCTTTAAATACTGCATGCATGTATTGTATTAGGGTTAATTGATTTGTGAATCCCTACCGTGCCTTTACAGTAGAAGTTCTTTATCGAGCTCTTCTAAGGCATTTATTAATTATTCGATACCACTTTGATTATTGCATTCATTGTTTGATTTAATTTTCTATTTAGAATATTTCAATCAACTCTTGATTTATTCTAACAGAAGAAGATGGTGAAGAAGCTTTTGGACATAAAGTTGAAAGTGATGTTGATGTTCAAGAAGATGGTGAAGAAGCTATTGGGCATGAAGTTGAAAGTGATGTTGATGTTCAAGAAGATGGTGAATAAGAGATTTGGCATGAATTTGATATTGAAGCTGATATTGAAAAACGGGCTGACCACTAAGAAGCTATTGGACATGAAGTTGATGTTCAAGAAGATGGTGAAAAAGCTATTAGGCATGAAGTTGATATTGAAGAATCTCTTCATCACCAAGAAGCTATTAGACATGAAGTTGATGTTCAAGATGTTCTTGATCACCATGAATCTGTTGGACATGAAGTTGATGTTCAAGATGTTGTTGATCACCATGAAGCTACTTTTTTTAGCATTTTTTTTGCCAACAAGAGGATATTACTTTCCGAGAGGATCACGAACCTGAA
This sequence comes from Lactuca saligna, assembly GCF_052625555.1. Lineage (NCBI taxonomy): Eukaryota > Viridiplantae > Streptophyta > Magnoliopsida > Asterales > Asteraceae > Lactuca > Lactuca saligna. The sequence goes on along the minus strand of NC_136423.1, from coordinate 161,834,583 downwards.
GTTGAGGAAGAAGGTGGTAACAAAATATGGAAGTGGGGAAGGTCATGAAAATCTAGTGACTTTAAACTAGGTTAGGTGTTTTCTATTAGGATTATGTTAAACATTATGAAATGACATATCTTTAGGTGCTTAGTGCGCATCTTTTAGTGCTTAGGCTTGTCTTTTAGTGATGTGCACATTTACTAACATTTAGTGTCATGTTCACATGGTTGAATATTTAGTTTAAATATGCTTATTGTTTACTTTAAATGGGTTATTATGTAGTTTTTATACATATTGTATTTTGTTTAAAATAGGAAACTATTTTAAAACACAGAAAACTATGTAAACTGTTTAAAACATAGAAAACAATGTAAAACTATCAAAAGTTTACCATTTTGCCCTTGCTATTAAAACTATGTAAAACTATATCTTGTAATTATGTAGTTTTTATGCATATTGTGTTCTTTTTTTTTAAATGTGAAACTGTTTTCAAACACATAGAACTATGTAAAACTGTCAAAAGTTGACCATTTTGTCCTTGCTATTAAAGTTGTGTAAAATTGGGAAAAAATTACTTTAAAACTCTCCAAAATTTACTGAAAACTATTTTATATACTAATTTGCCCGTGCTGTTAAAATTGTGTAACCAAATAGTTTATGGACCATTTTACCCCTCCTAGTACCAATTTGGCCCTCCTGGTACCATTTTTCTCCTCTTCTTCATAAATTAGGTCAATATGTCATTATAATCCTGGTGTTATCTTTTAATAAAAGTACAATGCTATTCTTTGACTTTTAAATATTATATGAAAATACATTAATAATGTATTCAATAAATGTACAATGCTATTATTGAAACTAATTTAGTTTTTATAATGTAGGTGTTGCATTGTCCAACTTTTGTATACATCCTACAGCTGCTAGATGGTCTCTTTATTTCCTGCACATTTTATGGACCATTTTACCCCTATTATTAGAAAATGTATTACATGTAACAACATACATACACACCTTCTTTTTCATTCCCACTTTATACCAACAATACACGAGTTCAATAACATTACTTTGAAAAAATATATCCTAATGATTTCATTAAAACTAACTTCAAAGTACATATCCCATTACATAATCATACACATTAACACTATATCATGTACCTTACTGCAAATAAAACAACAAAGATCATTAAAAAATATTTCAATACAAAAAAATCATTTTATCCTATTCCTTTCTAAAACTATTACATTCCTTATTAGTCTTCACCTTGTATGCACTGAAATTATGTTCCAATATTGCAATCTTCACTCCAGTAGAGTGTTCATGTTCTACATCTTTCTTATTCTTGTTCTTGGTTATATTTTCTTCATCTTCATCAATCCATTCCTAGAAATCACATTTTTCCTTCTTTGGATCCTTCATATTTAATTAACAATTAACATAAACAAACAATATTGTAAAAGAAAAACAAGAACAAACTTTTAGATACACTTACCAAAGTGTTAGGACAAACCCTAAATCTTTTACCAGGATTTTCCTCTATGGTTGATATTCAGTTTTGATAAGGGAACCCACAATCACAAGGATGTGCCTTATCAGTTATACTTTTTCTCTTGAAAAAATTTAAGCTTAAGCAAGATTTGAATGATTGACATGAAGAACCCATGAGAGTTGAAGATCTTGATTGATCACAAGAGGAGTCATATCAATGGTATCATTGTGCCAAAAGTTGATTTATACTGTGAAAATTTCTTTCAATTCCAAGTAGATATGCCATTAATGCCAAGTAGATATGCCAACTCAACATTAATTTGTCAACTCAATGTTCACCTAACTATGCCGGTTGCCTTTAATGAAAATTAAAAAAATCGTAACTTAGTTTGGCTTTTTTAGACAAATCGTTAATTTTATTGGTCTTTATTGAATAGATATAACATAATTGGTGTTTTTTGAAAAATTTGGAAAGTTCGTTAGTCTTTTAATTTATTTTCCCAAAAAACGTTTATATTAATTTTATGCTTAAAATGCTTTTTAATATTTACCGTTCGAGTAAAACCAAATTACATGTCTTCAAAAAAATGATCAACAAAAAATGACATGTGGCATTCATTTTGGTGTTTTTATGTTACTTGGATATTAAATAGGCAAAAATAGATATAGTTAAGGATGAAAAAACAGATGACAGGTTCTATACATAGCACACGATTCAACAAAAAGAAAGAGAAATAGATGTTGGGTTTGACATTTTTGTTAAACTCGGAAAACTCGCTTTTATTAATAGAAAATATAAATAAATTTGAAACCTCACTAGCATATTCACTCTCACTCATTCTATACAAATATTAGGATTCCATAACGAAACCTTAATGCATATGAACAAACCCTAAGAACAACGAGAGAAGATGAGGACTCTATGAAGTAAGTAAGTAAGTAAGTGTGTATGTGTGTAGAATGATCAAATTATCTTAACATTTTCCATTATATAGTCGGGTTAGTAAAGACAGTGCAAGTTTGTGTCACACCCGAATCAAACCCGACAAATCTGACCAGACTAGGGTCTGTACCCTTTTTATCTTTAAAATAAACGATTCACAATCCCTTATATTTTAGTATCAAAACTTTAGTTCCTTGAGCTTTGAGTTAGTTTGCATATCATTCTCTTTTAACTTTTTTACACTTCTGTCGTTTTCTTGAATTATTTGCACTAAACACCTTAAGTTATTATCAAAATATTACACAATGTTTATTTTGTATAGAATGTTATTCTCAACATCCTCTCATAAGATCAATATAGAGAATAATACATTTGAGAAAAAATAACTTTTTTTAAAATGATCAAAAAAACCCAATTCTAAATATAAAAATTATATTGACAAGAGGTTAATGTTTTTTAAAAATGTTAGTACACTATTTTTCAGAGGCAATTTTAATCATTTGCTAAAAACAAAATTAAAACTTTTTTCAAAAAAAAAATGAATATCTACTACAAAAAGTTTTGTTATTTCATGAAAAAAAACTAGATTAAGAGCAAGCTTAATAGCATACTCATTATCACAATAAACTTTTATTGGAATTAAATCTTTCACTCTCAAATCAAAAAACAATTTTAGAATGCACATAACTTCACATGTTATTTAAGCTAGAGCTATATTATGATTCTGTGAACGATCTAGAAATAATGTGTTGTTTCTTGTTTTTCTACGAAATCATTAAATCTCGAAAATAAGCACAATAATTAGTCACCGACCTTCTTAATGAAAGGCACTTAGCCTAGTCATCGTCCACATATACATTTAATTAACCTCAAAAATACTATTTTTAACAATATTTACTCCTTTTCTTGGACCTTATTTTAAATATTAAGACATAAAGGCAACATTTAAATATGACTTTATAGAACAGTACATAAACTAACTAAAAATATGAACATTATTTGAAATATTTTGCCTTATGATTATTAAGTATATCAACTTTCCAATTAAATTCTAAAACTTAGATATATTTCTATCAATTCATACTTTTTTTTTTTTCACAATATTACAACCCATAATTCCAAATTCATGAAGTAATTACAATGAATACTTTTTTTTGTGTTAAACAAAGTTCATCACTTTTATCAATAACTTCAATTACGCTAAAAAGAATTTAGTTTTCCTAAATCTTTAATCAATACTCAGACTTCAAAAAACTCTTAATTTTATTAACTGCATCCATGTTATTACATGTTAGTATAATATCATCCACATATACAAGTAAAAGAACAATAGAGTCATTTTTCCTTCTTACAAACATGAAATTATCATTTACAACTTAAAAAATCCAATCAAAAATAAATATGAACACAATTTCTAATCTAATTTTCTAGGAGCTTACTCAAGTCCATATAATGACTTAAGCAACCTAAAACTCTATTATCACTAGTGGTATGATAACCTTGGGGTAGACTCGTAAATTCTTCCTCTATCAAGATTACTATATAAAAAGTTGTTGGGGTGCAAAGTTTTCCATGTATGACTTTGTAATTGTTTTACTTTTATAGACCCACTTGCATGTGGTACATTAGCCTTATCACTAATGAGAGTTAGAGAGTGAGAGAGAGACATGTAAACACCTCTATATAAAGTGGGTTCATACCACTTGTAGAGGTGTGCTTGAGAGATGTAGTTCATAGTAATTAGTGAGTGAGATATTTATGAAGTTCTAAACTAGATCCCTTTTTGTACTAATTTACTATGATCGAATATATCTTTTAACACCCAAATCACCATGTTCATTGTGCAAGGTATAATTCCGCATGCCAAACCATGTTCTTATGTCACTACAAAAGCATTATTGACATCTAATTCATATAAACCTCATTTTTTATTAACAATCAAGGAATCACAACATTTACAATTACTATTTTAGAAACTGTAGAGAAAGGTTATTCATAATCTATCCCTTCTTTTTGGTTATATCATTTAGGAACTAGTCTAGCTTTATATCCTTCTACATTTCAATTGGATTTATACTTAATTTTATATACCCAATGACATCCTATAGGTTTTCTCTTAAGAGGAACACAATATATTTCCCAAGTATTGTTATTATATAAAGCTCCTATTTCATCACTCACGGCCTAGACCCATTTGGGATCAGAAGAAGCCTCATGATAATTGCGAGGTTCAACGATTTTATTAAGATTGGAGAACAAAGAGCAGAAATTCTCAAAATTCAAACAAGAGTAATTTTTAGATTTTCCAATACCATATTTATGTTTTCCTTAAATAATTAATTCATTAAATCAAAGTGCATCTTTGAATCCCTCTTAGACCTTATGATACCTATAGAATCACTTACCATATGGCTTAGTATTAAATAGACTAATTTCCTTAGAAGGAAAAGATCCAAGGGGTTCACTAGGGGTCTTGGGCTACTACTCGATTCCATCTTAGAGTAAAAAATGCAACAAAAATTTTTGTTAAGGTGTAACCACTAATATAAATATGTTTTGTGAATTAATAACAAAAACATTCTGTGGTTTTGTTGGTTACTATGTTGGCTCTTTGAATCCAATGTCCCACATTCGAAACACGGTGCACACACTTTTCTTGATTTATATTTCTACACAAATTCAAAATATGTACATACATGTATTTAGTGACTCATAAGCACAAACAGATTCTTGGTTTCTTGGTTAAGTCGATTGTTGTTTATTTATGAGGTTGTAGGTTTGATTATCCCTCCTTACTCTTTGTTTTATTTTACCATGCTCACCCTTAGTAACTACTAGTATATGTTGAGTGAAAAACATTAGTGCCACAACTGCTTTAGATTATTGTGTCCACCCTTATACTTGTACCTTTAGTTTGATTGCTAATACCATATTTGTCAGGTGCAAGTGGTTTATCTTTGAAAGAAGCCTAGAAGACATCATCGTAGGAAAGAAGTTCTCATGAATTTAACAAATCAATCAAGTCATAAACATCAGAAAAAATACTACCCCAAGAACAAACTTTTCACATTTTAAATAGAAAAACATCCTCATAGAATTTCACATCACTAGAAGATAAAACAAACATAGTATTAATACTTAGCAGTTTGTACCCGTTCTTTTCATTTGAATATCCAATTAAAACATATTTTTCAGATCTTTTAGCAAATTTTCCATACACATTTAATCTTACATAAAAGCACAAGCATCTAAAAGATCTCAACTTATCAAACTTGAGTGCACATTTATAAATTATTTCAAATTGTGACTTCCTATTTAAAACAAAGTGAGAAGTCTATTGATTAAAGAAGTCGAACTTAAAACAACATCACCCTAGTATTTTAGAGAAAAAGCAGACCTAAAAGGAAAATATCTTGAAACATTTAAAAAATGTTTATTCTTTCATTCCACAAAACCATTTTGTTTTATAGTATAAGTACATGAAGTTTGATGTTAAATGTCATTATTTGCAAAAAAAAATAATAAAAAAATTAATAATAAGGCATTATATTGATTGTTAACAAACTCAGTTTCATTACAAGTCTATAGAATTTAACATTGATGTTAAAATGATTTCATAATAAATTGTAAAAACCAGAAAAACAATGAAAAACTTCATTTTAGACTTCATAATGTAAACTTAGGCACCCTTGTGAAATCATCTACAATAGTCATGAAATACCTAAAGCCATCTATAATAGTAACTGTATAGGGATTCCTTATGTTCATGTGTATTAATTCACCTAGGATAGTAGCCTTATGTTGACTTGAAGAAAAAGAATTATGAGATTTCTTAGCCTTATGAAATATGTCACAAGGTGGGAGAAACTTAATCCCAAGATTGAGTTTTTCTCTAAGGACATTAAAGGAATGGTCTATAGGATGACCTAACCTGATATGCCATGTTAACTTGGAGACACAACAATGATTTCTTAAAACATAAGAAGGACTCTTACTTGATGTATATGAGCTTTAAGATAATAAGGACCTCCAGATTCATTATTAATCCCCTACAATCACATTGAACTGTAAATCTCAAACAACACAGTTGGACTCATCGTAAACAACCTTAAACTTATTATCTTTGCAAAGCTTATGAATAGAAAGAAGATACACATTAAACTCTAGAACAACAAAGACATTAAACAGGGTTAAAAAAATTAGGAAATGCATATTGCCAACTTTTTTTTTATCTTAGGAGTTGATCCATTAGGATGATCGAATCTCATATCAAGTTTAAAAACATCTATTGTACTTTCCAGAAAGGATTCATTCTGTGTGATATGTTGATTAGCACATGAAACTATAACTCATTGTTTACTAGAAGTAGAAGAATTGCAAAGATACTTTCCATATTGGTAGTGACTTCACAAACTCCCTACTTTTCATTTATGAGACTTAAAAAATTAGAATATTGATCACCAACAATAAAAAATTGTTAGGTGCACTATCATAAACATATAGATTAGATTAAGCAATAGTAATGACATTATATCCTAAAACAAGTTTGTTTGAATTTTGAGAATCATTCTTAATTTAAAATCTTTTGCGAACCCAATTAATTTGTAGCATCTTTCAGTTATATGACCTTTTAGACCATAGTTTTTACATTATAAGTTTTGATTCCCACGTGTTTTAATTTCTTAGAATCAATGAATTTCCCACCAAAAACAGATGCCTAGGACTTAGTGGAAGAGTTAGAAAGAGATCCACCCTTTTAGTGAGATTCTTCTACGAAAATAGTGAATTATGCCACTTTCACATTTCAAATTGGTTCCATAAGCAGGATATGACATTTAACTTGGCTAAAAGTGTCATCTAATCCAGTAAGAAGCTGCATAAGTTTTATTAATTTTCAGTGATCATTATAATTATCAAAAGTAGCACATACACGTTCAATCAGATTAGTTAACCCATCGAATTCCTTCCAAAGATCATGAAGCTGATGGGTTTTGAGCATTCTAACACTTCCTAAGTGTACATGCAACCCTAATAACCTTGGATCTATGTTTGTCTAATTTGTCATGCAAAGTTGAATTCCAAGGTTATATTCCTATCTAGCATACATGGGGAACAATTTTATCATAAAGTGTAGATAGAATAACTTACCTTGTTGTTGTTTGTGTTCCTTGAAACCTTGTGAGCCTAGCACCCCAAGTGTGATGCCTTAAATGCTTCACACAACACCAAATGCTCTTGGAAGAACTTATGAGAGAATACACACTTCTTCAAAATCGGCCAAGCCCTCTTGATTCTTAGTGTAGCCGATTTTGGGTGGAGAACATGTTACTTATATAGTGTTGACACATCTAGGGTTAAACCCTAATGTGTCATGACTCTTCATTTCCATGACCCATGGGTTTGTAACTCCCATGGAGCATCCATGGAGCATCCTATGGGTGGAACCCAACTTGATGGTCCATGGAGCCTTTTAGCCCACTATACAAGATATGGATGACTTACATAATCAACCCATATATTTAATTAGTTATCTTTTGATCACTTAATTAATTCTAAATTAATTCTTGATCAAACTAATCAAATAATATTATTAATATATTAGAACTTATAATATATTAATAATCTCCAAGTGTTATTTCTCTCATTTAGTCTATCCAATTGCATGGTGCCATGCAACCCAAATGGACCATGCCGGGTCAGGTCAAGTACATACCAGAAATAGTTATGGACTTAGACACCTTATCCAACAGTCTCCCACTTGGATAAGTCTAATAACTATTACTGCAAGTATGACTTCAGGAACCGATCGGCAATCGTAGCTCTTTTCAAGGTTTCTCGAAACTGAGAAAATGATGGTACGCCATTTAAGATAAGTGATCATATAATCCTCTGTTCTAGATATCAGTCGGACAAATACGTGGAACAATGTCTTACTTATTGTCCAACATTTGTTTCCCGATTTCCGATTTGTTTGACAAAGAACTTCATTGAACACATCAATTTAGTTCTGACCGGGCCCGGTACATAGGTCAAAACAAAATCATCGAGGGGCCCAGATATCAGCTTCTAATCCAAGAAGGAACAGATAAACTTCGACTCATATGTTTGTTCTACTACTCATTGAATTACACACAAGAGCACGATTTTATAACATCGAGTTACCAATGCGTTTTTCGTACAATCAATGCATAAGCAACTTGTAAGTAACAAATCATATCTCTAGGTTTAAAGACTTATATGATATTACCGTCTCACGATCACTCGAGATAGAATTCCATGAAGTGATTCCAGTGAGCGTGGGTTGAGTCCAATGCTCAGAACTTATGAGCACTCATGATTGTTGTAGCCTTGTCCCAGACCTCTACAACCAAACATGACAGTCTTGATTCATACCTACTTCCAACATATGACCGACTGTGGAGGTTTGAATAATATGTTATACCAAACAAAATTATTCTGGAAGTCAAAACATGCAAAAGAAATATAGTAAACGATCGACAAGAGATAGTAACACTTTACTCATAAATAAAACACTTTTATTCATCATCAAATGTCAATTACACTTTACAAATTTCGAGGTTATCTAACTACTAAATCTAATATCATCCTTCAGCCCTATGCTCCGAGCATGCTGGAGATGCTTAACCCGAGTCAGTCCCTTCGTGAGGGGATCTGCCGGATTCTCATCTGATGATACCCTCTTTGCCACAAGGAGTCCTTCTTCGATCCGATGTCTGATGAAATGGTATTTTCTGTCGATGTGTCTGGATCTCCCGTGATCCCTTGGTTCCTTGGCTAAGACAACAGCACTTTCACTATCACAGAAAATTTCCATTGGCTCTTTAATAGCTGGTACAACTCCAAGGTCTCCAATGAAGTTCCTCAGCCATAAAGCCTCCTTTGCCGCCTCGCTAGCTGCAATATACTCTGATTCACAAGTAGAATCTGCCACTGTCTCTTGCTTGGAACTCTTCCAAGAGATTGCTCCTCCATTTAGGGTAAAGACCCAGCCCGACTGAGAGCGGAAGTAATCCCTATCAGTCTGGAAGCTAGCATCACTATACCCTACAACTCTCAAGTCATCACTCCCACCGAGGGTAAGGACCCAGTCCTTAGTCCTTCGTAGGTACTTGAGAATATTCTTTACCGCAGTCCAGTGTGCCTTGCCAGGGTTCCCCTGAAACCTGCTAACCATGCTCAAGGCAAAGGCTACATCAGGTCGAGTACACGTCATAGCATACATGATCGAACCTATAGCCGAAGCATAAGGTATTCGACTCATTTCTGCTATCTCAGCCTCAGTGCTAGGGCTTTGTGTCTTACTCAGTTTGGCGTTACTCTGGATGGGCAACTCTCCTTTCTTGGAGTCTTGCATTCTGAATCTCTTCAGAACCTTCTCCAAGTAGGTACTTTGACTAAGTCCAATTAGTCTTTTACTCTGATCTCTCAAGATCCTTATCCCCAAAATATAGGCAGCTTCACCAAGGTCCTTCATAGCGAAACACTTTCCAAGCCAGGACTTTACTTCCTGCAGGGTTGGAATGTCGTTTCCTATAAGTAGTATGTCATCCACATACAATACCAAAAAGCTAACTATACTCCCACTAGCCTTGACATATACACAAGATTCATCTTCACTCCTAGAAAAGCCAAATTCCTTGACCTTTTCATCAAAGCAAAGATTCCATCTGCGAGGTGCTTGCTTTAATCCATAAATGGATTTCTCAAGCTTACACACTCTATTAGGGTACTCGTTGCTGACAAAACCCTATGGCTGACTCGTGTAAACATCTTCAGCCAACTTTCCATTAAGGAAAGCGGTTTTGACATCCATTTGCCAAATTTCATAGTCATGAAATGCGGCTATGGCTAACAAAACCCGAATAGACTTAATCTTGGCTACTGAAGAAAAGGTCTCATCATAATCCACTCCAGGAATTTGAGAGAAGCCCTTTCAACCAGTCTAGCCTTATAAGTGTGTACTTTACCATCCATGTCGGTCTTCTTCTTGAAGACCCATTTGCACCCTACAGTCTTTCGACCTGGTACATTCTCAACCAAGTTCCAAACTTGATTGTCATACATGGATTGTATCTCGCTATCCATAGCCTCTTTCCATTTAGCAGACTCGGGGCCTGCCATGGCTTCCTCGTAGCTGTTAGGGTCATCTTGACTTACTAGTGTCTCATCACTAATAAGTGTCTCACCTTCTGCAGTAATATGGAATCCATAGTAATGCTCAGGTGCACTCCTAACTCTCGTGGAACGCCTCAGAGGTACAGATTCGTCAATTGGCTCAACAGGAGTTTCCTCCTCAAGTTGAGGGCTAGAGTTTGAAGTTCCTTCACCACTTGACTCTTGAATTTCTTCAAGATCAAATTTCCTCCCACTGTCTCCTTGGCTTATAAAGTCTCTTTCTCTAAAGACTCCTCTTCTTGCTACAAAGACCACATTGTCACTAGGTCTATAGAAGAGGTAACCAAAGGATTGCTGTGGGTAGCCGATGAAAATACACCTCTCGCTTCGGGGTTCGAGCTTATCATGAGTCTCGCGTCTCACGAAAGCCTCGCAACCCCAAATCTTGATGTGGTCCAGTTTAGGTACTTTACCAGTCCACATCTCGTGAGGAGTTTTGGCAACTTTCTTTGTAGGGACTAGATTAAGGATATGGGCGGCAGTCTCTAAGGCATACCCCCAGAATGAGATTGGTAGCGAAGCTCGACTCATCATGGAACGAACCATGTCCAACAAGGTTCGATTACGCCTCTCAGCCACACCATTCAACTGCGGTGTCCTGGGAGGTGTCAATTGTGAGACAATCCCACATTCCTTTAGATAGTCGAGGAACTCTGAACTAAGATACTCACCACCTCGATCGGATCGAAGCATCTTAATGTTCCTGCCCAATTGATTCTCGACTTCCTGTTTAAATTCCTTAAACTTCTCGAATGTCTCTGACTTATGCTTGATTAAGTAGACATATCCATATCTACTGTAATCATCAGTAAAAGTCAAATAATAACGATTAGCATCTCTTGTGGCATGTTTGAATGGTCCACACACATCCGTGTGTATAAGTTCCAACAAACCTTCACCCCTTTCACACGAGCCTGTGAAGGGTGACTTTGTCATTTTTCCAAGTAAGCATGATTCGCAACTATCATTTGACTTTAGGTCAAACGACTCCAAGACTCCATCCTTTTGGAGTTGGCCTATGCGTTTCTTGCTTATATGTCCAAGACGACAATGCCATAATGATGCTTTATCCAAGTTATTATTATTAGTAGAATCAATACACAAAACATTATTTCCTAAGTTATCTACAATAGATACAGCTTCATACACACCATCACAAGGTAATGCTTTAAAATAAAGAACATTATTAAAGAAAGCATTAATCGAACCAACTTCATTATCAAACGAAAAGGTGAAACCTTGTTTGTACAATGCATGAAAGGAAATAATATTTCTTGCCATTTCTGGCGAATAACAACATTTATTCAAATCTAAATTTAACCCACTACTTAGCGATAAAGTATAAACTCCTATCTTGGTGACAGGTGTAACTTTCCTATTCCCCATGATTAAGTTTATTCTTCCTTGCTCCACATTCTCACTTCTTCCTAGTCCCTGCAAGTCACAACAAATATGAATACCGCAACCGGTATCAAGGACCCAAGATTTCGAATGGGGTGAGTTATTAGAAATGATAGTGTAAATACCTGCATGGTTGGGTTTGACTTTCCCATCCTTCACATCTTGCTGGTACTTTGGGCAGTTCCGCTTCCAATGAGCTTTTTCATGGCAATAGAAGCATTCAGCCTCTTTTGGGTCAGAAGAAGGAGTAATGAAACCTTTCTTGGTTCCACTTGAAGAAGAGCCATCAAGGGTCCGAGCCTTGGTACCCTTTGAAGATCTCTTTCTCTTCCTCCCTTGACTTTGCCCGATTGCAAAGACCGGAGTTGAGTCTGGAGTAGGAGTGATAGCAACCGACTTCCCCTTAAGACCTGTTTCTGCGGTCTTGAGAAGTCCCTGAAGTTTGCTGAGGGTGACCTCTTCCTTGTTCATGTGATATGTCATGCGGAATTGATCATAGCACGATGGTAAGGAGTGCAAAATGATATCTATTGCAAGCTCCTCAGGGAAGTTCACATTGAGCTTCAGCAAACGATCCACATACCTTTGCATTTTCTGCATGTGGCTCGTGACGGACTCTCCGTCCTTCATCATGGTTGTTATCATGGAGCAGATGACTTCGTACCTCTCTTGTCGTGCACTTTGATGGTATCTTTCCATCAAATCTTGGTGCATTTCATAAGGGTAGAAATCTTCATAAGACTTTTGGAGTTCAGCTGTCATGGTGGCCAACATAATGCAAGCCACCTTGGTTGCATCTCTTTCATGAGTATGAAAGTCAGCGATCTCCTGGGGAGTTGCAGTGGACTCATCAATTTCCTTAAGCTCCTTGTCAAGGACATATTCTTTGTCCTCGTAGCGGGTAATCATCCTGATGTTTCTGATCCATTTATTGAAGTTGGATCCATCAAAGGTGACTTTCCCGCACAAACTCATAAGAGTAAAGGAGCCATTAGGATTCGAGCCAGAAGCATTGTTTGAAGACATCTGAAAGAGAAGAACAAGTTTAGTTTAGATTTAAGAGAGTCCTTAATAAAACACCCAAATGTAATATTAAGGCTAGGATCCAATCACAATATAATATAACTTAGAAGAGGTATGCCGTAATCTAAGCTATACCATATTTGAAAGGTAGGTGAATGACGATTCACCAATTTCCACCACGAAAACCGAAATATTAGATATTTAGTTTTTATTGGTTTTTAGAAATTCCTAGATTCTTTGAGATTCAATGAACTTTTCAAAGGCATGTTTCAATCTCGGGAGTGCCCTCCAGGTTTTGTGACTGGGATGCCGAGGATCACAAAACGAGGTGTGAAGTAACCATGCAAATCACTTGGTACCCTTAAATTTTATCACTCAATCGATGTGCCGGTAAACCACACACGCTCCACCGATACTATAATAAACCTTAAGTCACCCTTTACCTACCTTGTTAAGTCCAAGTTAGTGTGCCGGTTAACCACACACGCTCCACCAACGACTTAGACAAAGTGTAAAGTGTAATTTCATGGATTAGCACCTTATTCACATTTTTCTTAAAGTAACTAAGATTGGGAATTTAATAAACATTTAGTTACTTTATTATATTCATCATACTTTGAATGAGAATTTATAAGTCCTTGTCTTACCCGTTCGGCTAACGACACTCCACCAGTCAAGTAAGCGGTGGGTGAGAATATTCACCCATTAAGTCACCATTTTATAGGTAACAACCTTATACCTACCTTATAGACCGGCTTCGTGAATGAGGCGTACTAGCGGTAAGACGACTTTATTCTTATACATATATATATATATATATATATATATATATATATATATATATATATATATATATATATATATATAATTATTAAATCATCATAATATAAGTATAAGGGTTGAATTTTAACTTTTAAAATTCTAGGGGTTGGAACTTAAAGTTTTAACTTAACTTTACTTGTTCCAAAACTTGAGGGCAAGTTTTGTAACTTTCAAAACTTTTCATTTCTTGTAACTTATGAGTTTAATAGAGTAATAAAATGAAGACTCTTCATTTTTCTAACTCTTGTGTTTTCTTAATGGTTTTAACTCAAGTGTGACTCTTGGTTTTCCATAACTTAAGGATAAGTTATGGACTCCATTAAAACACATTATGATCAAGAATTAAACTACCAAATAGGTTACTAATAATTCCTATGATCATCTAAAACATCATAAGAACAAGAACATGAATATGAACACAATCAAAAATTACATAAAACTTTGTAATTTTGATAACTAGTTGTTGTAAATGAATTAGCAAAGACATTACACCACCAAAAACAAGTTTTCAATTACCAAAACAGTTTAGTGTAATGTTTCTAATTCATTTTCCAGCAACTGAATCGAAATTCTGCACTCATTCGACCCTACTCGCCGAGTGCATAAACTGACTCGCCAAGTTGGTTGAAGATACTCATGGACTCGACGAGTCCCCCCTATAGACTCGACGAGTCCATTCGCAGACAGCAAAATTTCCGATTCTGTTTTCAGCTTTTAAGCACGAATAAGAACAAACAAGCCAAGGCTCTGATACCACTGATGGGTTTTGAACATTCTAACACTTCCTAAGTGTACATGCAACCCTAATAACCTTGGATCTGTGTTTGTCTAATTTGTCATGCAAAGTTGAATTCCAAGGTTATATTCCTATCTAGCATACACGGGGAACAATTTTATCATAAAGTGTAGATAGAATAACTTACCTTGTTGTTGTTTGTGTTCCTTGAAACCTTGTGAGCCTAGCACCCCAAGTGTGATGCCTTAAATGCTTCACACAACACCAAATGCTCTTGGAAGAACTTATGAGAGAATACACACTTCTTCAAAATTGGCCAAGCCCTCTTGATTCTTAGTGTAGCCGATTTTGGGTGGAGAACATGTTACTTATATAGTGTTGACACATCTAGGGTTAAACCCTAATGTGTCATGACTCTTCATTTCCATGACCCATGGGTTTGTAACTCCCATGGAGCATCCATGGAGCATCCTATGGGTGGAACCCAACTTGATGGTCCATGGAGCCTTTTAGCCCACTATACAAGATATGGATGACTTACATAATCAACCCATATATTTAATTAGTTATCTTTTGATCACTTAATTAATTCTAAATTAATTCTTGATCAAACTAATCAAATAATATTATTAATATATTAGAACTTATAATATATTAATAATCTCCAAGTGTTATTTCTCTCATTTAGTCTATCCAATTGCATGGTGCCATGCAACCCAAATGGACCATGCCGGGTCGGGTCAAGTACATACCATAAATAGTTATGGACTTAGACACCTTATCCAACAGAAGCTTAGAATAATATTTAAAGACAGATAACCCTCTTTGGTTGAGTGAATTAATATTTTGAAATGTGTAACACAACGTTTCACATTCCAACAGAATTTAATATAAACCATTGTTTATAAAATTCTACGTAGATATATATTACTTTTAGCCAAATTAAATGTCACAACCCTATAGGAAACATCAATACAATTCTCATAGATATATAGAATGTTTGAATATTACATCGTATGGAGAAGTTATGATTGTTTGAAGTTTTGAGTTCATCCCTCTACGACAAAGCACGTCAAAAAATACGAATCGAAGATAGAATACTTATTAGCCTAAGTAATTTAAACGAAATTCGTAGTAGTCGTAAAAGCAAGAGACCACATATAGTGAACGTCCAAATTTGGCTTTACATGAGAAAGTTATGATTTTTTGAAGTTACAGCACAACAGTGTGTGACACAGACACCGAAATCAAGAACTATTGACTATTAGGAAAAACAATCTAAACGAGAGTTGAAGATCTCGTGAATACATGTATGTCGATAACGGATGTCGTATGGAAGAGTTATGATTTTTACACGGACTTTAATAGTGTAAGCTTGTTACAAATATCACTTTAAAAATAAAGTAAGAATTAGCCGACATAGTCTAAACGAAAGTTGTAGATCTCTTTGATAGCTACGTCTAGATATGGAGAACATTGAAAATAGAGCTCATATGAAGAAGTTATGAATTTTTGAAAAACTGATGAAAACGCACGTGCTTGGGCACGCACAGACAAGGCACACGATGCACGTCTGTTTGAGCCATGCCAACTCCCCTAACAAGAGGCACAGAGCACCCAAAAAGAAGCTTGGTGCGCACTTCAATTTTCCAGCTATAAATAGGACGTCATTCACATCCAATTCTCACACCATTCCATCCAATCCCTCTAGAACTCTCTTGTACCCTTAGCCCTTTTTACTCTCTAGTTCCTGACTACTTTAGCGAGGCCCTACAACATACGAGAGCCGGATGAATAGAAGATCTTGAGTCAGAGTTCTTCCTGTACAATTACCTGTTCCCGTTAGAAAGCTCTTTAAGTTACATTGCACTTGTTCTAATTTAAGTGTAACTTATATTCATAATAATTATTATGAATCAATAAATACGATTTATTAGTAATTTTAGTTATAATACTGATTAATCTACTTACGGGAGAGGTGTCTAGAATTGCCATGTTGGTTTGGTTGATGTATTTTACAAAAACTATATGCTGAAATGATCCTGCCACCCAACTTTCCTGCCAGACCAATCCTTATTTGATAGAAATCTTGGTATTCGTTAGGATTAGTGAAAGATCTAGCTTTAATTATCAGATTGTCATAAGGATTAACAAGTAAAAATATTATAGGTTAATACTTGTTAGGCGCATTGCCTGCTAATGGTATCACCCAGAAAGCTATTAATCTTCTAAAAAATTGTCCAAGTAAGTTATCTCACTATACTATGTATTAAAATATATGTCCATGTATGTTAGGATAGACCACTAGTATAATAGATCTCGTAGTATCGTCTCTATGTGCTTGAAACCGCAAAAACTAAAAAGTATGAATATGCATGTACTAGTAGAGTCTAAAGTGTAGTCTTTATGTGCTTAATTGTTGTAATATTATGCATCTTATTTTAGTTAACTCTGATAATCACGCTATAACCCTAATCACGCCTTTACAATTGAAAATTTTCATCGAGTTCTTCTGAGGCGTGAAGCTTAATCATTCGACATTCTTGATTCATTATTGTGTTATTTCTTTTACTTAATCTGAATCTGATCGATCCTTAAGGATTGTAATCCTAACATTAGTGTATATATCCCTATACTAACATAAAAAGTTTATACAAATTTTATATTAATTTTAAAAATATGATAAAAGGCATATTTATTATTATTAAAAGGTTGAAAGTAAAAATTTAAGTATTTTTATTAAGAAAATAGTCTATACGGAAAGGTTGTACATCAATTATTTAAAAATTATTACTTCAATTATTTTTTCAATTTTCATATTTATGAGTTTTTCAAACAATTATTTTCAATGTAATGTAATTTTCAATTTTATATAGTTTATAGTTAAACTTAATTTTGATTTAATATTTTCTTTAAGTATTCGTATTGTTAACTAAGGTAAAAATTTACTTTTTGACAAAAATCAATTTGATGTAGAAAAAAAGTCTTAAGACATTTTAATAGTTTGTTTTACATTTAATATGATATTTAAATTTTAAAAATAAAGTATGGTGGGTTGGAAATTAGAAACTTAGTATTATAATTAAATTAATAAAAAAAGCTTAATATCTTCATAAAATAAATAATGGTTGAAGTATAATATTTATATTCAATCATATGAAACAGAAGTTCGCAGTAATAAGATGTATACGAATAAATTTTATTAATAAATAATACAAAGTATAAATAACTATATGTTTCGTTATATTTATTCTTTAGTGGTCTAATTGATTACACGTTAATAGTTAACATGTTGCCTCATAAAAGTATCATAAATTAAACCTTTAATATCACAAAAACATATATAAATTAAAAAAAAAATTATGATAAATAATGTATTTTCAATCAGTTTATAAATGATTAACATTATGTTTTTAAAGAAAAAACAAACAATGGTGTGTATATATATATATATATATATATATATATATATATATATATATATATATATATATATATATATATATATATATATATATATATATATATATATATATAGACACACACACAATTAGAAAAACAGCTTTTTACGACGTGCAATGTGTGTCGTAAAACGCTCAGATGACACACAAATGCGTGTTAAGGAAGGTCATATCATAATGAGAGACGACACGCTTTTGTTAATCATCTATAGACAACGATCATTTATAACGCACATTTATGACACACAATATGTATCACTAAAACCCCTGTCAAGAAAGGTCATGTCATAAATGAAGATGACACACATTTTTGCGTATCGTAAATTTAAAAGTTTTTAAAAAAATGTATTTATATATTTATTTATTTTTAAATTAAATTTGCATTTAATGTCTCATAATAGAAATAAAATACCATATACAAAAAATACAATCCATTGCATAAAATTTAATATCATACAATTCTATTTATTACAGTATATAAATTTATATTCATCTAATCTACTATCTATTTCATATAAAAAATCTACTTCATGCGGCTTCTTCCATTTCCTTTATTAGCAGCTTCCATCATTAGTAGAACAACTAAAAATTGAAATGAAAAATGCAATACTTGTATATCTGCAAAAATAAAAAATATAAAAAAAAAAAAAAACTTGTAAAAAACAACAAAGATGAGCATAGAGTCCAATACTAGCCCACGCTCTTGGCTGACTGAAACACTACTGAAACCCACACAGCTAATTGACCTCTCATGTTGTCGATTCTCCTGAGAATTTTCCAATTTTCCCCACGTAGAGCACTGACTACAAACCACCGGTGACTGAACCGGCATAATCAATCATTCCTACTCAACATACTCCTCTTACCCATGAACTGATCCTGAAACAAGCAACTTCCACAAAATCACGTTCCGACCGCGCATATCTCGTACTCTAAGGGAGTTCGACCCTCAGCTGAGTATTCCTCAAATTGCAAATGCTATACGTGACACGCAGACCAAAAAGCCTAATTCCCCACCAACAATTCCCATGGACGATAACCAACAAAGACTCCCAATACCAAAACCCTCTCTCATACGATAAAACTGACGAAAAGAAGAACGAATACCATACCATGAATCATGCGAACGAGACTAGCAGATATAAAATACTCCATAACAACCATAAGATAACAAGATATCAAGAAGAAAACATACCCACAGCTGTATCCGGCTCTGCCCTAACCTCCTCTGCTATAAGCTAAAAAGCACATCCCTGAGCCCTCGGGGGCTCTGCTCCACCCTGACCTCCACCCGTAATCCTCAAAGTGGCTGGTGCTGGAGCCTGCACTGGTCCTGCAGTAAGCTGTGGACAGTTGCCCCTCATGTGACCAACCTGATGGCACTGATAACAACTCCTCACATCTTGAACTGGGGCTGACTTACGGCAATCCATCGCATAATGCCCCTCTCTCCAGCACTTGCGGCACGCACCACTAGACCTACAAACTCTGGTGTGACCCTTCCCGCACATTTCAGAAGTGCGGCTGTTCTGATCTCCCAACCTAGAATCAATGGTCTTGGACCGTTTCGGCGTCGGCTGCGACTGTATCAGGGCTGCCTCTGCTCTCTCATTTGCAACTCAATCTCCAACTCACGCCGCCTGGCAGCCTTCTGCAACTCTAACAAGGTATCACATCTCTGTGTGGACACAAACTACCTGATGTCCCTCTTGAGCATACTCAGATATTAGGACATCTGAGCCTACTCTGAAGCAAACTCTAGGTAAAACATTTCCTTCTCAGTAAACATCCTGGTGATCTCCGTCACTGACTCTGTATCCCGCTTCAGCTCCAAGAACTCCTGAGCCAATCTCTCTCTCAACTCATGGAACATAACAAGTGCTAAACATCTCCTGGAACTAATCCCATGTAACCGCAGCCCGCTGCGCATCTGAATATGATCCCGTGGTCAATCTCCACCAATCCTTCGCCCCGAGCCTCAACAGGTTCAGAGCACATCTCACCCTCTAATCAGCAGGGCATGAACATGTGAAGAAACATCCTTCCACATCTGACAACCAACGCATCACAACGATCGGATCTTGAACACCATCGAAAGTGGGGGGCTTCGTATTGTCGAAGTCCCGATACTAAAAACCTCTACCGGCTCCTCCTCCTGCCACTGTTACAACCGCTGTAGCCACTGCGGCAGCCGTCTCCATATGAGCTGCATAGCGCTCATCGAAGTACTCAACCATGGTGGTCTTGATCGAGCCAAATAGTTCCGCCAACTCAGCCCAGAACATAGTAGCAACCTCATCATGTAGGATCTCACGAATCCTGGCATCCAACTCGTCCATACTCATCTGACCAACAACCTCGGGTGGTGCCGACCCCTCCTAACCACCATCTCCTGCTCCTGATCCCGAACCGGGTCCTACCTCAAAACGTCTCGTAATCGGCATTCTGCAATACACCAAGAGACCCTCAGAAACCTCGAATAACCACCCATAATGACTCTCTAATCAACCACCCAGGGTTTGTGACTTCCTTGTTACGCGTATGGGTCCTGTGCTTTCAGTAGTACGGGCCCATACTACCTTCCACACCTACCCATATTTGTCTTAAGTATCATCACAACGCCCCAAGCACTAACGAACATAGCAAGCACTCTATCCTCACTTCTAGAGGAACACTGAAACTCCCATAAAAGGAGACCCTAGGCTAGCCGGCATCACAATCAGGAAACTCTATCATGCACTTCCTGAAGATCTCTAACCTAACACTAGCATGATGTTCTAACATATCATATAACATATAACTTGTATGGTAATTTTGGGGTAACTTACTGGCTTCGACTGATCGTACCCTCTGCGTCCTCTTTTACTTATTTTTGAAAACCATTTTTAATTTCTCTAGGAAAACTCTCCTTGATTTGAGACTGGATTCACACGAATGTTCCTCCAATTCTGTAACATCCGGATTTTTACCAGGTATCTTGTAAATTTAATTTTGTGGTATTGTGAGGGGGACTCGGCGAGTTAGAGCTCAGACTCGCCGAGTAGGGACGCGGATTTGGGCAATGGAGCGCGCTTGGACTCGGCGAGTCCAGGATATGGACTCGGTGAGTCTGCGCTGTGCAACGAAACCCTAAATTTCTGGGTTTGAGGCCTATTTAAAGGGCCTTATGGCCGTCATTTGTGCTCACCCAACCCTCAGTGAGAGACCCTTGTGTTCTTGAGCGATTTGTGAAGAGAAAGGAGCATTTCTTGACCTTGTGTGTGTTATTTAGCAAGAAGAAGGAGACTCTAGGCAAGAGGAAGCAAAGGAGGTTGCTATTTCGTGGATTTGGAGCTTAGATCATCACTCTAGAGGTATGATCTCGGACTATTTTCTGTTTGGTGAAGCATTATGCAATTTAGGGCTTATGATGGTCATTTATGGGATGATTTGGTGCCCATTGGTTCCCTCCTTGAGTTGAGGTTATGGATCTGGACCCATAGAGGTCCAGAGAGCCTCACTCATCAAGCTTTATGTATGACAATGGATTCCATGACCTTGTGTTGTAGTAAATGAGTCAAAAACATCATATATGGTCATATAGGGGTTGTATGTGCATCAAGATTGTAACTTTACGTGCTAAATGAGCTTGGAGGGACTGGATCTATGGATTAATGGACTGGATCTAACCTTTAGAGCAAGATTGAGTCAGTGCATGGCACGGACTCGCCGAGTCCGAAGAACAGACTCGGCGAGTAGCATGAATGTTGCCCGACCACACAGTGAGTGGCCTCGCCGAGTTGGGGAGGGTGGACTCAGTGAGTCAAGGGGGAGTCAGAATGGACCGGTGGATTGAGTCAAACTGGACTCGTCGAGTTGTTTTGAGACTCGGCGAGTTGAGTCGTGGTGGCCCCACAACTCATTCCAGGTGGAACTCGTCGAGTTGAGTGAATGCTCGACGTGTCAAGGGAGGATTCCAGGGAAATTGGTGTATACGCCCAGACTCGCCGAGTCGCCTTGGTACTCGCCGAGTCCGATCAGAGTTGACCGTTGACCGTTGACCAGAGTTGACCAGTGTTGGCTCCTTATTGATAGTCAACCTTAGAGATATAAAGTGTTAATTAGAAGCATATAATGTTATAGGAGGATTAGAGCTCGGAGGATCGAGCACGAGGGATTTCCAGGATTCGTGAGATACCGAGATACGCGAGGTGAGTCTTCTCACTATACTTTACCTTGAGTAGGTAACCAGAGTTATGTGATAGAGTATTTGTATGCTTTGTATGTTGTGTGTTGTACTGCATGATTTCTATGTGATTTATGTGGTGCATGTTTATCAGAGTTAGAACCTGAGGGTTTACAGAGTTTGGGTGCACGGACCCACAGAGTTATATCCTAGAGTGGCTAATATGTGTTATATGTGGTATTTTGGGGAACTCACTAAGCCTTGTGCTTACAGTGTTGATGTTATTTGTTTCAGGTACTAGTGACGACCGCGGGAAGGCGCCGGCTTGATCCGTATACACACACGTTCGGAGCTTGATATTATGATCTTGGGATTTTGTACTATTTTGTTGGATAATTAAAATGGTTGATTTTATGAATATCGATGGAATTATGTTTTATAAAAACTGAAAAAAATTGTTTGAAATTTTCGGTGTTACAAATTCACTCAAACCAAGGATCTGATACCAACTTGTAACATCCAAAAATTTTCAACCAATTTAAACTTTTCAAATACAACTCATATTAATTAATTCATTACAAAAAGGTTTTCAATTCATTTATTATCGTAGTATTTCCCAGAACCACATCATAAATACATAAAACATGAGAAGCGGTACGATCACGCCTTCGCCTTGCTACGATCTCCTGAAGTAGCTGAAACAATACACTGAAAACTGTAAGCCCGAAAGCTTAGTGAGTTACCCCCAAAATACAACCACATATACCATACTCATAACATATCGTATCATAAACAAAACAGCCATGCACTTCGGGTCTACCGCGTGACTGGTCCGCCGCATCGGGCCTTCAGTCCACCTGGTCCACCCTCTGAGTCTAGCCATATACATCGAGTCTGCAGTGTGGTTGGTTCGCCCGCACCGGGCCTTCAACCCACCTGGTCCACTCTCAGAGTCTACAATATGACTAGTCCGCCCGGACCGGGCCTTTAGTCGGTCTGGTCCACTCTCCGAGCCTCGGCACGTCTGGTCCGCCCTCGTGGGGCCTACAACCTATCCGAACCGCTCGCTGGGCCTTCGGGATATCCGGTCCTCCCTGGGTATGTTGGCCTACAGCACAAAGCAGGACCCGCCTCAACCCAACCCCAATGAATCAACCATGTGCACATAAACATATAATCATATAGCAATTCATCACTAATCAACCGATCTAGCATATCACATATATAGCCCACTCTAACCAGGATACCGACCATACTGGTCACTAACATAACATCATCCTATATACCAAGATTCCGACCTTAACCAGGTCTCTAACATATACCATCCTAACTACCAGGATGCAAACATATAACAAAGCAATAACATAACAACTACCTGGATTTTCATCCGAAAAGGGTCGGCCTTGGTGCCTTAGACCCTATCAATATAGTGAGGATAACTCACCTCACAACTGCTAACTGAAGAGATAAGATCACGTTGCTCCAACCTCCAACACGAACTCCACCACTGATCAATACCAAATGACTGAACTCAATAAATACCAATAATTACCAAAATACCCTTGGAAGTCAACTGGTCAACTCTTGGTCAAAGTCAAAGTCCTCAGTCAAAGTTCACTTTCCTATGTGACCCTACTCGCCGAGTCCCACAATTCTGAGTCCCTTCTCGCTCAACTCACCGAGTCATCCCTCGACTCACCGATTCACCGTTCAACCAGAAAAGGTTAGGACTCCACGACCAGACTCGCCGAGTCCAAGAACAGACTCACCGAGTCCAAAGCAATATTCAACGGACTCATCGAGTTGTTCTTCCAAGTCGTCGAGTTCATACACATATTCATACTACTCGGCGAGTTCACCCATGTGACTCGCCGAGTCCAGACGTGACATCTTCATCCATACGATTTCAGGCCATTCCATTGCTTCCAATACATTGATTTGGACTCCTAGGGCCAGATTCACACATAAAGTTTCTAACTTTACGTACATGCAAGGCTCAACAAGCTCCAAAAAGCTAAAAATGAAGGTTTAAGGCAAGGACACTCTCAATCAAGCCCAAGGACTGATGCTTTCTGCCCTTATGACTCCAATACAACCTAGATATGAAGTTGCAACTTCATATCTAACCTCTAAACCCAAAATGGATCCAAACCAAGCTAAAGAATCCCCCAAAACAACCACCATGGATGACAATAAGGAAAAGGCTTAATACAGTGGCTTCTTACCCCAAAGATGAGTCTAAACTGATGTAGATTTCAGATCCACAAGCCCACTTGATGCTATCCTTAATGTCCTCCAAATTCTCTACACAAATTTCTCCTTCCAAGCTTTAATCTTCTAAAAAATGGAGCCTCTCACGATTTAGGGTTTTCTGGAACTAAAAGGGAAGGTAAAGAGGCTGAGGGTGGCTATAATGTGCTTTATATATGGCACAAACCCCGGATTAGCATTTTTCTCCCTTCAGCACCAACTCGCCGAGTCCAGTCGCCGAGTTGGTCACTAAGCACGTGACCAAAATTACGACTCGACTCATCGAGTCTATCCATGGACTCGCCGAGTCGATCCTTCTTAATTACACTAAGCACCCTGAACTTACACTTCTGAAGTCGGGGTATTACAGATTCTGCCTGTTTCCAAGTTTCTTGTAGGTTATAACATAGCTCCTAGTTACAAAGTTCAGTATGTGTCATGATTATATATGCAACTAAGTTTATTCAAATCTAGAACTGTCTGAAATTTTGACGGTTGTCACATCTTAGAAAGAACTATAGGTTTCTTGCGAAGGACAGACACAATTTCCACATCCATCTTGCTAACTTCATGGATATACGAGACCAAAATTCTTTTTATATGTTCCACAATTGGTTCAAATTTATATTCATCCTTTAGTAATAGATACAACATAGAAATTCAATCGAATGGGTTGAGGCATGGCAAATCAGTGAGAGTAAATTCGAATATTGAACTCGCAGCCCTATGAGCACCGTTGAGACGAGCATTGATGATGCTCTCAGTTTCAATTGGTCCAAAAACCTTGACAGCAGTAATCTTCTTTAAGCTCCAGGTTTTGTACTATGGCTTCATATTCTTGGGATAGATTGAGAAAATCATCTGATCAATGTCACGGTCTAGAAGGGAAGCGTTCACAATCTTGTCAAAGCTATGAAACTAAAAGGCCTTCAATGTGATTGGCAGATCAAGCTGCGAATCCGAAGAATTCTCCCATTCAAACAATCCATTAGGTTCAAGCCAATAAACATTTGAGTTATCAATAACTTCATTCAAAATGCGTTCCGTTGACCAAAAAGGAAAAAGATTTTTCTGAAACTTTAAAGTTTCCTCAGCTTCACGAACTGTCATCTCTCGTTCTTCAGCCTCCCTTGCACCTCACATATTTCCATCAATTTGAGCATCACGAGCTTTACAATTTAACTTTTCATTTTCATCTTCTTCTTCCTCATCATCTGTTGGTTTAGTGTCTAAGGCTGTAACTATATTTGGTAAGTACTTGACCTGGTTGTGCATGGTCCTTTTGGGTTGCCTTCACCATAGCAACTTGACAAGGTGATTTATATAGAGAGAAGAGATATTATTATTAATGTATTATAAGAATAATATGTTAAAGGAAAAATAATATTATTTGATTGATATAAGTCATAAATTAATTACGAATTAATTTGGTGACTTAAAGAGATTAATTGAATAAAGGGGCATAAACTGTCAAATGTGTGATAGTTGTGTTTTAGGCTATGAATCCTTATGGATATGGGAAGGGACGATTTTAAGCATATGGATATCCTAGAAATCGTCGAAGGCCTTATCTAGAAGGATCTTTGGACTGCTTTGAGGCTAAGTTATCCAATTAGGGTTTAAGGTAAACCCCTAACAACTCATAGTATAAATAGACCCTTAGGGTTGAAGAAATTGGTCACTCTATGCATGAGGAAACCCTAGAGCCAATTTCTCACCTCTCTTCCTCTCTCAAATCATCTACTTGCTAGTAGGTGTTTGTAAGCCATTAGAGGAGTGACAATCGTGACTCTAAGCTCCAAGGAAAAGAAGTTTTCAAGCAAGTGACTCAAGGTATCCTTCTAGATCTGTTTTCATATGTTATGAATAGTTTGTTTACACTAGATCTATGATTCAAAGTCTTGGATACAAATCATGTTCAATTAGAGAAACCTAGGTCCAAGCATTGGGGTTTGCATGTGCACATAGGAAAGTTCTTATGGCTCAAACCCATCAGTGGAATCAGAGCCTTGATTGGGTTCAATTGAATATGA
This sequence comes from Lactuca saligna, assembly GCF_052625555.1. Classification (NCBI taxonomy): domain Eukaryota; kingdom Viridiplantae; phylum Streptophyta; class Magnoliopsida; order Asterales; family Asteraceae; genus Lactuca; species Lactuca saligna. Next base: position 161,808,083 of record NC_136423.1, on the reverse strand, counting down.
TGCTTAACTGCTTTGCTTGCTAATAAAAATCGTTTTTCTTGGCCTCTACGCGACCCAAATCGGCGAGTCAGTTTCTGGACTCAGCGAGTTGGCCCTACTCGGTGAGTCCAAAGCTGACTCGGTGAGTCCAAGCGTCAGGCAAAGGATATTTTAGGATTTTGTTGTTGTTTGTCTTGGATTTGATACCTAAATCGTTTTGTTATGTTAAAATCCGAATTTTGACTTCATTTTATGATTATCCTTGACATAGCAATAGATAATTCAAATCTATTGAATATTGGTTATTTATATGATAAATATTGACTATTTAAAATTATTTGGTAATTATCTAATGACTAAAATTGGACTAGGTCAAATATAGATAATTATGAAATTAGTTATTTGAATTATTTGTTATTTGATATCTCTAGTCTTGAAAAGTTCAAATTTTGTCCCGAAGTTTTGAGATTTAAATTTTGTAATTAAAAGTTTAATTTAGAAGAATTTAAATTTCAACCCCTAGAGTTTTACAAGTTCCCTATACTATTATATTATTAAAGCTTAATGAATATATATATATATATATATATATATATATATATATATATATATATATATATATATATATATATATATATATATAAGTATAATTAAAATGCTAGTCTTACCGTTAGTAGGCCTCATTCACGAAGCCGGTCAATAAGGTGGGTATAAGGTTGCTGCCTATAAAATGGTGCTTAATGGGTGTACACTCACACCCACCGCTTGCTTGACTAGTGGATGATCGTTAGCCGAACGGGTAGGATATGGCAACTCTCTCTTCTCACTAAAAGTATAATGTTAAAATATAAAGTAACTACATGTTTTTCCAAATTCCCAATCCTAGTTACTTTAGGAAAAAGTGTATTGATGCAATCCCATGAAATTACACTTTGCACCCTTGCTAAGAAGTTAATGGAGCGTGTGTGGTTTACCAGCACACTAATTGGTTCTAAGAAAAGGTGGCAAAGGGTGATTCATTGTTTATCATAGTTCGATGGAGCATGTGTGGTTTACTGGCACATTGAATAGGTGATTGTAACAATGAAGGCACCATGTATATTTGCATGGTTATTCACACCCATTTTGTGATGCTCGGCATCCCAGTCACAAACGAGAGGGGCATATCAAGATTTAAACATGTCATTGAAAATCTCAATGAATCTCCAAAGAAATCTAGGAATTCTCAATACATTTAAAACGTAAGCTTATGTTTTTCATGGTGAAGAATTAGTGAATCGTCATTCACTTACCTCCAAATTATTTGCATGTTGGATTACGACATCCCTTTTCTAATATGTAAATAATGTTGTTGGGTCCTAGCCCTAATTTTTCATTTTGGGTGTTTAATTAGGGATTCAATACTAATCAAACTTTGTCCTTTCTATTTGTAGATGTCTAATGCAAATAACGCTGCTGCCAACTCATTCACGTTAATGAGTCTTTGTCAAAAAGTGACTTTCGATGGATCGAACTTTAGCGAATGGATAAGATACATTCGCACGATCGCGCATTACGAGGACAAGGAGTATGTTCTCGATGAGAAGCTCGAGAATATCAATCTAGAAACTGCTACTCCTGAAGACATGGTTGTCTATGAGACACATGAACGTGATGCAATGAAAGTCCATTGCATCATGATAGCCACAATGAACTCCGAATTCCAAAAGTCCTATGAGGACATGTATCCTTATGAGATGCATCTAGACTTGATGGAGAGATATCACCAAAGCACGAGGCAAGAGTGCTATGAGATCATAATGAATATGATCACTGGTAAAATGGGAAGTGGAGAGTCTCTAACCGTACACTTGCAAAAGATGCAAAGGTATGTTGATCGTCTTCTCAAGTTGAATGTCAACTTTGGGGAAGATTTGGCTATCGACATTGTTCTTCACTCCTTGCCCTCATGCTACAACCAATTTAGGATGACCTACCACATGAACAAGGAAGAGGTCAACCTAAGCAAACTCCAAGGGCTCCAAAGGACTATTGAGAGCAACCTCAAGGACAAGTCTGTTGCACCAACTCCCAATCTACCCGCTGCTCCTGTTTTCGCTATTGAGCAGGGAAGGGGCAAGAAGAGGAAGGCTCCGTCAAAGAACCACCGCAAGGGAAAGTCCCAATATGGTTCCTCTTCTAGTGGGACCAAGGTTGATCCTTCTAAGCCCAACCCTAACCCAAAGGAGGCAGAGTGCCATAATTGCCACAAAATAGGGCATTGGAAGAGAAGCTGCCCGGAATATCTGCAAGCCATCAAGGATGGAAAGATCAAGCCATCTTTTGCAGGTATATACACAATTAAATCTAATGATTCATCTTATGCTATTTCTTGCGTTCTTGATATAGGGTGTGGTTACCACATTTGTTCTGATTTACAGGGACTAGGAAGAAATAGGGATGTGGAGCTTGGAAGAATAAATCTAATCATGGGGAACAGAAGATCGTCGCCTGTTACCAAGATTGGAGTGTATTCTTTAGTGCTTAGTAATGGATTGAGTTTAGATTTAAACAATTGTTGCTACTCGCCAGATATGGAAAGAAACATCATTTCATTTCATGGTTTGCTTAGACAAGGATTTAGATATTCGTTTAATAATGAGAATGGTTCTATTTATGCTTATCTAAATGGTGTTTTATACTTTGAAGTAATGCCTTGTAATGGAATTTATGAAACTGTTATGGTTGTAGATAACCTAGGAAATGATGTGTTGTGTATGGATTCTTTCAATAGTATGGATAAAGCATGTTTGTGGCATTGTCGTCTTGGACATGTCAACAAGAAGCGCATAGCCCAACTCCAAAAGGATGGAGTGTAGGAGTCATTCGACCTTAGGGAAGATGACATGTGTGAATCTTGTTTACTTGGAAAGATGACCAAGTCACCCTTCATTGGCACTTGTGAGAGGGGTGAGGGTTTATTGGATCTCATACATACCGATGTATGTGGGCTCTTTAGATCCACTACAAAGGATGGAAACCGCTTCTACATGACTTTCACCGATGATTATAGTAGATATGAGTATATTTACTTAATCAAGCACAAGTCGGAAACGTTTGAAAAGTTCAAAGAGTTCAAAAATGAAGTGGAGAATCAATTGGGCAGGAAAATCAAGATGCTTCGATCCGATCGAGGAGGAGAGTACCTAAGTCTTGAATTCCACAACTATCTCAAGGAATGCGGAATAGTTTCGCAATTGACGCCACCTAGGACACCGTAATTGAATGGTGTGGCAGAAAGGCATAATCGAACCTTGTTAGACATGGTCCGTTCTATGATGAGTCGTGCTTCACTACCTATCTCATTCTGGGGGTATGCCTTAGAGAATGCTGCTCATATCCTTAACCGAGTCCCTACAAAGAAGGTTGCCAAAACACCTCACGAGTCGTGCTTCACTACTTATCTCATCTTTTATGTTTTGGAGGAGATGGATATTTGAAATTCCTTATTTTCAGCTTGGAATTTAGTAGGAACCTTCGTAAGAGCTGCTATTTCTGTTCAGAGTGTATAACCAAGGATGGTGATCTCTTTATTTGAGTGTTTGATTCAAAAGAAGATTTGAAATCACCCATGAAAGTTTGAACATCCGAGAGTAGTTTTTTGACTTTTTCGGTCGTATCCTTGTAAGTACTTTGTGAATCCTCAACAACTTTGTTTGTGTTTGCAAGGTTTGCAGCATGCTCTTTCGTCAAAGTCTCAAGTAAAACTTTGTGAGACTCAAGAGAGTATTTGGAGCTGGAGGAAGACTTGGATGATTAAATTAAAGTATCAAGCTTTTATTAAAGAAGCTTGAACTGACGGTTGGTCATGGGAGCATCATCATCATCATCACTAGCCTATTGGACATTAAAAGGACTATAGTGGAAGTCTTCAAAAGTATCCCAATCATCACCAAACATTGTATTAGGATCATCATGGGGAAGAGGTGAGATGGGAGTGAAATTAGCATCAAAATAAAAACCAGAAGCCCTTGCCCCCGTATCAGATATGTTTATAGTGACCGGTGGTGAACTAGTGGTTGTTGTTGTAGTTGTTGTTAAGTCTATGAAGAAAGGAGTTGATTCTGCACTAGACACCTGGGATTGCGAAACTCCCATATAAACATTTGGACAAGCACCAGAGGCTGATTGTCTGCGATACTCGATGATAACTTAACTTTTTGCTGGAACATTGCGACACATCATTTCTTGAATAGATCCGATGAAAGAAAATCGTGAACTGCCAGACACTATAACATTTGAAGTATGAAATATGGGAATTGCAGCAACCATCGAACCCTCAATCATTGGAATGTTGTGATGTTCGATTGCCCTCTGAACAACGATAGACCGAAAACAAGCACAAGATATCTCTGTGTGCCTCGTAATAGATAGAGTACTTTGAACAATTTGATTCCAAAGGATTGAACCATACTCCAAATTGATACCAGAGTAAACACCATATAGAACTGTAAGAAAAAGATTACTTGTGCTATCAGAACCTGTTATCCTCTCTGAGAAACTCTTGAACATTAGGGTAAACAACCAATTCCGGAGGAAGGTTGGGCTTTTTGAACTTGGATAGAATCACAAGATGGTCTTTGTAACATATCTGGTAGAACATCTCTAGAATGACAGAAGATGAGATGGACTTGGGATCGATCAAATCCCTAGCTAATGAAAGCCACAATAAGTAACTAAATTTGGATTTGGTGATGGATGTTTGTTGATTACCAAGCTCGAAAGTTATAACAGCACTACTCTCTTCATAACGTGCAGTCGAGAAAGCTTTGGACATGTGAACTAAAGGAAGATGTTATGTCTTCGATAGTGCAATCGCCAAAGGGGAATGTCTCAGGAATTCAAGCAGTGGTTGGAGAAAAGCATCATACTTTGATGGATCAAGGTCCAGGATAAGATTCTGGTTAGTCTTGATGCCCAGTAGCCCTGATGTAGCAGTCTGATCGGCGGCAGATGGAGTTTCTGATGAAGCAACCTTTGAAATAGATGGAGAAGACGATGAATTGTAGTGAGAGAAAATGGTTTTCTTACGCCGGAAGGATAAATTCTTTAGAAGAGGTAAAGGAAATTGATCGATGATTTGCCTTTTATACGTCAGTATTGGAGAGAGAAAGCCAACTGGTGGCTATTCCATTTCCCTGAAAAAGCGTGTGTGACAGGCGTAATATCAGGCGGCGTAATTGACAATGCCTGATGTCAGGACATGTGAAAACACATTCCCAAATCGATTTTTATCCGTTAAAGACCGCATTTTTTGTTCTACTCATTCATAATAATTCACCATTTCCTGTTCTTCGAATCTGAAAGTAATCATTAGAACTACGAACCAGACTTTTTGAAAATCACAAGGATCTTTGTGAAAGAGTGTGCCAAAGATAAAGAAATAAAGAAATATATCTAATGGATTCTAGTGATGTCAATAGAGACATGAAACAGTTGGATCCCGAGCAACGGTCTCTTCCTTCGGAGTCAAGAGAGACTCAGAAGTGTCTATGTGGTATCCTGTTGAATTACAATCATATATTTGTTGAGAAATAGTGAAAGGATTCTTTTCATAAGGCTTGTAGGGTGGCTTCATCTTCAACCCAACTTAGAAACTTAACTTAAGTTCGAAGGTTCGGAAGAAGTACTTGTCTAACCAGTGTAGCCTTAAGAACAAGTATGCTTTGGAATGTTCTGAGTAGCCGGATAATATAGAAATCTCAAGAGAAAAATAAAAATGAATCTTATGGGAAGAAATGTCTTAGGTCTAGAATATTTCATTAAGATTTCACAAAAATAAAATAATGAGATTTCATGGTACATGCCACGAAGGTGGATTCCTCAATTCCATGGTGAAATGTCTAGAACATAGTAACTGTTCACCGTTAATTCAGAAAGTGGTTTTGGATTTTGGGTTTCACTCAGTTCATGGTGATAATGAATTTAAGATCATGAACACAGAAGTTGTGTAACCATAAACCTCAGGGGTAATCTCTGAGAGTCTCAAGGGTTACGAATGTGAAAGCAAATGTGATATAGAGAAATGTTAAAGGTGGTTCCGAAGAAATAAATGTACCTCTACTATATTGTGAATGACCGAGCAGTCAACTCTTAACTCAGTATGAGAAGAGTAAGGTAGCTCAATGACTTATGTGAATATTATCCTGATTGGGAAGAAACATTTGGTATTATCAATTCATTAGGTCTTCGAACATAGAGTGTTAGAGGCTTCGTACAACATGCAACAACATGCTTCTAGGGACACTTAACTAGTGAAAAGATTTGGAATTAAAAACCTGCCCCATCATTCGTAATTGAGCGTATCATGATATGTTCCTTCAATCCTACAAATGAACAGTGGACTCTGAATCGCCTCGAGCGTTCGGACCAATTCGTAGCATAAACAGTAGACTCCGAACCACTCCGAGCATTTGGAACCATTCGCAACAAATTCATACCAACTAAGAAGGTATTTTTGGAATGGATTTAGCTTCAATCATTCCTAAGCCTTGAAGTATTCTATTGAAGGTTTGTTCAAGTAAGGATTTCATAAAGATATCAACCAGTTGATCAGTAGATCTCAAAAAGTGAATTTCAACATTTCCATCCTCGACATGATCAATGATGAAATGATACATCAGTACAATATGTTTAGTATTGGAGTGGTGCACTGGGTTGTGGCATGTGCGAATTGCACTTTCAGAATTGTAGTATAAGGGGATTCGTTTTATATTTATCCCATAGTCCCTTAGCTAACTTTTAATCCAAATGACTTGCGAGGTGCATGAGGCGGCTGCAATATACTCAAGTTCAGTAGTCGATAGCGAGACACATGTTTGCCTCATAGATTACCAACTGACGAGTTTGCCGTCAAGAAATTGACATCTTCCCATTGTACTTTTGCGATCATGATTGCATCTGCCGAGATCAACATCTGATAATGCTATCACAAAGAACCATGAGTCTAAAGGATACCATATTCCGAGCAATGTGGTTCGTTTAAGATATCTGAAGATATTCTTTATGGCAATCATGTGAGGTTCATGAGGATTTCCTTGAAACATGGCATAATAGCAAACAGAAAACATGATGTATGGACGACTAGCGGTTAGATACATCAATGAACCTATCATTTGTTGATAAAGAGTCATATTCGGAGCTGGTTTATCCATAGACGGTGTTAGCTTCATTCCGAATGCCATTAAAACCGTCACTTTTGAATCTCCCACCATTCTGAACTTTGCAAGTAAAGTCTTTGTATAAGCCTCTTGATTTATGAATATACCCACTTGACTCTGTCTAATATTCAAACCAAGGAAAAAGTTAATCGAACCCATTGAGCTCATCTAAAACTTAGTCTCCATTAACTTTTGAAACTTTACAGTTAATCTAGGATTAGTAGATCCGAAGATGATATCATCAACATAAATATGGACAATCATTAGATGGTTACCATCTTTTTTGCAAAAGAAGGTTGGGTCTACCGAGTCTTGTTTAAATTTAGATTGTTTTAAGAATTTAGTGAGAGTTTCATACGATGCTTGTGGAGCTTGATTTAGACCATACATAGCTTTATCTAGAATATAACAGTGGTCTGGATATTTCTCGTTTACGAACCCAAGTGGTTGTTTGACATAGATTGTCTCTTCTAGTTCTCCGTTCAGAAAGGCACACTTGATGTCTAGTTATCCTCATGGCTTTAATGTTGCTTAGCAGTTTATCTTTCTCATCTTGAGGAATATCTTTAACATTGACAAGAAGATTATTATACTCTACCTGAGTTTTGATAACTCTCCTGGTTCTCATGTGCACGAATGTTCCTTCTGTTATTTCTTGCTAAATCATCATTCCATGGTCTTCGATACCCAAAACATAATCCTCAAAATGTAGATCCCATACTTCATAGTCTTGAGGAAAGAGAATACGGATCCTGGTAGTAGATCTGATGCTGCTAGAAAGATTAAAAGAAAGAGTATGTGGATCTTCCGGCTGCATGATGTAGATTCACTAAAACCCTATAAAGAAACATGTAACATATGGATTTCCAGGTATATTATTTTATTCATTTATTTTGAGTTTGGGGAGGAACTCGGTGAGTTGATGCATAGACTCGCCGAGTAGGACCGTGGGTTCTTATCTGGATTAGTGACCGGACTCGACAAGTCGACTCGTGGACTCGGCGAGTCCATGCTGTTAAGTGATACCATAATTTCTTGGGTTTAGGATCTATTTAAAGGCTCTTATAGCCTTCAGTTGCGGCAACCAGACCCTTGAGAGAAACCCTAAGAGAGCTAGAACGTTTGTGAGGGAGGATAGGCCATTTTTGACCCTTGTATTGCTGTTCTTGCAAGAAGAAGGTGACCAAGGAAAGAGGGAGCTGAAGAGGGTGCTATTTTGTAGATTTTAGAGCCCAGGGACTTCATATTTGAGGTATAGATTCGATCCTTCTTCAGTTTTGGTGTTAACCTTTGGAGTTAGGGTTTTCTAGACCCTTTAGAGGCTTAATTGGATGAGCATTTGGTCCCTTCTCGTATTGAGGCTTTGGATCTAGATCCAAAGAGGTCCAGAGACCTTAACCCTTTGATCTTTATGATTGATATTAGGATACATGAGCTTAGAATGTCATATCTGAGGTTATTTCTCCAAATAGAGCCTTTGGGCCTTTGCATGAGCATCAAGATCTGAACTTTACGTAATTATCATGCTTGGGAAGTTCAGATTTGTGGATTAGAGGAACAGATCTGACCTCAGGAGGTCATTTGAGTTTGAGCATGGCATGAACTCACCGAGTCCAAGAACAGACTCGACGAGTAGGATTAGTTTTCCCAATGAATCACACTATTGGTGACTCGCTGAGTTGGGGAAATGACTTGGTGAGTCAGAGGGGATTTTGAGGACTTGAGTTCATGACTGAACTCGCCGAGTCGAGAACCTGACTCGACAAGTTGGGTCGGGTTTTCCCGCAATTCACAACGAAAGGTGATTTCAAAGAGTGGAGGGTTGCCCCAGTGAGTCAAGTGAGGACCAGGGGTGAGGAGGACACGCATGGACTCACCGAGTCACATTTGTGCACTCGACGAGTCTGGTCAAAGGTTTGATCGTTGACTTTTGTTGACTTTTAGGGTTTGGTCAACAATTGGACTTGTGAACTGTTTGAAGGGTAAAATGGTCTTTTAGCCTTCTTAGAGGACATGTGAGGATCTAGTCTGGCCTGGAAAGCCGTTATTGATTGAGATGATCGTTTATGTGTTTAGGCAGAGGCTTGATCAGTGTTTACGCGAGCGAGATATTAACGCGACATCCGAGGTGAGTCTTCTCACTATACTTTACCTTGAGTAGTAATTAGATTTATGTGACAGAGTTATTGTATGCTATTTATGTGATGTGTTGCACCGTATTATTTCTATGTGATTTATGTCGTGCGTATATCATAATATATCAGAGTTAGAACCGGAAGGTTCACAGAGTTAGGACCAGAAGGTCCAGAGAGTTAAGGTCCAAGGGCCCATATAGTTATACCCTCGAGTGGCTAGTATAAGTTATTTGTGGTATTTTGGGTAACTCACTAATCTTCGTGCTTACAGTGTTTTGTGCTATGTGTTTCAGGTACTAGTGAGGATCGCGAGAAGGCGTCAACATGATTAGTACACACACACACACGGAGTTTTATTTAGATGTTATGATCTTGGGATTTTTGACTTATGTTTGAATATATAAAACAATGTGTTTTAAATATTGTGAATTAAATTGTTCTTAAAATGTAAAAATTTGTTTGAAATTTTACGTAGTTACAAGTGGGTATCAGAGCCTTGGTTTGAGGGATTCGGGTACACCTTCGGGCGTATCTAAAGTCAAACTGAGGATTTGAGAGATATTTATCAAAAGTGAAACAAAGTTTTCTAAAAGAGTAAAAGAATTTGAAAAGAGCAGAGCAGATCCGTGTGTACGAGCAGCCAGCGCCCGAACGGTGGTTTCCTAGAATACCCTTATGTTATATGTTTATGAGACGATATGTTATGTTTTGCATGCTAGAGCAGGCTAGGTATTCATATTAGGACTAGAGTGGCCTGATTTGTGATGCCTTAGCCTAGGGGTTGCTGCTAGGAGATGCTTGAGAGGGGGTAGATAGCAGCGAGAGGATTTTGAGAGATCTGCTGGAGAGTAGACTATGCTTAATGAGAGTAGAGTACTTCGAATTTGGGATCCTAGGAGGAGGACTTGGGGTGTATACTGATGCAGTGTGGACAGTAGTATTGGGTCCGTACTACTGAAGTGTAACATCCCGAAATATCAAGAGTAGAGTTGAAGGGATAAAAGAGTAAATTGGGAAAGAGTGACTCGGCGAGTCCATGTGCGGACTCGGCGAGTAGAGTCGCGACTTGGTCGCGTGTTAAGTGGCCGACTCGGCGAGTCAGGGTAATGGACTCGTCGAGTAGGCGCTGAGTGGAGAAAACCCTAATTCTCGGGGTTGAGCCTTATATAAATATCATTATGTTTCCCTCCCAGCCTCTTTATCACCCCTTGAGCCCCAGAAACCCTTAAATCACGAAGAAGCACCATTGTTGGATGGAGTGGAGCTTGGAGAATGTATTTGTGAAGGAATTTTGGGAGATTGAAGGCTTGGAGCAAGGGGCTTTGTTTGAATTCGAGTCTCATTTCAATTAGGGCATTCCTTTGAGGTAATATCTCGTTTTTTAGAGCTGCTATTTCTTAGATGCATCATTTTGGGGATGTTGGAGATCAGATCTTTGGATGTATTGGAGTTTAGAGGTTAGATCTGAGGTTGCTACCTCAGGTCTGGAAGGGAGAAGGTCTAGAGTGCATGAAAGTCCCTGTTTGTGAGTGGTTGATGGAGTCATCTTGTCCCAAATCCTAGCCCAATGTGCAAACGGCTTAGATCTCTTTGGATTCACGTAAAGTTTGCCACTTTACGTGATGGATGGGTTGTAGGAGGCTAGATCTATGTTTTGGATCAATTGCATGGCCTGGAGTGCTTCTGAATGGATTCAGAACGGTGGTACTCGGCGAGTTACATGGGTAGACTCGACGAGTTGCTTGCAGATGGCTTGGAACTCGATGAGTTGGAAGAACAACTCGGCGAGTAGGTTGAAGATAGCCTTGGACTCGACGAGTCCATTTGGACTCGGCGAGTCTTGTCGAAGAGTCCCAAATATTCTCTGGTAGAGTCGAGAATCGGTGAGTTGAGGGATGACTCGGTGAGTCGAGTGCGAGTGGACTCAGAGTTGTTGGACTCGGCGAGTTAGGTCGCAGATTGAATGAAGTTCTGATTATGGGAACTCAACGAGTCACAGAGTTGACTCGACGAGTAGGGTCAGTCAGGGGTTGACTTAGACTGAGGACTTTGATTTCGACCAAGGGTTGGTCGTTGACTTTTAGGGTTTGGTCAGCGATGTGGCCTTTGGGCCAAGAGAGAGGTAAACTAGTCTTTTACCCATGAGAGGGTGTTATGAGAGGATTTATTCTAGTCTCGAGAGTTATATTCATGAGAATATTTGCTTTACGTGTTAGGCGGTGGCGAGTTTGAGATTCCAGTGTGGGGATATCTGCTTTCTGCTTTCCAGGTGAGTCTTCTCACTATACTTTACCTTGAGTAGGTAACCAGAGTTATGTGTTCAGAGTATTTGTATTCTATATGTACGTGATGTGTTGTACTGCATTATTTCTATGTGATTTATGCTGTGCATGTTTATAGAGTTGGAACCGGAAGGTTCCCAGAGTTAGAGCCTGAGGGTTCACTGAGTTTGGGTGCACGGACCCATAGAGTTATAGCCTCGAGTGGCTAATATGTGTTATGTGTGGTATTTTGGGGAACTCACTAAGCTTCGTGCTTACAGTGTTTTGTGTGATGTTTCTTTCAGGTTTCTTTCAGTATCACGGGACGGCACCGGCTTGATTGTACACACCAGAGAAAGAGTCATATTTTGGAGGATCCTGGTTTTCTATGCAAGTGAAAATGGAGTCATGTTTTGTAAATCGACTATGAATGAGATTTTAAACAAGTGTTTCTAAGAATAAAATGATTATTTTAAATGAAAATTTTGTCTTGAAATTTACGATGTTACAAGTTGGTATCAGAGCCTTGGTTTGAGGGATTCGGATGCGCCTTCGGGTAAATCTGGACTCAAACTGAGGAAGTAAGAAAAGTTTTAAGGAAATAATTTTCTAAAAATGAATAAGGGTTCAAAGAGGAAGCAAGAAAGAGCAGTGTGTACAATCAGCCTGAGCCCGAACGGTGATTTCCCAAAATACCCTTATTTTTTTGTGTTATGAGATATTTATGATGCACCTTATGAGATAATATTGCATGCTAGAGACAGTCTAGGTATTTCATATGTTAGGACTAGAGTGGCCTGATTTGTGATGCCTTAGTCTAGGACTCGTTGTTATATGTGTTATGCTTTTGAGTATGTGATGAGTGAGAGTATCCAGTTAGAACCCATGAGGGGTAGAGTTACAGAGTTTGGTGGTACTTTCGAGGATGAGCCGAGAAGGTGGAGTTATCATAGAGAGGGAGTCCTATGTATTCTTCGATGCTCGAATGCTGCTTGCTTTGTGCTTTGTGGAACTCTCGATGATGGGAGTCAGCTACCAAGTGAATATGACGATATTCAGGAGGTAGATGGCTGGCATCATTAGGAGCTCTTCAGCAGCTAATAGCAAAGAAGTGGGAGGACAACGAAAGAGCTTAGGGAGTAACCCGATCCAGGTGAGGGCGCTTGTAGAATAGAGAATTTCGCTGGGGAGCGAGCACGCGCGATGGGATTGGTGAAAGAGCAGGTCGAGCAGCTATTTAAAAGCTCTGGGATGGTCCGTGTGGAAAGTATGGGTAGATGTGGCAGGTAGTATGGGCCCGTACTACTGAAAGCAGAGGACCCATACTTGATACAGGGAGCATTCTGAAGGTTCTAAGGAGCCGATTGAGGAGTGATGTTATGGTTCGGGTACCATACATCAGAGCTGATTGAGGAGTGATGTTATGGTCCGGGTTCCATACATCGGAGCGGATGGAGGAGTGATGTTATGGTCCGAGTACCATAAATCGGAACGAATTGAGGAGTGATGTTATGGTCCGGGTACCATACATCAGAGCGAATTGGGGAGTGATGTTATGGTTCGCGTACCATACATCAGAGCCGATTGAGGAGTGATGTTATGGTTCGGGTACCATACATCAGAGCCGATTGAGGAGTGATGTTATGGTTCGGGTACCATACATCAGAGCATATTGAGGAAGTGATGTTATGGTTCGAGTACCATACATCAGAGCCGATCGAGGAGTGATGTTATGGTTCGGGTACCATACATCAGAGCAGATTGAGGAAGTGATGTTATGGTTCGGGTACCATACATCAGAGCAGATTGAGGAGTGATGTTATGGTTCGGGTTCCATACATCGGAGCGGATGGAGGAGTGATGTTATGGTCCAAGTACCATACATCGGAACGAATTGAGGAGTGATGTTATGGTCCGGGTACCATACATCGGAGCGGATTGGGGAGTGATGTTATGGTTAGGGTACCATACACCGGGGCATATTGAGAAGAGATGTCATGAAATGAGTACCATGGGTCGTAGTGAAGTATGTTTGTGGTTCTCCGGTTATTCGGTCATGAGTAAGTTCGTTGAGGCGTCCCGTGAGAGGGAGATCGAGAGTCCCTCAGAGTATTTTAGTAAGGAGTCAGTGAGAAGGGAGAATTTCGATCTGTGTTGGGCAATCAGTCGATAAAGGAGATGTCACCTCCTATGATCTGGGAGGTACTGATTATGCTCGTGTGAAATATGAGAAGCATGATGTTTTGGTTTTGGGTTTAGGGGTAAACCCTGCAGGTCGTCATTGATGATGATTTCCCACCAGAGTATCAGGTAGCAGGTGTTCCGCAAGGCAGTGATTTATCATGAGCAGATAGTCAGTTGGGACTAAGATGTGTGAGGACCACACTACACCTATTTGAGCATAGTAGGAGGTATTGTAGTGGTATCAGTGGGGAGTTCAATCGAGTTCAGTGGTGCAGAGAGTTTTCTATCCATGGGGTGTTGAATCTGGGAGTGAGTACCTGTTCTTGGGATGAACACGGTGTTGGAGTGTTGTTTGATGAGTTGAGGTGAGGGGTACGATGATTTTATGGTTCAGTCTATGAGCCAGGAATGTTATCGAGCAGTTGAGCTGTTTGGTACTAAATTGGTACGAGATTTGGAACGACTAGAGGCAGACGTGACGAGAAGTTCTTGAGAAGTTCACCAGAGGTTCATAGTATATGAGGTCGATTCATTTCCTTAAGGGGGGATTATTGGGCGTTGTGTAGCACCTTCCGGGGGCCGGTGCGATTTTGCTGGAGAATATAGTTATGGGTTAGTTGCGTGCTATTTGGTGATGGTTCGAACCCTAAGTAGGGGAGAACCGGGTGCCGTATGTAAGAAAGCAGAGATTTGTCAAGAGCAGTTATAAGTGGAGTATAGAGATATGCGGTAAGAAATCATGAGACCAGAGATGTCGGTGATCGAGGAAAGGGGTCAGAGTGAGTTAATGCGGGAAGTACTTGGTTGAGAAGGATGAATGTCTCCACGACAGGTGTTTTTTTTAGTCAGGAATCTGGTATTGGTCAGTGTTGGGGCAAGTAGATAAAGAATGATTGGGCAGCCAACTCCCGGGTCAGTATGCGTATCCTTGTTTGGATTTTGAGCGGCGGGAAAAAGGGTTTTGGAGAATTATCAGCGTATTTCGTAGTGTTAGCGTTTCTTCGTATTGCAATTGAGAAATTGAATACACCGAAGTTGCAACTTGAGAAAAATGATGATCTAGTTATGGGGTTCAGAGGGAATATATTATTGCATCTATATGGTGCTTGGGGCAGGAGATCTGTGGTTGTGGTGGGATCTTGTGACGTTCGGTGGGGGTGTTCCGAGGTATCCGGGTATTGATATCTTTATTTTGAAGTTATTCGTGAATCTTGAGTTGAGACGACTTGTGGTATATCAGGTATCTATGGATCTAGTGAGAGCCTTCGAGTATGGGCATCCAGGGAGATTACTTGGGAGAGTGGATCTTCGTAAGGGTGGACATTTGTTATGACGATTGCCTCCAGAGTCTGTGATGAATATTCGAGACGAGTATGGGTAGCCGCCTATGATAGTCTGTGGAGCACGAACTAGTGGAGTCAGAGGGTGTTGTGATACTGCGGGGAGCCGTAGTACTCACTAGTCAGAGAGTGTTGTGATACTGCGGGGATCCGTAGTACTCACTAGTCAGAGGGTGTTGTGATACTGCGGGGAGCCGTAGTACTCACTAGTCAGAGGGTGCTGTGATACCGCGGGGAGTCGTAGTGCTCACTAGATGGCAAGAGAGTGTGATGATGGAATGTTCTCCGATCAGTGTATGATGTGGAAGAGTTTTGGGCTTGAGTAGCCCTAGTATTGAGTTTTTGGAGCCTGGATGTTAGACCGGGGGCGAGATTGGGGTCCCCGTCTCTGTCGGGGAATGTGGTGAGATGCGCAAGGGATATGCGCAGCTAAAACCAGAGATCAGAGTGGAGACGATCCTCGGTTGGATTGTATTTTCTTGCATAAGGAAAAGAGAATTTCGTGACTTGCATGTCACGAGGCCGGGATAGTGGTCACGGGGAGGAAGTTAGTGGGATATTTGGATCATGATTTGGGTGACCTTTGGAGGCTCAGTTGTGGAGTCAAAAGCTGACCTGGTGACCAGTCTCGAAGAGGGATATGAGATGAGCTAGAGCCTATCATGATGATGTGTGAGGACACCTCATAGGGAATGAACGATTCAGACGCTCAAAGACATGCTTCGGGCATGTGTATTAGATTTTGGAGGGTGTTGCGGCACGTATTTATCCTTGGTTGAGTTATCCTATTTCAACAGCCATCATTAGTGCATCGGTATGCCACCCTTCGTGTTTTTGTATGGGAGGAAGTGTCGGACCCTCATTTGCTGAGGAGAGTGTCGATTCGCGGAAGTGGAAGTTGTAGTGAGAATGGATGATTTGGAGTATGATGGTCGAACATTGTGTCTGTGGCAGTGGTATGGAATGACATTATGATGGGGTGTCTGCTGAGGATGCGGAAGGGATTCCGCGGGTGTAGAGCCAAGAGTCTCAGGATGGATGTAGGGATGGAGTCTGGGACTCCCAGCTTGATTCTGATCAAGGGTCGTGTGCGTAGTGGTGGTGTCTCCTGGGGATGTTAGAGATGTCATCAGTGCGACGGGTTCTCCTAACCCAAGAATGCAAAGGTTGGTGCGGCTTGGGTGCTTGATTGCAAGAAGAGGACTCATGAGAGTTGCTCTGGGATTGAAGAGTGGGCCTTTCTGTCGTCATGGATTGGATAGGATAGGATTTGGATCGGGGATCCGATGGTTCATGGCTTCTAACCCTTATGGGTCAAGTGATTGTTGAGATTTGGGTCAGTGATGCTTCATGGGTAATTCTCGGATCGTTGAGTGTGGTTATCAGAGGGTACATCCGGTGCCCGGTTCGAGACAGTGGTCAGGACACCGTAAGGAACGGGAAAGTGTGTTCGAGTTTCGATGGGTATGTCTTGTGAGATCCGGTCCGATTAAGGCCAGGTGGCACGTTGTGGGAGTATTTCTGGAGTTGAGTTGCTGTAGGCTTCGAGGGCGAAGCCTAATTTAAGTGGGGGAGAATTGTAACATCCCGAAATATCAAGAGTAGAGTTGAAGGGATAAAAGAGTAAATTGGGAAAGAGTGACTCGGCGAGTCCATGTGCGGACTCGGCGAGTAGAGTCGCGACTTGGTCGCGTGTTAAGTGGCCGACTCGGCGAGTCAGGGTAATGGACTCGGCGAGTAGGCGCTGAGTGGAGAAAACCCTAATTCTCGGGGTTGAGCCTTATATAAAGATCATTATGTTTCCCTCCCAGCCTCTTTATCACCCCTTGAGCCCCAGAAACCCCTAAATCACGAAGAAGCACCATTGTTGGATGGAGTGGAGCTTGGAGAATGTATTTGTGAAGGAATTTTGGGAGATTGAAGGCTTGGAGAAAGGGGCTTTGTTTGAATTCGAGTCTCATTTCAATTAGGGCATTCCTTTGAGGTAATATCTCGTTTTTTTGAGCTGCTATTTCTTAGATGCATCATTTTGGGGATGTTGGAGATCATATCTTTGGATGTATTGGAGTTTAGAGGTTAGATCTGAGGTTGCTACCTCAGGTCTGGAAGGGAGAAGGTCTAGAGTGCATGAAAGTCCCTGTTTGTGAGTGGTTGATGGAGTCATCTTGTCCCAAATCCTAGCCCAATGTGCAAACGGCTTAGATCTCTTTGGATTCACGTAAAGTTTGCCACTTTACGTGATGGATGGGTTGTAGGAGGCTAGATCTATGTTTTGGATCAATTGCATGGCCTGGAGTGCTTCTGAAAGGATTCAGAACGGTGGTACTCGGCGAGTTACATGGGTAGACTCGACGAGTTGCTTGCAGATGGCTTGGAACTCGACGAGTTGGAAGAACAACTCGGCGAGTAGGTTGAAGATAGCCTTGGACTCGACGAGTCCATTTGGACTCGGCGAGTCTTGTCGAAGAGTCCCAAATATTCTCTGGTAGAGTCGAGAATCGGTGAGTTGAGGGATGACTCGGTGAGTCGAGTGCGAGTGGACTCAGAGTTGTTGGACTCGGTGAGTCTTGGGGTGACTCGGCGAGTTAGGTCGCAGATTGAATGAAGTTCTGATTATGGGAACTCAACGAGTCACAGAGTTGACTCGACGAGTAGGGTCAGTCAGGGGTTGACTTAGACTGAGGACTTTGATTTCGACCAAGGGTTGGTCGTTGACTTTTAGGGTTTGGTCAGCGATGTGGCCTTTGGGCCAAGAGAGAGGTAAACTAGTCTTTTACCCATGAGAGGGTGTTATGAGAGGATTTATTCTAGTCTCGAGAGTTATATTCATGAGAATATTTGCTTTACGTGTTAGGCGGTGGCGAGTTTGAGATTCC
This sequence comes from Lactuca saligna, assembly GCF_052625555.1. Lineage (NCBI taxonomy): Eukaryota > Viridiplantae > Streptophyta > Magnoliopsida > Asterales > Asteraceae > Lactuca > Lactuca saligna. The sequence goes on along the minus strand of NC_136423.1, from coordinate 161,790,109 downwards.
AGTGTGGGGATATCTGCTTTCTGCTTGCCAGGTGAGTCTTCTCACTATACTTTACCTTGAGTAGGTAACCAGAGTTATGTGTTCAGAGTATTTGTATTCTATATGTACGTGATGTGTTGTACTGCATTATTTCTATGTGATTTATGCTGTGCATGTTTATAGAGTTGGAACCGGAAGGTTCCCGGAGTTAGAGCCTGAGGGTTCACTGAGTTTGGGTGCACGGACCCATAGAGTTATAGCCTCGAGTGGCTAATATGTGTTATGTGTGGTATTTTGGGGAACTCACTAAGCTTCGTGCTTACAGTGTTTTGTGTGATGTTTCTTTCAGGTTTCTTTCAGTATCACGGGACGGCACCGGCTTGATTGTACACACCAGAGAAAGAGTCATATTTTGGAGGATCCTGGTTTTCTATGCAAGTGAAAATGGAGTCATGTTTTGTAAATCGACTATGAATGAGATTTTAAACAAGTGTTTCTAAGAATAAAATGATTATTTTAAATGAAAATTTTGTCTTGAAATTTACGATGTTACATGAAGACACCGCGGAGCGGTGCACAGTTCAAGTAAGAATCCTTGGGGCACCAAAGATCAAGTAGGGTAGAGTTATCGAGTGCAAGTATACTCGAGCGAGTGCCTGATATTTTCTTATGTTGTATTTCAGAGTCATCATGGTCAGGAAACACCTTACACCAGAGAGCAACAATGCTAGCGATGAGGAGATCCGTAGGATGATCCATGAGGAGGTGGCTGTTGCCATCAGAGTAGAGATACCGGAGATGTTTGGGTCTATCAAGACCAATCTGATTGAGACTTTTGATGAGCGATACATTGCTATTTCTGATGGTCAGGAAACACCTTACACCAGTACAAGCCGGCAGCCAAGCGGGCCAAGCCCGCCAATTCCAGATCAGGGAGCTAGAAGGGCCGCACTTGTGGCAAGTGCGACAAGGGTCATGATGGAGTTTGCAGAGTAGGGTCTTGCTACAAGTGTGGCAAGGAGGGGCATATGGCCAAGGATTGCCCCAAGGGGTTCGCAGTCTGTTTCCACTGTAACCAGACCGAACACTGGAAGGCAGAGTGTCCGCAGCTGCAGGGGTCAGCGCAGGGAGCATCTCAAGGATCTACCCCTGCTGCTATCAGAGGTACAGAGAGCCGGCCGGTGAAGGCCGAGGCACCGAAGGCATGAGGGAGAGCCTTCCAGTTGACCGCGGAGGAGGTTCGAACAACACCCGACGTTGTAGATGGTATGTATACTTTCGCGTATTTATTTTTAATATTGAGATATTGTGCTTATATTATGATATGTGTAGGTACTTTTCTTGTGAATTTTGTACTTGCCTTGTTGTTATTTGACTCGGGTGCGATTCGGTTTTTTGTATCTTTAGCTTTTAGTTAGCACATCAGTATTAGTCGAGAGGCGTTGAGTCGACCTCTGAGAGCTTCCATAGCTAACGAGAGAGCAGTGTATGCCACTGAGGTGATTCGAGGATGTGTACTCGAGATCTTCGACGTTGCGTTTCCTATTGATTTGGTCCCGATTGCGATGGGGGACGTCTGTGTTATCGTGGGTATGGACTGGTTGAGTAGGTTCAGAGCGATTTTTGACTGCGAGCGAAAGCTGGTGACCATGCAAGACCCTAGTAGGGGAGTTCTCACGGTGTACGGCGAGGGTACCTGTATTGGTTCAGCGTTTTGTTTGGCTGCTAGAGCGAGGAAGAGTCTACAGCAGGGCTGTAATGGGTTTTTGGGTTACGTGATGGATACCAGAGTTGATTCACAGAGACCGAGGTCAGTCGATGAGGTACCGATAGTGCGTGAGTTCCCGGATGTTTTCCCCGAGGAGTTACCGGGTGCGCCTCCCGAGAGGCAGGTAGAATTCTGTGTTGATTTGATTCCGGGGGTAGCACCTATCGCCAAGGCGCCCTATCGCCTTGCGCCTCCAGAGATGCATGAGTTATCCTCGCAGCTTCAGGAGCTGCTGGGGAAGGGGTTTATTCGGCCGATCAGCTCGCCGTGGGGAGCTCCAATCCTTTTTGTCAAGAAAAAGGATGGTTCACACTGGATGTGCATTGACTACCGGGAGTTGAACAAGTTGACGGTCAAGAACCTTTACCCCTTGCCGAGGATCGACAATTTGTTCAATCAGTTACAGGGAGAATCTTGGTTCTCCAAGATTGATCTGAGGTCTGGATATCATCAGGTGAGAGTGTGCGATGATGATATTCAGAAGACGACATTTAGGACTCGTTACGGGCATTACGAGTTCGTGGTGATGCCTTTCGGGCTCACCAATGCACCATCAACATTCATGGATCTCATGAACAGAGTATGCAGGCCAATGTTGGATCGCTCGGTGATCGTGTTCATCGATGACATACTGGTGTACTTGAAATCCAGAGGGCAGCATGAGGAGCATTTGAGGGAGATCCTCAGAGTTCTGAGATCGGAGAGGCTTTATGCTAAATTCTCCAAGTGAGATTTCTGGCTACAAGAGGTTCAGTTCCTAGGACACCTCGTTAACCAGAATGAGATATTGGTCGATCCGGCCAAGATTGAGGCAATGATGAGTTGGGAGGTGCCGAGGTCCCCTATCGAGATCAGGAGTTTCCTAGGGTTGGCCGGCTACTATAGGAGATTCATCAGGGATTTCACCAAGATTGTCATGCCTCTCACCAGGTTGACCCGAAAGGGTGTTGCTTTTACATGGGGTCCGGAGCAGCAGGCCTCGTTTGAGACTCTTCGCCAGAGATTATGCGAAGCTCCGGTGTTAGCCCTTCCGGAGGGGATGGAGGATTTTGTGGTGTATTGTGACGTGTTGATATCTGGATTGGGTGCGGTGCTGATGCAGAGAGGGCATGTGATCGCATACGCATCGAGGCAGCTGAATCCACACGATCTAGAGTTGGGGGCTGTAGTGTTCTCCCTCAAGATCTGGCGTCACTATTTATATGGGGTCCAATGTACTATATACACGGGCCACAAGAGTTTGAAGTACTTAATGGATCAGCCCAACCTGAATATGCGCCAGAGAAGATGGTTGGATGTGGTAAAGGATTACGAATGCGAGATCTTGTACCACCCAGGCAAGCCTAATGTTGTATCCAATGCACTGAGTCGTAGGGCGGAGAGTACCCCGATACGAGACATTTGCATGATATTGATAGTGATGACTCCAGTGTTAGACTCCATTCCAGAGGCCCAGGTTGAGGTCGGGAGACCAGAGAACTGCAAGAAAGAGCGGGTATTCAGGCAGGTGACCGAGTTTGTCGCCGATAGTCAAGGGCTTTTGACCTTTCAGGGTCAGATTTAGGTGCCATTTGAGGGTGGGGCACGCACCATTTTGATGGAAGAGGCGCATAGGTCGCGATTCTCGATCCATCCCGGGGCCACTAAGATGTACTTGGACCTGAAGAGAGAATATTGGTGGCCCAGTATGAAGAGGGATGTCGCATGGTTTGTAGAGAGGTGCTTAACATGTCGCAGAGTCAAGGCTGAGCATCAGCGTCAGCATGGCAAGTTGCAGCCATTAGAGATTCCCAAGTGGAAGTGGGAACATATTTCCACGGATTTTATCACTAAATTGTTGAGGACTGCAAGAGACGTCGATGCAATTTGGGTGATCGTTGATCGGTTGACGAAGAGCGCTCACTTCCTTACTATCAGTCAGAGATCTTCTGATGAGAGGCTGGCGGAGTTGTACGTAAGGGAGGTGGTATCACGGCATGGAGTTCCGGTCTCGATTGTTTTAGATCGAGATGTGCGTTTCACTTCCATATTTTGGAAGAAATTCCATGAGGAGTTGGGTATGAGGCTGCATTTTAGTACCGCATACCACCTACAGACAGACGGTCAGAGTGAGCAGATGATTCAGATGCTCGAGGATATGCTTTAGGCATGTGTGTTGGACTTCATGGGAAGTTGGGACACGTATTTGCCTTTGGCTGAGTTTTCATATAACAACAGCCATCATTCGAGCATTGGTATGCCTCCCTTCGAGTTATTATATGGGAGGAGGTGTCAGACCTCTATTTTTTGGGGAGAGGTCGGGCAACGTGTGATGGGCAGCACATAGATAGTGCTTCAGATGACTGAGCAGATTCAGGTCAAGAAGAGATGGTTGATATCTTAGAGTTGTCAGAAGAACTATGCAGATAGGCGTCGTTCGGAGCTCGAGTTTCAAGTTGGTGACTTCGTTCTCCTGAAGGTATCTCCTTGGAAAGGAATGATCCGATTTAGGAAGAGGGGTAAGTTAGGGCCCCGATATATTGGTCCATTCAGGGTGAACGCAAGAGTAGGTAGGGTAGCATACCGGTTGGAGCTACCTACGGAGTTAGGTCAGATTCATGACACCTTTCACGTATCGCAGTTGAGGAAGTGTGTGGCCGATGAGTCGGCGGTGGTACCATTAGAGGATATCAAGGTGGATGCGAGTCTGAACTACGTTGAGAGACCAGTTGCAATTATGGATCGGAAGATCAAGGTTCTGAGGAACACGGATGTGCTCTTGGTGCAGGTCCAGTGGCAACATCGGAGAGGGTTCGAGCTGTCTTGGGAGCCGGAGCGAGAGATGCGTGAGCAACATCCAGAGTTGTTTGCGGAGTGAGACTTCGAGGATGAAGTCTGATTCTAGTGGGGGAGAATTGTAACATCCATATTTTCAGGTATATTATTTTATTCATTTATTTTGAGTTTGGGGAGGAACTCAGCGAGTTGATGCTTAGACTCGCCGAGTAGGACCGCGGGTTCTTATCCGGATTGGTGACCGGACTCGACGAGTCGACTCGTGGACTCGACGAGTCCACGCTGTTAAGTGAAAACCTAATTTCTCGGGTTTAGGATCTAATTAAAGGCTATTATAGCCTTCAGTTGCGGCTACCACACCCTTGAGAGAAACCCTAAGAGAGTTAGAACGTTTGTAAGGGAGGATAGGCCATTTTTGATCTTTGTGTTGGTGTTCTTGCAAGAAGAAGGTGACCAAGGAAAGAGGGAGCTGAAGAGGGTGCTATTCTGTAGATTTCAGAGCCTAGGTACTTCATATTTGAGGTATAGATTCGATCCTTCTTCAGTTTTGGTGTTAACCTTTGGAGTTAGGGTTTTCTAGACCCTTTAGAGGCTTGATTGGATGAGCATTTGGTGCCTTCTCGTATTGAGGCTTTGGATCTGGATTCAAAAAGGTCCAGATACCTTAACCCTTTGATCTTTATGATTAATATTAGGATACATGAGCTTAGGATGTCATACTTGAGGTTATTTCTCCAGATAGAGCCTTTAGGCCTTTGCATGAGCATCAAGATCTGAACTTTACGTAATGATCATGCTTGGGAAGGTCAGATCTATGGATTAGAGGAACAGATCTGACCTCAGGAGGTCATTTGAGTTTGAGCATGGCATGAACTCGCCGAGTCCAAGAACAGACTCGGTGATTAGGATTAGTTTTCTCCATGAATCACACAGTTGGTGACTCGTTAAGTTGGGGAAATGAATCAGTGAGTCAGAGGGGATTTAGAGGACCTAAGTTCATGACTGAACTCGACGAGTTGGGTCGGGTTGTCCCGCAATTCACAACCAAAGGTGATTTCAAAGAGTGGAGGGTTGCCCCAGTGAGTCAAGTGAGGACCAGGGGTGAGGAGGGTACACATGGATTCGTCGAGTCACATTTGTGCACTCGATGAGTCTGGTCAAAGGTTTGACCGTTGACTTTTGTTGACTTTTAGGGTTTGGTCAACAATTGGACTTGTGGACTGTTTGAAGGGTAAAATGGTCTTTTAGCCTTCTTAGAGGATATGTGAGGATCTAGTCTAGCCTGGATAGCCGTTATTGATTGAGATGATCGTTTATGTGTTTAGGCAAAGGCTAGATCAGTTTTACGCGAGCGAGATATTACCAAGACATCCGAGGTGAGTCTTCTCACTATACTTTACCTTGAGTGGTAATTAGAGTTATGTGACAGAGTTATTGTATGCTATTTATGTGATGAGTTGCACTATATTATTTCTATGTGATTTATGTCATGCGTATATCAGAGTTAGAACTGGAAGGTTCACAGAGTTAGGACTAAAAGGTCCACAGAGTTAGGGTCCAAGAGCCCATAGAGTTATAGCCTCGAGTGGCTAGTATGTGTTATGTGTGGTATTTTGGGGAACTCACTAAGCTTCGTGCTTACAGTGTTTTGTGTTATGTGTTCCAGGTACTAGTGAGGATCGCGAGAAGGCGCCGACATGATCAGTACACACACACGAAGTTTTATTTATACGTTATGATCTTGGGATTTTTGAATTATGTTTGAATATATGAAATAATATGTTTTATAATATTGTGAATTAAATTGTTCTTAAAATGTGAAAATTTGTTTGAAATTTTACAGCGTTACAAATCAGATGTGTAAAATTAAAATTGAGTTGAGGGCGTAATAAGGATCACGATCCGACATCAAAAATAGATCAAAACGATGAAGACGACAGGAATAGATCTAATAAAAGCAGAAAAACCCTAGAACACTCGACAAAAGAACTGCATATGATTTCCACAAGCTCCCGCTATGATACCAATTGTTAGAATAAATCAAGAGTTGATCGAAGGATTCTAAACAGAAAAGTAAATCAAACAATGAATGCAATGAGCAAAATGGTGTCGAATGATTAATAAATGCCTTAGAAGAGCTCGATGAAGAACTTCTACTGTAAAGGAACGGTAGGGAATCACAAAATGATTAACCCTAATACAATACATCCATGTAGTATTTAAATTCTAACCCTAGCAAAATCAAGACGGATGAACATGCCCAGCCCGTAAAAAGGCTAACTACATACATAATAAAATTTGATACAATCTATTAAATAACCCAACATCTTAAACATCAACATCACTTTCATCTTGATCCCCAATAGCTTCCTCACCATCTTCTTGAACATCAACATTACTTTCAATATAATCTCCATCACCTTCTTCAGCAACAGTTGGTCCTTCATTGTGCACATGAACTTCTGCATTTTAAAACAAATAAATATAATATTACAGAAATGTAGATGAATAAACAATGAAAATACAAATCAACCTTCTGTGAGCAACGAATATTGCCTCTTGTTGTGTCCTTCTTGATGACTATTACCTTATCTATTAATAGATATCCTTTCTTTTTAATTGTATGCCTTCCTTCATTCTCTATATGACATTTCCTTATGTTAACTTTCAGCCTCTAGGGCATTCTCCTATGCTTAGGTGGTAATATGGGATCACATTGAACAACAAGCCACATGTTAGCTCCATTAATTAGTTTGATTGGATATCTATAGAAACTTCTAAACATGCTTGTTTTAAACCACACAGCTACATACTCATCTGCATTTCCATTCATGTACAACATTGCAGCAACGACATACACACAAGGTATACCACTGAGTTGCCAGGCTCTGCAACCCTATGTTTTGTGCTCAAGGTGAACTGTGTAAACTTCGTGGGCTAATTTCACTTCATATTCTTGCTCACCATTTGGAACAACATCCTAATACCTGTTATGAAATCATGTAAAAAAGTAAGTTATATCATATTAAGTCACTTACAATTCAAGAATCTACCATACCTTTGGTGTTCTATTATGTCCTTAATCCTCTTTCTAATGGAGGGGTAGATTTCGAAGTCCTACTTTTTCCTTTTAACTTTTGGTTGTACATCCTTTCCATCATGTACACCCTGATTTCTTCTAGCATTTTTTATTATGGGTTTCTTCTAGGCTTCTACGAATGTTTCATTGAAAGATTTAGATATAGTATTCTACATGACATCATAACACGTCTCGGGTTCAAAGAATGCCCTACACCATGTATTCGGGTCTTTTTTATCAGGTGTTTATAAGCTTCTATGGTCATTGCACAAATTTCCCTCATGTAAGAGCGCAAAGTAGAGTTAGTTGTAGCCTTGAAAGCTCTCCAAATTATCTTCCTAAACTTGACAACCATGAACCCTTTTCTTCTTAAAGTTAGAGAAAATGTGTCGGGCATAATTCCTATGCCCACATGATGGTTCCCTTTCTCTAACAGCCACCATCAAACCCTACAAGGTGAAAATATTATATTTTTAAATTACATAAACAAATATATAAATTACTAAGCAAAAGTAAACTAAAACACACCTTATGCTGGTCCAAAATAATGGTAAGAATCGTACCATCTCCCATCTCAATATCCTGAAGTAGAAGATCTATGAACAACTCCCAAGTTTCCTTGTTTTCTACTGGCACAACAGCCCATGCCAGAGGGTACATTTGGTTGTTTGCGTCCCTGCCAACAGCTGTTAACAACTCACCTCTACAAATACCCTTCAAAAAATAGCCATCAACACCGATCACCCTTCTACATCCTTTAATCCAGCCATCCTTGACAGGCTTCAGGAAAACATACATCCTTTTGAAGTAGTGTGTAGCATTATGCATATGATTTGTATCAATTATGACTGTTGAACTAACATTAACTCTCAATAACTCAGCACCATAAGACCACAATTTCTCATAATTAGTTACCAAACTGCCTGAAATCTCATCTAGTGCATAGTACTTGGCATTTCTACACTACCCAAGACTTACCTTCAGACCAATGTTTTTCCTAACTACTTCTGTTATTTTTCTATAGCTAAAACGAGGCATTTCCAAAATGTCAAGTATTAAAAATTTTCCAATTCACTTATAAGTGACAAGATACCCTAATTTTTGTTTTCTAGTAAAATTATGTTAATCAATTAGTGACTTTCTCTTAAATGAATGCTCTTTATTCATGGGAGTAATGCATATTCTAACAACTTAGTTGACTTATTTTTTTCATACCACAATGCATAACCCTTAGACACAGCATAATTTGTTAACACGTGTTTCAGTTCATCTCGATTAGAGAATCTTATACCTAATTTAGGCTTCATATCTCCCATTTTTGGTTAGGATCATGAATAGGATGTTTTGTTTTTTTACCTTAGCAACAACTTCTTCTTCCATCCCTCCATCTATAATAAGATTTGTCTTGGACAAAAAAGCTTAATATATTCCGACCACTGGATGTCCTCATCATCAGCTTCATGGTCCACCGATAGATCATCTAACAATACCAAGTCCACGTCATCTTCACATGTATCATTACAATTGTCCCCTTCTCCAACTTTCTCTTCTTCAATCCAATCTAGTATGGGCTCGTGATAGTCATCAATGTAGATGTTGGTTTGATTATTGTCATCATTAAACCCAACATCAAGGAACCTTACGTAATCATCTTCATCCCTGAGCTCTTTCAACCCATTTAAGAGGAATTGATTTCTAAGACAGTAATATCCCGACATCTATTGTTGATCAATTTTCAGATGTAGGTCTTGAACTCCTTGAAATTCATGTTACGTAAATCTAGCTCCATAACAGATACTTTTTGAGGATGGAAGTAAACGACGGGGTTAGGAGAAAAAATACCTTTGTGGTAGACATCAATGTTAAGGGAGTCACCATCTGTTGACATGCTTGTTGCACACTCATCGAACACTCTTTCACCTTCTGTAAAACCAATTTCACATTCACCTTGTGTAGAAACAATTTCACACTGGTGTAGAAAACGATTTCACCCTTGTGTAGAAAACGATTTCACCTCTTGCAATAACCCTACATCGCCTTTGTTCCGTTCCAATTTCACTTCGTTAGGTAATTTTAGTGAGTGTGTGGGTTCCAATTTCACATTCGTTGGGTAATTCTAGTGAGTGTGTGGTATTTTTAATTCCACATAATAAAAAGAATAAGTCATGTCATCTTTTAACTTGGTTGATTTTTATTAATCCAGTAAACAAAAACATTTAATCAACAGATGCCAATTACCTTTAACGACAATTGAAAAAAATAGTAGCTTAGTTTGATTTTTTTAGACAAAACATTAATTTCATTGTTGTTTACTAAACGATCAAAACATAATTTGTGTTTTTTGAATGATTTGGAAAGTCAGTTGGTCTTTTAAATCATTTTCCCAAGTTTTTTTATATATATACATGTGCAATCTGTTGTGGTTTTCTGATTTTGACCTAAAAGAAAACATATTGAGAAAAATCAAACATCTCAATCGGTTTATGACCTTTAGATTATCTTAAACAAGTTTGAACCATCTATTACTCTTTAATCATAGATATAAATTAATTAAAATTTGTCGAACATGTACAAGGCTGGCAAATTTAAAAGGCAATATACATAACTTATGTAACATAAGTATAAAATTCATACCCAGACACTGTAAGATTCCCATATGACCACTTGACCAAACAATCGAAGGCCACGAAAGTAATAAGTAATGTGTACAAACAAGAAGTTAGATAAAAATCTCTTATCCAAGTAAGACATGCCACATGTGCTAACCTCATTGGAACAAAAGATCCCAAACCTCATCTCCGAATTCAGGTTGCCTCAACACAAACCACAAACTCACCTACCCCACACCCTTCACCCTCCCCTTATGTTTCCCCTCTCCCTTCTCCTAATGCAGCCACACACGATCATCTAATCTTCTCAAGGAAAATGGCTACACAGGCTTTGGTCTCATCGTCTTCGCTCACCTCCTCCGTGGAGTCTGCTAGGCAAATCCTAGCAGCCAGGCCACTTCACACAACATCTTCAAGAAAGGTCTCCTTTGTTGTCAAAGCTGCTTCCACCCCTCCTGTTAAGGTACCCCTTTCTCCTATATATTACTGAATAAAATTAGATCAATTGTTGTCGAATGATGTTCTATGACATGGGTTTTTGGTGTTATGATGTGTTCTTCCTCATATTTGTGTGTGAGTTTGATCATGACTTGATGGGTTATCGTATGTCTACCAGCAAGGAGCTAACAGACAGTTGTGGTTTGCATCCAAGCAATCTCTCTCTTACCTTGATGGAAGGTAATTTCATCGTTCCAACAAAAGAAAGATACAGTTTTTCTTTTGAAGTCAAATATAAGTGTTACTAACTTAAAAGAATAGCATGAATTGTAGTGGTTTTTTAGAATAAATAAATAGTATATAATATAACAACTAGAAAGCAAAGAAGTCTTGATCAAACAAGTTCTTTTTCACCTGAGACTTTGAATTTTACAGTCTCCCAGGCGACTTTGGGTTCGACCCACTTGGTCTCTCAGACCCAGAAGGAACCGGAGGATTCATCGAACCCAAGTGGCTAGCATACGGCGAGGTTATCAATGGACGTTTCGCCATGTTGGGTGCAGCTGGCGCCATTGCACCAGAGATCTTCGGCAAGCTTGGGCTCATCCCACCGGAAACCGCCCTCCCTTGGTTCAAGACCGGTGTCATTCCCCCAGCCGGAACATACAACTACTGGGCAGACCCTTTCACCCTATTTGTATTGGAAATGGCGTTGATGGGTTTCGCAGAGCATAGAAGACTCCAAGACTGGTATAACCCAGGGTCAATGGGGAAGCAATACTTCTTGGGGTTGGAGAAAGGTTTTTCAGGGTCGGGTGACCCGGCATACCCAGGTGGGCCGTTCTTTAACCCACTTGGGTTCGGGAAAGATGAGAAGTCAATGAAGGAACTGAAGCTAAAAGAAATCAAGAATGGAAGATTGGCTATGTTAGCAATCTTGGGTTACTTCATTCAGGGTTTGGTGACCGGGGTTGGACCTTTCGAGAACCTTCTGGATCATTTGGCTGATCCTGTCAACAACAATGTCTTGACTAGCCTCAAGTTCCACTAGACTCTCCATTTTCTTTCCTATATCATATGTAATATCATGTGCAGATCTATTTCTTCGGAATACTATTATTAATTTGTAACAAAATTAATGATATATAACGGAAACCTTGTTGCTACTAAATAAACCCTACTTACATTATATTCTTGTGTTGGAAAATATAGGATCGTTTGTATGCTCAAATCAGTGAGCCAAACATGGTTTTTGGGGCTGGAAAATAGGGGTTGTATGCTGTAGCCAAAAACTGATTTTTACTCTTTATAGTTTTCTTTTTCTTGAAACTACTAAAAGCTCATTACAACAAGAAATTAAAGACAAGAGATAATCAAGTACAAATCTAGCCTATAGCCCATAAATTACTTCAACTTCTCTATCTTCATTAACATGGTAAACTTGTTAGCTTGATTCTTTGAATCAACGATCTTCTTCAAGTTTAGAGTACTCTACTTATCAAATTGTTAATGAGATGATACTTCATCTAAATATGTTTCATTTTACTGTGATGTCAAAGGAAAGATCATGCTCCACAGCTCAATGAGTTTTTTAGATTGCAAATGTGATCGTGTTCCTTTTGAGGTAAAAAAGCATCATACTTATACGTTAGTTACCAACAATGTTGCATCGAAGATCATTATTGGTAAACCGATTAAGTATTTGATTTCTCTGACCTTTTCAATTTTAAGCCCATACGTAACACTTCTTTTTTACATACGGTAAAATACAACGAGAAAATTCCAAGTTGTCTAATGTACCATAAAACAACATGCAATTCTAATAAAAAAAAATACAAGTTCGGCAAAGTATTTGTGGCTGGACATATTTGTTATATAGTTGTCTAAATTTGATTGTTGGGGTCTATGGTTTTTAGGGAGATATTTACAATTTTACATTGAGGTGCATTATGGTTGATGTAGAGTTAAATTCTACATGTGGTGTAAAAACCAAAATAGCTCCCCTTTAACGATATCACACATATTGTCTGCATGAAAGAATTATGATTAAGTGATGACTTAATGGACTAATCACCGTCACAAGAACGGCTATGACATATCTTAAAACCTTAAGAAAAAACATTTACAATATCAAATTTAATCATGGGTAAATCATCCTTTGAATATGATACCATAAGCCATAAGGGTTAAGCCATATTTCCTCGCACCATGCCACCATGGTAGGCTTTCCCTATGGAAGGTAGAAGGTGGGAATTGTGCCAGTCCTAGAAAGGCCCAATTTGGTCCCTTTCAAGCTTGCAACATTTGTATTCTTTAGATATTAGTTTCTTAGAACAATTTTAAGGTGTCATATTTGTCATAGTATTAATCCATTGAAATCCTTTACTACTTGTTCTAGCTGTACGATCCAAATTCAAATGGCAATAGTGATAATGATTGCAAGTTTTTCTTATGCCTATACTCTCACAATGTTCCATCTGTACAATACATCAAGTCCAATAATGCAAGAAAAAAAAATGATATTATATTGCAAGTTGCAATGCATCCTTTTCCTACCCAAACCACATGAATGTAAAGTCACATGTGAAATTTAATAAGACTATGGTCCGATCACAATATATTCATTAGAAAAGTGATACAAGATGTTCATTAGAAAAGTGATGTCATATATGCACCACATCATCTCCACTACATGTTCCTAACTCTTGAAAATGGTTACAACTATATGTTATTTATCTTTTTTTTTTTTTTTGCCATTACATTAGTTAAAAACAAAATTAAAAAACATTACTTAAAAACATAGAAATTTAAAAAACTAAATTACTAAAAAAACATAAAAAAAAAAAAAACAAATTGAAAACTTAAATTATTAAAAAAAACATAAGAAACATAGAAAATACTGTTCGTTGTCATTGTTGTCCTCGTTGTTCTCATCATCCACGTCGTCATCCTCGTCGTCGTTGTTGTTATTGTGTTGTTTGAATTGTCTCTACCGTGTGTGATCAATTAAATCGTGACGTAGATTGTGATGTGTTTCGTTGTTTTGTATTTCTAAAAGCCTTGTGAAGTATGCTGGACTGTCGACTTGTATTACTACAGGTGGATTAAGTATATCGTTCGGACTATACGTACAAATAGACATACCCTCTTCTTCTATTATCATGTTATGCAAAATAACACAAGCTTTCATCACATTCAACATTTTTGCTGTATCCCATGATCGTGTCTGATGTTTGATTAGGTGTCACTTTTGTTTGAGGACTCCAAATGCCCATTTCACATCCTTCCTTGCAGATACTTATGCTAACTTGAAATTTTCGTTTTTCATCGCATAGATATGAGTATGACTTGACAAACGTAGCGTACTTTTGATATATCCTATCACCAAGGTAATACCCATATTTATATTCATTTCCATTTATGACGTATGACAAATTTGGTTCTTTACCCCACAAAATGTCATTAAATAACAGAGATGCTCCAAGCATATCCAGGTCGTTGTTTGACCCCGTTATACCAAAGAATGCATTCCAAAACATGTGTCATGTGAAACAACTGCTTCTAGTATAACGGTCGGCACGCCATGATCCCCTTGCGTGAATTGACCTCACCATGCATTGGGACAATTTTCTCACACCCAATGTGTACAATGAAGATTACCAAGCATTCCTGGAAATCCGTCTTTAGCTTCATGTGTGTCATACAACTGTTCAACATCACTTTTAGTCGGATTTCACAAGTATATGTCACTACAAAGCTCTATAACATACTCACAAAAAAGATATTAACATTCTCGACTCGCTCGCACAGACATTTTCAAATATTCATTTGAAGCGTCTACGGTTATTTTGTGTGCCAATTGTCTAAGAGTTGTTGTTTGTTTTTGAAATGTAGTAAAACCACGCTTACCTTTAGCATCCTATTTCAATTGAAAAAACTCATAATTTTGTTTGTCAAATCTCTAGCTATATGTAAGAATAAATTTTTACTAATACGAAAACGATCTTTGAATTATGATAGGCTGTATATAGGTGATGTTTGAAATTAAAAAAGAAATATTATTATTATTATTATTATTATTATTATTATTATTATTATTAATGCTAAAGGTCCCAAATTGAATGCCCCAAACCGTCGAAATTCGCATAGCCAATCAAATCATCGGTGAAGGTCCCTGACGAGCCCCAATCCGCACCACACTTACTCCCATTGGGAGCGGTGTTCACGTGTGAACAACCCCTCCACCTAGATCCTTACGCACAAAGATACTCCCATACCCGATGGCCTAACAAACATACTTAATGGTGGAATTTAGTCAAGTCACTAAGTTTCCCTTGATATGTGCAATTTCGGATGTTGAGCATAAATGATTATGTTTCTCAAACTAAGTTGAATATTTAATACAAGTTTCACTATCATTGAGCACATCCATGCATTTTCTTTGGTTTCAATCAACAAAGGACCCTAAAGACATCTTTTCTATAGGATGAATAAATTGCATCTTTAGTTCTTGACTACTTACACCATGAGGGATGATTATGTATAAACATACATATTGTGAATCATCTAACACTAAGGATAATTATTATGAGAACATAAAACTTTGAAGTATATATATTCATGTACATATCAGAATTTTTTGCTTTGTTGGATCGGACCGTTCGTCTATGCGTTGTTAGGCAACTATTATGTACCCAACATAATCCAACTTTAGGTGTCATTTAATCATGTTTATGTAGAAACAATGACTATAATCCTTGGTTTTTCATGCATGGCAATAACCAACCATTTTAATTTTATCATCGAAATCTCATAATATAATTTGATAAAAATGGTTAATTATACCTATCCTTATATTTATCGGTCTATTTCACAAGTCTTTCATAAAACTACATAAAGGCCCAGATATTTCACAAAACTGCAGTCCATATGTTCCATAAAACTAAATAAATGGCCCGATTTACAAAATTGAAAAAAATAGAATTACCGAAACAGTCATTGTATTTCATAATATTACACAAATGTCCGTTCCTAAAAACGAAATAAAAGAGACACCTTCTAATAACGATTTTACAACAATGGTCCATATGTTCCATGGAAACTACATAAATGACCCTACATACAAAAATAATATCGATAATACATTGATTACCAACTGAAAATTCAATGACAAACTGAATTACAAAAATATACCAATAATACCGAATTTACAGCAATGGCCCATTCCTAACCCTTTCTAACAATGAATTTACAACAATGGTCATATATATGTTCCACATAAACTACATAAATAATCTATATAAAAAATAATATCGATCACCAACCGAATTAACAAATCAACAGAAAAAAAAATTTATAAATTATAATGTCTCAAAAGAATCTATTATAATAAATGAATCCCCTAATCTAATAAATAAGTAGATTTTTGCCAAGTGTCAATTGCTAAGGGCCTCCCCAAACTAATTTTCCCGCTCAAAACTTCAAACTGAAATTCCACAGTTTCCCTTAAAGTCAAACATATTATGACTAATCGAATCGATAGTATCCAAAAAATTCAGCAAGAAATTAGGAAATCTTCTATTGTTCCTATTGTTCGACCGTTTCTTCTCCAATTTCGCCAATACTTTTGGAAACCAAATTAGTGATTGAAATTTTAAAACATGTCAAATCCCTAAACATTTCTCCATTCTGAAAAATCAGCACTCATTGATTAGCTAGATCGGATTTAATTCCATGGCAATCCATTAATTCTAGCTCCTTATTCTCTTTTTGTAACCCTAGGTATAAAAAATCAGCCGCTTCATTCCAAAAATATATCTCTATACTTTTGTTTAGATTAGGCTTCTTCCGGTTTTGGCTCTCCCAATTTTGCTTTTCAATGCAGGTAGGGATGAGCAAAAGAACCGAACCGGTCGGAACCGGCCCGAACCGGACCGGAACCGGGAACCGGCTTTGGTCAAAATTAAGAACCGAACCGGCCCGGCGGTTCTACCGGTTCCGGTTCCACCGGTTCCCGGTTCCTACCGGTTCTTGTCATGTCTTCAAATGTTGGAACCGATCCTTGAAAAATAGCATCATACGGTTCCGGTTTTTGCCGGTTCCGGTTATATCGGTTCCGGTTCCTACCGGTTCCCGGTTCCAAAAATCCACAAAAATAATGTCCCGGTCCCGGCCCGACCGGTTCCATCGGGTTCCGGTTCCGGTGCCGGTTCCGGTTCCGGCCGGTTCCCCGGTCCATATGCTCATCCCTAAATGCAGGCTTTTGATTTTCAGAAACATCATATGGAAATCTATATCGTTCTCAATATTATATGCTCGAGTGCTGGATGTGCGTACATTTGGGGTTCTCGGTATATCAGTTTTGATTGTGCACTTTCTTCTTCAACTTCACTGGTAATGAAACCTCATCTACAACTTGTATCTCTATTCATTACTAGTGTTAAATTGTATCTAATGTACGGATTTGATTTTATATTATCCGAGAAGGTAACGAAAGTGTGTATTCATGAGGATTGAGGATGGGGAACTTCCGGCCGCCTTGGCACCTGTTCTGAGTTCGATAGCCTTTTTTTGACCAAAATTGAATTTAATTCTACAGATAGGAAAGAAAGGGTCAAAATCATCCAAATATCATCTGAATTTAATTTACCACGATCTCCCTAATTCTGGTAACATTCGTATTTTCAAAGTAAGTAATCCAAGTATCATCTGCCATCAGGTAAATATTTTTCTTAAGTTGTGTCTGATAATGATTTCTATGTTGCTGTTGTGTGGTTTATTTGTCTATTGTTGTTGTGTATAACAAAGACATCTTAAATCTGCACTAGCTTATAATTAATATTATTATTATACCAAGTTTCATCAAGATAAGCAATGATACTACCAGGTTTCTGCAATATTGATACAACTTTAGAGTTTTATGGTTGAAATAATGAAAAATATAAATAAATGTAGTTGAAAGTGACTATACCTTTTCGATGAGATCTAGAACATCTTGGGTATCAACAAATTAAATGTAACTCCAATTGATAGCCTTTCTTTTTATTCTTTTTGCTCTATCTTAAAGGCATGTCGTTGTTCAAACAACTCATGCTAATAGTTAGTTATTTTAAAAATAATTATCTGGTTGAAATGTTGCTGCAAATTCTCATTTGTAAAGTTAATCGCAAATTGCTCAAAGTTGTGTGTATCATGAAATGGAGACAAGAATAACAAATGTGATTTGTTAAATCTTTTCAAAGTCAAAAATGGTAATACATTATTTGAAACTAGGTTACTAACCTGAACACTTGAAAAAATAAAATAACATTTATAAATTCTATTTTCTGTTTTAAAAGTTTCATATCATTACATTGTTTTTTTTTTTTTTTTTTTTTTTTTTCAGTTTAAGTCAGCCAAATTAACATAAGAAATGATAAATTATGCCATTTTTTCCGAGAGTTTCATATTAGTAAGAGGTTCTTTTTTTATAGTAATTAAGAGGTCCACATGACAAAAAAGAAAAAAAAAATATGTCAAAATGACCAAATTGACCAATTATAGCAATGTACTTTGAAAGGAAAAAAAAATGAAACTACACGCTATTATCAATTAAGAAATGTATGTAGTTGTAATGGGTAAATTAATAAAAAAAATCAAAAATATTTATTAGTTTTTAAGATTTCGAATTATAAATATTTTTTTTTCTCACTAGAAATATCAAAGATTGATAAACAATTAAACATGGTGGTGGTCAAGGTAAAGTTAAATAGTCATTTAAATAGGCTGGTGAATCTTGGTGTTAAAGGTTAGAAATCCCTTAAACCAAAAAATGATATTTTAGGCATAAGCATTTACTTATTATTATTATTTTTTTTTAAATTGTGTATTAAGAATTTTTGACTGATTATACCACATGTAGTATCTTTGGCTAAAACAACGGATAAGAAGATACTTGGTAGCCATTCAGGTATAAAAAGTTGATATTTTGTTAGAGTTTTTTATTGTTATTATTATTTATTTTGTCATGTTAATTACTAAATAATTATATATTTTATCAAAACTTAGACGGCCTCAGAGATTTTTACCTTTTGTATTTGGTAATCACATTCCCTTGACACCATATTGATAGATATGAAACCCAAGAATTACAAATACATTTCCTATATTATATTCCCTTGACAACATAATGTTTTTTTTCCTTTTGTAATTGGTACCTTGAAATTTGTTTTCTTAGTACTAAATAACTCAGGACCTAAACAAACAAAAAGTATTTATCTTTTTGAGTAGTAATGAATTAATAGTAGTGTCGTTTTCTCAATATTTATCACTAATTTTAATTTTTATATCTGGTTGGTTGCATGTTAGACATAAATTATCTACATGATGTGGCATAGGTTAACGGGTTTTTTTACAGTCACTATCCATGTGAAAAATATACGTATTTTGCTGTTTGGAGATATTCATTCTGCAAGTACTTATTTCTCCTTTCATCATATATGTTTAATGTACATGTATTAACATTGGAGGGTTTACTGTCATGTGTTATTAAAGCATTTCTGTTAATTATAGGACCACAGTAAGAAAACATCATGTGTTTTAATTTTAAAAATTGGGAACATTTGAATGTTCATGCACAGTTGTGACTTCTTGCATATTCGTGATTTAGCTAAGGTTTTATAAGGCCATTAAGAAATTTAGGAGTTGTGGACAATTGGACACATTAGGAGTAAGTTGAAATATTGTATTGATAGTTGTGAAACTCAAATAGAACACTCAATGATTTAGACAATTAAAAATTTAGACAAAAAAACTTATATCTTATTAATTTAATAAAATTTTATATATCTTTTGATTTTTAATTATCAATATTTTTTTCTTATCCATAGTTTCCACTGCACAGTACATTTTGCGTTAAATCATTTTTAATCTATATTCAAAAAAATAACAATGTAAAAAAATTGATTGTGTATTACAACAATGTATTGTGAAATATACACAATTATAGCATCATACTTGTGTCTCTACAAATGTCTTCTGACGCTCAATGCCATTGGGGCTGTTGTGATGATTGCTTCATAATTCCCAGTCAGTCTCATTGTTAAAGTGTTGGTTGGTGCTATGCATTTAAGAGTTGCTTGCTAAAGTTTGTTGCATCTTTTTAGGTTCTCAAGTTATTTAGCCATGACTTCTTTAAGACTCAAATTGAATCATAATTTTTCTTATTATTATTTTCTTCATTAAGACATTATATAATTGACAAGAAATGACAATGTATTTTTGTTGATTTATTTATTATAGCATCACACTTTTATTTTTTCCTGTTGTAACATTGTATTTTAAAAAATTACCAAACTATAGCATGCCATCCAATTAGATTTGAATATTGTTGCTTTTTTTTTTTATTGCAAACCACTTATTATGTATTAGTTTTGGTATTTTAATTTGTCAATCCGTGTATCACACGGGTTTTAACCTAATATTATAATAAATGAAGGTTTTTTGCCACATGTCTTCTTATCATTAATTTGGACACATGATATTTTTTAGAATTTTTAAATTTTTAATTTTCCACTTGTTATTTTATTGTATTTTTCATTTTATTAAATTAAAATTCCACATTTAATATGTAAGGTAATATATATAAGGGATGTATTAGAAAGGGTTTATATATGTAATGTATTCAATACATTAAAACCTTATTAATTTTAATAATTTAAAATTTTTCTTATTTTTCTTATAAATTCAAACTTTTTAAATTGTTAAAATTTCATATTTAATTCTTTTTAAATAAACCAATGTAATACATAAATCTCGCACCTAGTATTAAACATACACGACGTTACACACGAAACAAAAAAAAAATAAAAATAGATCTCATCTAGAAAACACAGTTACACCGACCATAGTTCATTCCCTCCCTTTACAATCATCGTCTTCGTCATTAAACCCTAAGGAAGAGTTCAACCTCACCTGCGGTGTAATTGCTATGAGCTTTCCTGATCTACAAATGGTGCATTTTTATCACTCCATCTCCTACTCCGTTTTTTCACAGCACATGTTTATGCAATTATTCGCCCGGAAGTAGAATGAACTAGGTTTTTTTGCACCTTTGTGTTATTGTCCACGATTTCGATACCATTGGAGTTCTTGACCTATCTATTACTACTCCAGATTCGTTTAATTTTACTTTTCAAGTTCGGAATCAGTTAGATCTGTCGATATGAATTTTGAGTATGAATGCCTCTATGTTCATTTTCTAACTACTCGATTCAGCTTCTAAATGTGAATTTATTATCAATCGTACACAATTTTCAGACGAAGCTGTAAGCATTTGTGATTTGTATTCGTTCCGAAATGTAAGAACACATTTATCATCGTCTATGGAACAGAGCCATGTATGATGTATCAACTAATTGAACTGATTTGGTATTTAGAATTAATACGCCTGATGTTTAGTCTTATCTGCTTGCGACTGCTGCTGTAAGTGCTTGTTTGCTGGATAATTCATTACTTTAAAAGGAAAAATTCTCAAGGTCTATTTTTTTTTTTTTTTTTTCTTTCCATATCTAGTTTATTCTCATAGAAAATGACACCACTGAATTCTTTACACAAGAAATACTGATCTTTTTTTTTACTCAATATCTTAGTATGTGATTAGTGATTACATTTCAATTCTAATTTGGTTCTATATGTGAAGACTGAACATTTCCATAGTTGCTATTTGCTAAATGCTTGTAGATATGATTATAACAAAAAGATATCTGTCATCTACTCATCTGACTATCAATTTCTGTATATCTTATAGGTTTTGTGATAGATCTGACTACATTTGTGGCTTTGATTAAGATATCATTCTGGTGTTCCTTAAGACCAATGGCTATGTCATTGATCTCAAGAGGAACTTACAGTTACTGGCTTCTTTTCACTTACACAATTTTCTCCTCACATCTTTGCAATGGATTCTATCTACCTGGAAGCTACATGCACACCTATTCAACACACGATGAAATATTTGCCAAAGTCAACTCTCTTACATCAATCGAGACAGAATTACCCTTCAGTTATTATAGTCTCCCATACTGCACACCTCCAGGAGGGATTAAAAAAAGTGCAGAAAATTTAGGAGAACTTTTAATGGGAGACCAAATCGATAACTCCCCTTATCGTTTTCGTATGAACATCAATGAATCAATCTTTTTATGCACAACACACCCGTTGACCGAACACGAAGTCAAACTTCTTAAACAAAGAACCCGTGATTTATATCAAGTCAACATGATTCTTGATAACCTACCCGCAATGCGATTCGCAAACCAAAATGGTAACAAAGTTCAATGGACTGGTTTCCCAATCGGATACACACCTCCAAATAGTGACAATGATTACATCATCAATCACCTTAAGTTCAAAGTCTATGTACATGAATACGAAGGCACAAGCGCACAAATCTTTGGCACAGGGGAGGAGGGCATGGGCGTAATTTCATCCACAAATGACGAAAAGAAAGCTTCCGGATACGAAATTGTCGGGTTCGAGGTTTTCCCGTGTAGCGTTAAGTACGATGAAAAAATGTCGAAACTTCATCAATACGATGACGTGGCGTCCATGGATTGTTCAATGGAGATTGAAAAGCTACAAGTTATAAGAGAACAAGAGAGAGTTTCTTTTACTTATGAGGTTGAGTTCATAAAAAGTGACATCAAATGGCCTTCGCGATGGGATGCGTATTTAAAAATGGAAGGATCGCGTGTTCATTGGTTCTCGATTCTTAATTCGTTAATGGTGATTGTTTTTTTGGCGGGAATTGTTTTTGTTATATTTTTAAGAACCGTGAGACGCGATCTCACGCGATACGAAGATTTAGATAAAGAATCACAAGCGCAGATGAACGAAGAGTTATCCGGATGGAAACTCGTGGTGGGCGACGTGTTTCGCGAACCAACGAATTCCAAACTTCTCTGTGTCATGATCGGAACCGGAATCCAAATCACCGGAATGGCATTCGTAACGATCGTATTCGCCGCGTTAGGATTCATGTCTCCGGCTTCACGTGGCATGCTTTTGACCGGAATGATAGTTCTCTACGTCTTCTTAGGAACCGGAGCCGGCTATTCCGGAGTTTACCTATGGCGCGTTGTAAAATCGACATCGGATGGATGGCAAGGGGTATCTTGGTCAATTTCGTGTTTTTTCCCCGGAATCGTTTTTACCATTCTAACCATTTTGAATTTCATTCTTTGGGGGAGTAATAGTACGGGTGCGATTCCGATCTCGTTATACTTCATTCTTTTTTCGTTATGGTTTTGCACATCGGTTCCGTTGACTTTATTGGGCGGGTATTTAGCGACCCGACCCAACCCGTTAACATACCCGGTTCGGACTAACCAAATAGCTCGGGAAATCCCGGAGAGAAAATACCCTTCGTGGCTACTTGTTTTGGGGGCGGGGACTTTACCTTTTGGCACTCTTTTTATTGAGCTTTTTTTTATTCTTTCGAGTATTTGGCTTGGGAGATTTTACTATGTTTTCGGGTTTTTGCTTGTGGTGCTTTTGTTGTTGGTTGTTGTGTGTGCTGAGGTGGCGGTTGTTTTGACTTACATGCATTTGTGTGTGGAGGATTGGGGGTGGTGGTGGAAGGCCTTTTTTGCTTCGGGTTCGGTTTCGGTTTATGTTTTTTTGTATTCGATAAATTATTTGGTTTTTGAGCTTCAGAGTTTGAGTGGGCCCGTGTCTGCGATACTTTATCTTGGGTATTCTTTGATTATTGCGGTTGCGATTTTGTTGTCTACTGGGACAGTTGGGTTTGTCGCGTCTTTTTATTTTGTTCATTATCTTTTTTCATCAGTTAAGATTGATTAGGGCGATTTATTCATTTATCTTACAAAAGCACACATTGAAGATTCTTAGTGTTATATTCTAATCTTGTTTGTTTTTGTTCCATTGTATTTTTCATGATTTAAATGAAATGTAGTCTGAATGACTGGCAATGGCATGGTGTTGTTATTCTGTGATGCTTTTTGTTTGTTTTCTTGATTAAAGCTGTTGTGTGTGGTTATTGGGTTTATTTGTTTACCCATATTTGGTAAAGGCATTGTGTTAATTTGGAATCATATTATTGGGTAAATGACAACTCTTTAAGCACATTTACTAATATGTTACAAATTCCCCAATTAGGAATCACTCACGTCAAAAGTGTCGATTGTTTTATCGAGCTCAAACCCAAGTCTGAATTGAGGCTCGAGTCGAATTTCAAGCTCAAGGTTTTTTGGTCGAGAATGCCATCACATAACACGCACAAGAGACTTGATTTTCTTACATGTTATACATGTTAATGTACGCGATTAACTATATTTTATACCAAAAGTAAGTAAGTGAAATTAGTTAGGGCCTAAATGCAAAGCAATAGGGGCTACTTATTTAAGCCGTCCGGTGTGGGCAACATTTTCGGGATGATGATTCATCATCTTTTCTCCATAACATCTCCAAGGGGATAGTGTTACTTTTTTAGAACGCCGTTGAGAGGAAGAAGAAAAGCAAAAAAAGAAAGGGATGCAGAAAACAAAACGGGTGTTGCCCTTCGTTACCGGCACCACGGGAAACAACATAATACCAAAAAACGGTTCTCCCCCTATGGTCACTGTGTTTTTAGGATGCCACCTCAAAAAAACGATTACGGGCATTGCTCACACCAAACCCTCTTAAGGTTTCGTAAACAAACCCCCATTAATCTTACAAAAAAATTCTTAACCACTTTATGCCATTTCATTCAAATCAATATATAATTATTATGTTATTTATTTATTTATTTATTTATTTATAATTTAAACTAATTTCTTTATTGTAATTATATTATTTATTATTGGTTTTATTTAATTTATTAATTTATGTATAGATTTTTTTATTTAGAGAAATTTTTATTTTGATATATTATTTAAATAAACCGCTTAATTTTTTTTATTTGACATTTTGTATGTAACATTTATTTTTGACGTTAATTATTATTATTATTTTTTTTTGATGTTATATTTGAATACGTTTTTTAATGTTTTTCTGATGTTTTGTTTGCTTACATTTGTTAAAGATTTTACTGTCACTTAATCGTGGTTTGTGATCTAATTCAAATATTTAACTATATAACACATAAACAATTGATGGTTCATCGATAATCTAATATAACTTGATCATGGGTACAAGTGTAATGCTTGATTTTCGGTATAAATTTATTTCCAATATGTCTATGCTTTTCCTTTGGGACACAACGTGTTGGAGCCTCAACCCGGCATGCCGAGATGTCCTTGTCCGCAGACTTTAATGAGCCCACATAACGTGTTGAGGTGCCACAACACGACGTGTTGGCGGCTGGGAAGGAAACCCTAATTTAAAGGCTTTAAGTCCCCTTGACCGACCTCCTCACCAGCCTCCGTTGTTACATGAAACCCTAAACCGAGTTTTGAGCTTTCTTGGTGGTGTTTTTGAAGATTCTTGTGCTCATTTGAAGGAGTTTTGGGAGTTTGAAGGAGCCTAGCTTGGAAGGAAGGTTTTAGATCTAGAATCTCACCACTTGTAGCAGTCTCCTTGAGGTATCAAGTTTGAACCTTAATCTTTAGATGTTTAGATCTCCTTGTTCCATTTTTTGGGTGGTTGGAGGAGTTTGGTCGTTTTGAGGACCTGACATTTCAGTTCTGAGTTTGTCTTGGCCTTCTTATGCTTAAAGTTGCAAGCTTTATATGAAGAATTGGTCCCATACATGCATTAAGTTTCTTTTTGAGATTAAGAGCTTCTTTTAGGAATGCACAAACGTAAAATTGGCAACTTTACGTGATTTTGTAGGTTAATTAGGCCAGATCTGTGTTTTGGGGCTTGGACTCATGAGTTAAGTGCTTATTGGATTAAGTCTTTTGCTTTTAAGACTTAGGGTTTGGGTTTTGGACCCTTTTTAGTGATCCTTATGGGTAAAGTTTGAAACTTTAGCTTTCTAACTTTTCATTTGAGTCCAGATTTGAGGTTGGGACTCTTGATATCGAAGGAAATGGTTTAATATACTAAGTTGTTGGAGCTCGAGGAAACACAACGTGTTTTCGAGTAAACACGGTAAGCTGGGTGGGATTTTCCCACTTGTATCGATAAATAGGAAACACGGCGTGGTCAAAAGGAACCACGACGTGTTGGGTCAACATGGGTTGTTAACCTTGACTTTTGACTTTCATCTTTGACCAAGTTTGACCTATAAAGGGGGGGGGGGGTATTGAGGTATTTGGAGTTGTATCTAAGGAATTGTTTCTGTTTAGGAGTTAGGTAGAGTTGATATTCGGAGTCGGGACCTATTCAACTATCATTCAACATTCGAGGTGAGTTTCCTTACTGGTTCAACATGTCTAAGGCACCAAGGCCGGCCCTCGTTTGGTTATGTTATTATACTTGTTGTCTGTGTGATATTTATATGTACTTGTATATGTATGTTTATTGGGTGAGGTCCGTTATTCGAGTGTGAGTGGGGCCCGTATCTCACTATTATATGAGTATGGGTGGGACTCATATCTCATTATTATCTGAGTGTGGGCGGGGCCCATATCTTACTATTATTCGACTGTGGGTGGGGCTCGTATCTCATTTAGGTGGGGCCTGTTATATGATATATTTGGTATGTGGTATTTTGGAGAACTAACTAAGCTTTGTGCTTACGGTTTAGTTTATGTTTCAGGTACATTCGGTTCCAAGGGGAAGAGCTCGGATTGACTGCATCACATACACCATATGGATTCTGTTTATGGGACATACTCTGGTTTTCATGATGTTTGATATATTATTTTCTTGGGTTGTATGAACCATTATTTGGAATATTGTTTTTACTTAAATCAAAATGATATTTTTGGGTCATGATTTTTGGATGTTACAAGTTGGTATCAGAGCCTTGGTCTGAGGGATTCGGGCACGCTCTCGGGTGTGCCTGAACTCAAGCTGAGGATTTGTACAAGTTTTCAAAAAGAAACATATGTTAAAGAAAAGGTTTTTCTAAAATAAGAAAGGGTGTGGTGCATGCAATCAGTCGAGATCAAGTAAGTTTACCCAAAATACCCATACATGTTTGTGATATGTTTTGAATTGTGAATCTGTGAATTGCATGCTAGATTAGGGCTAAGGATCAAAGAGAGATGCCTTTGTATGCGGGCTGGATGAGCTTATAGACTTGCATGCTAGTACTGAACAGTTAGTAATAGGATGGCTTGATTAGGATATGCTTGGTCCTGGTTACTTGATGCTCGAATGTTGCTTGCTTTGTCCTTTTAGGAGTTCTAACTAGCTTCAACCAACTGGTAAACGAATATGCTAAGTTACATATTATCGAAAATAAATAATTTTAGAAGGTTAGGTTTTAACCATATTGCGCAGCTCTTGTTTGAGTCTAACCGTTGTAGTGTGAAACCTCTCATTCGAAGAATTATCTACTTTTTGTAATATGTAATTGTATATGTGGGCTATTTAGAGGAAGTTAGAAGGAGTTCCTTCTGCGGCTGATGGTGGAGAGTGGTGTGGAGTTTACCCTCGGAAAACCTAGGATAAGATTTAGTGCTTGGAGCCTTAGTTGTGAAGGAATTATTGGATATAAGGTAACTTGGATGAGTTAAGGCACTTCTTAAGGAAAGTGTGGATAGATGTAGATGGTAGTATGGGACCGTATTACTGGAAGCAGAGGATCAGTTCTCAATTCAAGAAGGGATGAGATAAAGCCGGGAAGCTTGTAGCATTGTGATTTCCCAATCTTTATATTTTAATGTGTAATCTAATAGTTTGCATTGGACTATTTTCAGTATGGTGGTATTGCGAGGCAGACCAGTTGACAATTCCGGTATTGGTGAGGGCTCGGCCTCGGGTTCTGGAGCCAAGAAGCTTGATTACCCGACGAGGGAGTTCATCTCGTCTGAGATTACATGCAGTATCCTTGAGCAACTCCTATGATCTTTAGCACAATTAAGGAGGGTATTCTGGAGATTCTTGATGAGTGGTTGAGCGCCTTTTGCGCCGAGATTGTGGCTTTGGTCGAGACACACTCTTTGACCTTCAGGGAGTTTTGGGCATGTGGAGCGCCAGATTATCATGGGGCGAGGGACCCCATTGCGAGCAACAAGTGGTTACCAGATGTTGCTAACGCCTTCCGTACCAGCCGTTGTCCCAATGGGGACAAGGTCAGGCTAGCTTCTTGCCTCTTGAGGGATAGGGCGTGTGATTGGTGGGAGGAGGTAGAGCGTGTTATCAGAGATGATGCTATTATTGATTCAATGAATTGGGGTGATTTCTCGACCAGGTTCCGAGCCGAGTTTGCACTGGTAATTGAGGTGCAACAGCTAGCGTGAGAGTTCCAGGATCTCTGCCAGACTACTGAGACGGTGGTTGAGATCACCTTAATGTTCAGGGAGAGGACACTTATGGTTCCGCAGTATGTGGCGGACGAGGAGATGAAGAAGGCCCAGTACCATGAGATGTTGAGGAGTGATATTCGGTAGTTTGTTAGCTGATCCAACTGTAAGACGCTGGAAGACATGATAGTGAGGGATAATGAGAGGGAGCTTCATCTGGAGATGGAGAAGAAGAGGAAGCCAGATTCTATGTCCAGCTTTGAGGGTTCAGCCAAGAGGCCCAAGGTGGTGGATTCGAGAGGGGAGGTCCATTATGGCCGATGCCACTGCGGAAAGTGTGGCAGGTCGCACAAGAGGACGTGTAGGGTGGGCGGTTCTAGCTGCTTCAAGTGTGGCCGGACTGGTGATGTCAGCAGGGATTGTATTGCTACCACCACCATCACCTCGATATTTGATATGATTTTCTTTACGTGCAATCAAAGGGGCCACAAAAGGGCCTACTATCCGAGTTTAGCTGCAGCATGAGCAGTTTTAGCACCCGCTCCTGCGACTCTCCGGATTACTGACGGCCGCCTAGGCCGCCTGCGGTGAAGAGCAGGGATTTCCAGCTGACGGTAGAGGAGGCGCATGTAGCTCCCGATGTTGTGATAGGTATGTAACTTCTCCTTATCTCTTTATTTATATTTAATTATTTACTTATGTTTATGTGTTTTCTTTTATCATCGTTCCTTGTGAATGGTATCTCTGCTTTGGTATTATTCGATTCTAGGGCTACCCAATCGTTTGTATCTCTTGCGCTTACCAAGAGATTTGCTAGAGCTTCGGGGGAGCTATATTGTCCTATAGATGTTGAGATTCAGGGTTATGAGGGTTCACCGAGGTTGTACTCTCTTGTTATTCAATGAGCAATATCCGATTGATTTGGTTCCCATTCCTCTACATGGGAATAAGGTTATCGTGGGCATGGATTGATTGAGCCCTAATGGGGGTAGTGATCGACTGTGAGCGGCAGGTGGTTCGAGTTCGGACCCCAAGTGGGGGAGAGCTTAGAATTTAGGGTGAGAGACTGCAACATGGGCCAATTAAGTGTTCTGCAGCGAGGGCCAGACACTATTTTCATTAGGATTGTTCGGGTTTTGTCACCTATGTCATGGATACACGTGATAAGGGTAAGGTGACCATGGATGATGTGTCGATTGTGCACGATTATTCGGACGTGTTCCTGGAGGATTTGCCAAGGGTACCTCCGGAGAGGCAGGTGGACTTCAGGATTGATTTGGTTCTAGGTGCGGCTCTGATAGACAAAGCACCGTATCGGTTGGCTCCTCCCAAGATGCAAGAGTTGTCTACATAGTTGCAGAAGCTGTTAGACAAGGGATTTATTAGCCTGAGCAATTCGCCTTGGGGAGCACCGATTCTGTTTGTGAAGAAGAAGGACGGGTCTCATCGCATGTGTATCGACTACCGGGAGTTGAATAAAGTAACAGTGAAGAATCGTTATCCACTCCCGAGGAATGATGATCTCTTCGACCAGCTTAAGTATGCATATTGGTTCTACAAGATTGATGTAACATCCTTTTTATTAACTAAATAAATGAATACATTAATAACGAATAGTAGCCCTAAATCCGTAATAAGTTACTAGTGTTAGTCATAAGGAGCTAAATGACATAATTTATGGAAATTTGGGATCTTTATTGTAATATTTGGAATTGAATTGTAATAAATTGTGGGAAGCAAGGGCTAAAGAGTAAAATGGAGATTTAGAAGGTAATGATTAGAGAAGGGCTGAATATGTCATAATTGAGATTTTGGGGGTTAAAAGGGTAATTTCCGAATTGGCTTTGTAAAGAATTTCAAAAGCTAAGGGTTGTTTGGTAAATTATGGTACTTAAGTTGAAAAGAATTGACATGGAGGGGCTAAAGGTGTCAATATGGCAACATGTTTGAGATGGGACGGACGCGTATAATCCATCACCCTTACTCTTGTAATCCTAACCCTAAAACTATACTCAGCCGCCACCTTATGCCTCCATCCCTCCAGCCGCTGCTACCACCTTACTCCCTCTTGTCGTTTCAATCAGTCAAAGTTCCAAGCCACCGAACATCCACCGGTGGTTCATGTTGTCGACAATGACGAAGACTGCTAGGAATTTGGGGACTTTGTAGTAAGTGAAGATCGGAGGACTAGATATCAATGTCATGGTCACCACCACCGTCGGAGCCGGGAACCACCAGTCGGGTGCCACTGTTTTGTTGCCGGCGAAACCAAGGATTGTGAAGCCGATGTTCATCCGGTGAACAGTGAAAGATTGAGCTAGCTAGCCCGTTTGTAGTTGTTTTCATTGACGAATACCACCACCTCCTTGTCATAGTCACTCCTTTTTCCTCTTCTGTCCCGTTGTCCCTTTCTTTATGATAATGAAACCATCCGGTTAAAACCAATCCATTAAAGAAACAAAATTATTTAACAAGAAAAAAAGGAGTGAGAGGGATTCAAACCCTAGATAGTAAACTATACCGGTTTTCAAGACCGGGGCTTTCAACCACTCATCCATCTCTCCGAAAGTCAATTTTATTTTATTCCTCCGAATAGAACATGGCCATATGAGTGGACACCGCCACTATCGAAGATTCCGGGTGTGATGGTCAATTTATCTATCCCGATATATGGATAAATATATGATCCATCATGCCCATTTGTAAAATAATAAAATGAAATTCCATTCTCCCCCGACTCCATGTACGAATAAAGTGGTAAAGGGGTAGTAATATAATAAATCATATTGAATCAATGGATTCATGGTAAAATCCATGTATGATGTATTTTTGTATAAATTTTGGCTAATAAAGGGATCAAATGGTATAGTTCATTTGTTGGTAGCTTGGAGGATTAGCCACACCACTAGTACCGCCAAGCGTTTACGCTGCCACCGATGTATGCCACTGTTGTTGTTGCCGTTCGTACCCCTGCCATCGCTGTACACCACCATAAGGTGGGTGGTTGTGTTCCTGTTCCAGTCAAAGAATGTGTGTGTTTCTGATGTTAGTGTGTGTTGTGTGTAGTGTTTTCTTGGTCGAATATTGCAAGAAAATCCATCACCACCACCGTGAGGTAGTGGCTGTCACATCCAACCGCCGCCTGTCGCTACAAGGATGGTTGAGTGGGTGTGTGTGTAATTTTGTGTGTGTTCATTTGGATATTATGTTGTATAATCATAGTTTGGACGGAATAATCAAGGAAATCCGTCACCACCACCGTGAGCCGTCGTTGACCGCCACTACCTGAGGTGGTAGTGCATGGTGCCCGACTTAATTAACATTAATTAACCTAAAAACTTGACAAATGGACTAACTCTATCGCGACTAGTTTGGAAACCCTAGTTAGGGTTTAGAAAATCCTAATTTTAGGATATGTTAATTTGGAATTGTCGGAACCCGCATGTTTGGATCATTGGATTGGAAATTATGAATTAATCCCTACCATATTGTATGGTTGACCTAGTAGAATGATGGAATTAATGGATTATGTAGCGCCCCGATTCCAGGTATGGATTTAAATAAAGAATAATTGGCCTTATGTCCTACTCGACGAGTTGGTTGCCCTACTCATCAAGTAGCAGCGGGAATAGAACGTGTGTTTAGTGACCTACTCGGCGAGTACACTAAGGGACTCGGCGAGTAGGAGCTGGCAGATGAAACCCTAAATTATGGGGGTTTTGCACCCTATTTAAAGGATCATTGGCCTCCACCAGCCTCCCCTTACTGCTTCTTGTCCCCCTCAAACCCTAAATTTTGTGTGTGTGTGTTCCTTGGTGTGTTCAAGCTTGGAGGAGTAACCTTGGAGAAGGAAGCACTTGAGGTAGCAAGGAAGAGCAAGGCCAAGAACTTGTGGGAAGCTAAGGGATTTCCTCAGTTATCACTCTCTAGAAGGTATTAGGCTATTCCTTTAGCTCATTTCTCTTTTAACCTCTCTTGGATGGGTGTTATGAAGGGCTCTCCATGTTTAAGCTAAGATCTGAAGTTGTAACTTCAGATCTGGACTTCCCTTGACCTCTAAATTCATAAAGTTCCTAGCTTGTTCAAGGATGAGACTCTCCCAAGGTGTAAAACTCCATTAAGAGCTTAGATTGATCATTTAGGGCCTTCAGAGCCTTGCATGTGCGTAAAGTTTGCAACTTTACGTGATAAACATGCCTTAGGAGCTTGGATCTATAATCTGGGACCTTGCCATGGCTTAAAAAGCTTCTGCATGGATTAAGAACTGCAAGGACTCGGTGAGTTGAATGAGAAATTCAGTGAGTCCGTTGAAGATGGCCATGAACTCGGCGAGTTGGCTGAATAACTCGGCGAGTTCGTTGAAGATTGCCTTGAACTCGGCGAGTTGTTAGATGAGTCGGCGAGTTGGCTAGGGTTTCTTCCAAATATTGGCCACGTATGAACTCGACGAGTTAAAAAGGGAAACTCGACGAGCCAATCAAGGATTTCACGACTTATCGAATTCAGGAAGGACTTGACGAGTCGGTGATCTGCACTCAACGAATCGAGTCAACATAGATTGTTGACTCTGACTGTGGACTTTGACTTGGACCAAGGGTTGACCAGTTGAATTCTGTTGGTTTCTGGTAATTGGGAAATTTATGAAAAAGGTTGTATGGTACATAGAGGTGGTGGAGTTGTGTTGGACCCGGGAGTTGAGCTTCCTTATTTCCGACGATAGTTGCGAAGTGAGTTATCCTCACTATACTAAGGGGTCTAAGGCACCAAGGCCGGCCCATTGGATATGATATCCTAGTAGTTGTATTATGTTGAGTACGAGTTAGTTATGCATGCTAGTTTGAAACGCTAGAGGGTATGTCTGTAGGACAACCTGTGATACTGATTGATTGCCTGTATGTGCATTATCTGTTACATGTTGATATGTTATGTGGGATAGGTTGAGGTTGTACTGCTCCGTGCGGTAGCCAACTAACCCTAGAGTATTCCAGATATGAGCTGAGGGCCCGATAGGCATTCCAGACTCATACTGAGGACTTGGGAGCATTCCAGATACGAGCTGAGAGCCTGGTAGGCATTCGAGACTCGTACTGGGGGCTCGGTGGCAATCCAGATGTGAGCTGAGGGCCCGATAGGCATTCCAGACTCACACTGTGTGCCTAGGGGTATTCCAGTCTGTAAAGTTGTGGGCCCGTTATGTGCTGTTCTGCTTAGTTTATTATGATATGTTTTGGCCTATTTTGTATTAGGATCATTACCACAAACTGTTTTGGTTCATAAAATTTGATTTTACTAATATGGTAATGTTTATCCCCATCCACAACATGAAGTCTATCAAATTTTAAGATAATTACTTGATTTTGTGAAAAAAAACTAATTATTGAAAAATTTGATACTATCTTGAATATGAACCAGGTCAAATTGGTAAATGATGAATTATATGATAATTGGATTAGTTGAATTTGATATATGTGTTTCTTGAAAAGTTCCATAACTTGTCCTCAAGTTACGGAATATGAAAAGTCTTTATTTATGAAACTATTAACTATTGTAAGTTATAGAATTCAATAAATCTTGAAAGGTTTTGTTTGGAATTTGAAAGGTCTCATTCATGGAACTTTAAAATCCATAAGTTATGGAAATCAAAATTTTTGACAAGTTAGAAAACCGGCCCTCAAGTTTTTGAACTTGAAGAGTCTCATTTATGAAACTTTAATTCCAAACCCTAGAATTTTAAAAGTTTAAAATTCAACCCTTATACTATTACAATATTAAACTTTAATATATATATATATATATATATATATATATATATATATATATATATGTATGTATATATATATATATATATGTGTGTGTGTGTGTGTGTATATATATATATATATATATATATATATATATATATATATATATATATATATATATATATGTATAAGACAAGTCAGTCTTACCGTTAGTAAGTCTCATTCATGAAGCCGGTCAATAAGGGGAGGGGGGGTTATAAGGTTAGTGCCTATAAAATGATGATTTAATGGGTGTCCATTCTCACCCACCGCTTCCTTGACTGGTGGAGGGTCGTTAGCCGAACGGGTTGGATAGGACATTAGTTATCATTTATAAGTATAATGATAATTATTAAAGTAACTAAACTTTTATAAATTCTCAATCTTAGTTACTTTAGGAAAAACGTGAAAATGATGCTATTCCATGAAATTGCACTTTACACCTTGTTAAGTCGTTAGTGGGGCATGTGTGGTTAATTGGCACACTAACTTGGGACTGGCAATGTGTGGCAAAGGGTAGCTTGATGTTAATCATGGATCATTGGAGCGTGTGTGGTTAACTGTCACATTAATTGGATGATTTGTAACATTAAGTGTACCAAACTAATTTGCATGGTTATTCACACCTTGTTTGTGATCCTCGGCATCCTAGTCACAAACTTGAAGGGCATAATCGAGACTTAAGCATGCCATTGAAAAGTTCAATGAATCTCAAAAGATTATAGGAATTTCAATCCAATTAAAACTTAATAATCAATTTCAATTTTCATGGTGGAATTTGGTAAATCGTCATTTACCTACCTTCAAATATTTTGCAATTGGATTACGGCATCCCTCTTCTGAATTTTAAAATATTATGTTGGGTCCTAGCCTTAATATTTTATTTGGGTGCTATATTAAGGATCATTATCTAATCTAAACTTTGTCTTTCTTTTCAGATGTCTTCCAAGTCTACTTCAAACCCAAACCCTTCAGGCTCTTTTTCCCTCATGAACTTATGTGGGAGGGTCATATTTGATGGATTAGATTTCAATGATTGGATTCGAAACATCCGAATTGTCATTTGCTATGATGACAAAGAATATATCCTAGATAAAGGGCTTAAGGAGATTGATGGATCTATTGTTACTCCCGAACAGATTGCTGAATACAAGGCCCATGAGAGGGACGTGACCAAAGTGTTGTGTATTATGATTGCTACTATGACTGCTGAGCTTCAGAAGTCCTATGAGGACTTTTGGCCTTATGAAATGCAACAAGACTTGATTGAAAAGTACCAATAAAGTGCAAGGCAGGAAAGGTATGAAATCATAGATTCCATGATTACAACCAAAATGAAGGATGGAGAGTCCATCATGACCTACTTGCAGAAGATGCAAAGATTTGTGCATTGTTTGCTGAAGTTGAATGTCAACTTCAATGAAGAGTTGGCCATAGATATTATTATACACTATTTGCCTCCTTGTTATGACCAGTTGCGTGTGACCTATCATATGAACAAGGAGGACGTCACTCTAAGCAAGCTTCAAGTGCTTTTAAGGACTATAAAGGAAAATCTGTTGTTACTACTCCTACCGTTGCTACCCTTGTCCTGGCAATTGGACATGGGAAAGGAAAGAAGTGGAATACTCCTTCCAGAAGCCACAAGGAAAATTCCAATGATGGATCATCTTCTAGTGGGACCAAAGTTTGTTCTGCTAAACCCTCTTCCAATCCAAAGGAAGTCGAGTTCTTCCATTGTAAGAAAAAGGGTACTAGAGATGAAGCTGACCCAAATAATTGCAGGACATAAAGGATGGGAAGATCAAACCCTCCTTCGCAGGTATTTATACCATTCTGCCTAATAACTCATCACATGTTAATTCTTGGGTCCTTGATATAGGATATAGTTTCACATTTGAATATATTTGTAGGGAGTAAAAAGAAGTAGGGATGTGGAGCATGAGAAGATGAACTTGATCATGGGGAATTGGAAAAATTCATCTATCACCAAGATGTGAGTTTATACTTTATTTCTTAGTAGTGTGTTAAATTTAGAACTGAATAATTGTTGCTACTCGTCTGATATGGCGAGAAATATTATTTCCTTTCATACTTTCTATAATCAAGGTTTTACCTTTCTTTTAATAATGAAATTGGTAGTATTAATACTTATTATATTGTTACATTTTATTTTGAAGAATTACCTTGTAATGGTATATATGAAACTGTGATGATTGAAGATAACTAAGGAAATAATGTTGCATATTGATTCGTCCAATGTTTTGGATAAAGCATGCTTATGGCATTATCGTCTTGGACACGAAAACAATAAGCGCATAGCCTAACTCCAAAAGGATGGAGTATCGGAGTCATTTGACTTAAAGTTGGATGAAACTTGTGAATATTGTTTCCTTGGAATGATAACCAAGTCACCCTTCACTGGTACTTGTGAAAGGGGTGAGGGTTTGTTGGATCTCATACACACCGATGTGTGTGAACCCTTCAGATCCGCCATAAGGGCTGCTAACCGCTTCTATGTGATTTTACTGATGATTACTGCAGATATGGCTATATCTACTTAATCAAGCATAAGTTAGAAACCTTTGAAAAATTCAAAGAGTTTAAACAAGAAGTGGAGAATCAGCTGGGGAGGAGATAAATATGATCCGATCCGATCGAGGAGAGTATCTTTGTATCGAGTTCCAAGACTATCTTAATGAATGTGGAATTGTTTCACAATTGACGCCACCTAGGACACCACAGCTTAATGGTGTGGCTGAGAGGCGTAATCGAACCTTGCTAGACATGGTTCGTTCCATGATGATTTGAGCTTTGTTACCTATCTCAGTCTGGGGGTATGCCTTAGAGACTGCCACTCATATCCTTAATCTATTCCCAACTAAAAAGGTTTCCAAAACACCTCACAAAATGTGGAGGGAAGGTTCCCTCATTATCACACATCAAGGTTTGGGGTTGCAAGGCTTTTGTGAGAAAAAGAAACTTACGACAAGCTCGAACCTCATAGTGAGCATTGTATTTTCATCGGCTAACCACAAAAATCCTTTGGATATCTCTTTTATAGACTGAGTCACAATGTTGTATTCATTGCGAGATGAGTCTTTTGAGAGAGATAAATCATATGCAAAGAGGACGGTGAGAGGCAATTTGACCTTGAAGAGCTTCAAGAGTTAAGCGATGAAGGAACCTCAAACACTAGCGCTCAACCCGAGGAGGAAAATCCTGTTAAACCAATTGACGAGTCCGTACGTCTGAGACGTTCCAGTAGAGTTAGGAATGTACATGAGTTTTATGGTTTCCATATTAGTGATGAAGGTGATAGTACACTGGTAAATTTGGATACAACTACAAGGAATCCATGGTAGGCCCAGAGTCTACAAAATGGAAAGAGGCGATGGATAGTGAGATTCAGTCCATGTATGAAAATCAATTTTGGAACTTGGTTGACAATGTACCAGGTCGTAAGACAGCTGGGTGCAATTGGATCTTCAAGAAGAAGACCGACATGGATGGGAAAGTACACACCTATAAGGCGCGATTGGTTGCGACGGGATTTACTCAAACTCCTGGAGTTGACTATGACGAGACCTTCTCACCAGTAGCGAAGATTAAATCTATAAGGGTTATGCTAGCCATATCTGCATTTCATGATTATGAAATATGGCAAATGGATGTCAAAACCTCTTTCCTTAATGGGAAGTTGGCTGAAGATGTTTACATGAATCAGCTAGAGGGTTTTATCAATGCAATGTACCCTAATAGAGTGTGTAAGCTTGAGAAATCTATTTATGGATTGAAACAAGCATCTCGTAGATGGAATCTTTGTTTCGATGAGAAAGTCAAAGAGTTTGTCTTTTTGAGAAGCGAGGACGAGTCCTGTGTATATGTCAAAGCTAGTGGAGTATAGTTAGCTTTTTCGTGTTGTATGTGGATGACATACTGCTCATAGGAAATGACATAACAAACTTGCAGGAGGTTAAGTCCTAGCTTGGGAAGCGTTTCGCTATGAAGGACCTCAGAGCAGTTGCCTACATTCTAGGGATAAGGATATTGAGAAACATGAGTAAAAGACTGATAGGACTTAGTCAAAGCACCTACTTGGACAAGGTGTTAAAATGTTTCAGCATGGAGAATTCCAACAAAGGAGACTTACCAATCTAAAGCAACACTAAATTGAGTAAGACTCAGAGTGCGAGTACAGAGGATGAGATAGAAGAAATGAGTCGAGTACCATATGCTTCGACAGTTGGCTCGATCATGTATGCTATGACATGTACTCGCTCTAATGTGGCCTTTGCTTTGAGCATGGTGAGAAGATATCAAGGGAACCCTGGTAAAAATCAGTAGACTACAGTAAAGAACTTTCTTAAGTACCTATGGAGGAATAAGGACTTGGTCTTTACCCTCGTTGGGAGTGATGACTTGAGAGTGACAGGGTATAGTGACGCCAGCTTTCAGACCGGCATAGATAATTTCCACTCTCAGTCGGGCTGAGTATTTACCCTTAATGGAGGAGCAATAACATGGAAAAGTTCCAAACAAGAAACTATGGCCAAATCATTGTGCGAATAAGAGTACATAGCATCAAGCGAAGTAGCAAAGGAGGCTTTATGGCTGAAGAAATTCGTTAGAGACCTTGGAGTTGTACCAGCTGTAAAGGAGACTATGGATATTTTCTGTGACTATGAAAGTGGTGTTGCCTTGGCCTAGGAACCAATGGATCATGGTAGATCTAGGCACATCAACTGAAAATATCACTTTATAAGACATCAAGTAGAAGACAGATTACTCGTAGTGAAGAGAATATTGTCAGAGAAGAACCCAACAGATATCCTTACAAAGGGACA
Organism: Lactuca saligna; assembly: GCF_052625555.1. Classification (NCBI taxonomy): domain Eukaryota; kingdom Viridiplantae; phylum Streptophyta; class Magnoliopsida; order Asterales; family Asteraceae; genus Lactuca; species Lactuca saligna. The sequence continues at coordinate 161,751,498 of NC_136423.1, read as the reverse complement.
CAGTAGGGATAAGCACTTGCTACATGCAAGGAGTATTGGGTTGAAGGATTATATTAGTTTTAATGATTAGATATATATATATATATATATATATATATATATATATATATATATATATATATATATATATATATATTTATAAACTTGTAATAGCTAAAGTGTAATTGACATTTGATGACTGAATAAAAGGAGTTTTATTTATAAGTAAATATATTGTCTTGTGTCAGTTATTTACTATTGTTTCATTTTGCATGTTTTGATTTCCAGAATAATAATATTATTCAAACTATCCACAGTCGATCATACTTTGGAAGTAGGTTATGTAAGTAGATTGTCATGAATGGGTTTTGTAAGATTATCTAAGGAGTTAGGCATTGCAAAGGTTTGCTACAACATTCATGAGTACTCTTAAAATAAGATTTGTGTATTGGATCAACCCACACTCACATGAATCACTTCATGGAATTTATCACGAGTGATTGAGAGATGATAATATCGTATAATCTTCATAACAAGATATATGAGTTGGCAATTATGAGTTGGTTGTACATTGATAGTGAGAAAACCCATCAGTAACTCTATGTTATAAAACGTGTTGTTGTGTATAATTTAACTAATAGTTATTACAAGCATATAAGTCGAAGTTTATCTGTTCCTTTTATCCTGAGAGGATTAAAAGTGATATCTTGGGCCCCTCGATGATTTTGTTTTGACTTATGTGTCGGGCCCATTCAGAGCTAAATTGATGTTTTTAATTAAGTTCTATGTCAAACAAATCAGAAATCGAGAAACAAACTGTTGGACAATAAGTATGACTATGTTCCATGTGTTTGTCCGCATGATATCTTAAAGAACAGATGATTATATGATCCCTTATCTAAATGGCGCGTCAGGATTCAACATCAGATTTTAGAGAACTATGATGGCTACTAGGATTTTGAAGTTACATTGGCGATTATAGTTATTAGACTTATCAAAGTAGGAGACTGTTCGATTAGGTGTTAAGCCCATAACTATAATCATTATGTACTTGACCCGATAATAACAAGCTCCATTTGGGTAGCAACACTCTGGAACAATTTGATAAGATGGATTTTGAGGAAGAGGTTATTATGATTTATTAATATATTATAAGTATAATATATTAATTGAGAAATCACATTATTTAATTAGTATTGATCAAGAATTAATTTGGTATTAATTTAGTGATCAAAAGAAACTATTAAAGTTACAGGGATTGATTAGCTAAATCAGTAATACTGTTGGATTAGTGTCTAAGTCCATAACTATTTTGGTATGTACTTGACCCGATGGTGCATGGTCCTTTTAGGTTGCCTTCACCAAAGCAATTTGATTGGAGAAATGAATAAAGAGAGAGAGGATAATATGATTTATTAATATGTTATAAGAATAATATATTAAAGGAGAAATCATATTTGTTTAATTAATATTGGTCAATAATTAATTAAGAATTAGTTTTGTGATCAAATGTAATTAATTAAACTAGAGGGGCTGATTTGTAATTATGTGATAGTTACAAAATAAGGTAAGGATTATCTTATTTATATGGTGGACGAATTTAAGGTTGGAAAGCCTTAGAATTTGAGTATGATAAGGATTCAAGGATTATCTTATTGGTTGCTTAATGGATAATCAACTAGATAAGGATAATGACTGAAACCCTATCTCTACACCTATATAAACACCCCTAGGGTCATGAATTCGTGTATCCCTTCCCAAGAGGTCCTAGATACAAATTCTAACCTCTCACCTCTCTCTTTATACCTTCTCCACTTGCTTATGGTGTTTGTAAGCCATTAGAGGAGTGACACTTGTGACTCTAAGCATTCCAAAGTCAATACAAGGAGATTTGGGATTGTTATTGCTATATAACAATCAAGGTATGTTCTTAAACCTAATTATATGTTAATGTCGATTTCCATATGTTAGAATTAGGGTTTATAGTCTTGGATTCAAAGCATGTACAATAGAGAAACCTAGATCCAAGCATTAGGGTTTGTATGAGCACATAGGATGTCTTATGACGAAAACCCATCAGTGGTATCAGAGCTTAGCTTGGTTTCAATTGTATTGATGCATTGTATAACTGAAAAATTCGATTTTTTGGACTGTGGAGGCTGGACTCGCCGAGTCCATGGCTGAACTCGCCGAGTCCATGCAGACTCGACGAGTCAACTCGTCAGATAATGCTTATCTCAGGATTTCTTGCTGTTTTTGCATATGGATAGTTACCTTATCATGTTAGATCAATATAAATCCGATTTTATGATATATATGACTATATTCTTGATCTAATTAAAGATAATTATCAATTAACAAGATAATTGTTTCCTTATAAGATAATTGATTAATTATTTTGAGTAAATTGATAAATTGTTTTGCAAGAAATCATTAAATAAATCAAATATGGATAATTATGTGATTAAATGTTAATTTAAAATTATTTGTTATTTGATCCTTGTTGTTATGAAAGGTTTCATATTTTCCCCTTTAGGTTTTATAGTTTAAATTTGAACCCAAAAGTTTTGGAGTTTTGAAATTTAAATAGTTAAAACCCTAATGTTTTGAAAAAGGTTTCAAAATTTGCCCTCAAGTTTTGGAATTTAAAAGTTGATTAAAAGTTTAATTAGAAATGTTAAATTCTAAAACCCTAGTAATGTTTTGAAAAGTTCAAATCACACCCTTATGGTTTTATTAATTAATTAAGGAGTATAATTAAAGGAGATTTAATAAATCCATAAAAGTTTAGGTTAACCATTTAATTGAATTAAAAGTGTAATTGTTAAAGTTAACCACATAGTATTTTAAAAGTGTAAAATACATCCTATACTATATATATAACATTAAAAGTCTAACATTATATATATGTATGAGTAAAAGTCAGTCTTACCGTTAGTAGGCCTCATTCACGAAGCTGGTCTATAAGGGGTGTTTAAGGAAATTGCCTATAAAATGGCGATTGAATGGGTATCCACTCTTACCCACCGCACTCTTGACTAGTGGAGGGTCGTTAGCCGAACGGGTAGGATAGGACGAAACCTTACATTATAAGTATAATGAAATACAAAGTAACTAAATGTTTTTGAAATTCCCAATCTTAGTTACTTAGGTAAAAGTGAGTTGATGCAATTCCATGAAATTACACTTTGTGCCCTTGCGAAGACGTTAGTGGAGCGTGTGTGGTTTACCGACACACTAAATGGTTCTAAGCAAAGGTAGCAAAGGGTGACTCAATGTTTGTCATAGTTCGGTGGAGCGTGTGTGGTTTACCGGCACATCGAATAGGTGATTGTAATATGTGAGGGCACCATGTAGTTTGCATGGTTATTCACACCCGCTTTGTGATCCTCGGCATCCCAGTCACAAACTAGAGGGGCATACCGAGATTTAAACATGCCATTGAAATGTTCAATGAATCTTAAAGGATCTAGGAGTTTTCATAGATTTAAAACTTAAATTTCTTTTTCGTTTTTCATGGTGGAAACTAGTGAATCGTCATTCACTTACCTTCAAATGTTCTGCAATTTGGGTTACGGCATCCCTCTCCCGAGTTGTAGGATATTGTGTTGGGTCCTAGCCTTGGAATTTCATTTGGGTGATTTACCAAGGACTCAATCAATCAACTAATTTGAATTCGTTTTTCTCCCGATGTCAAAGTTCGACAACTATGGTCTTCTCAAATCCCGTGGAACAAGCATTCCACATGAAGATGATATTCCACGATTCGATCAAGGAACAAGTAATCATGCTTCACTTCCTCCTCCTCCTCCAATTATTCTCCCTAACCCACAAGATTGTAAAATTGAAAGGTTCAATATCACTCAAGCCCTTTTGGCAAGTAAACATAAAGAGGGCAAGTCGGTGTGTGCACACGTCTTAGGGATGAAGTCACACGTTGTCGGTGAAGCGATGGCTGTTGATTGGGTTCTTCAGTCACTTCCTAACTCGTATAGTGAGTTCGTAAGAGAGTACTATATGATGAACCGCGTCGTGACACTTATAGATCTCACCTACATGCTTATTGCTGCTGAATCAGCAATGGTTTGGCGCAATAGAAAAGCAAAGTTGATTGGTGAATCTGCCTTCAAGACCTCTATGGATATAGACAATGGCAATGAAAGACATGCAATGATCGAAAAGTTTGATCATAAGAGAAAGGCGATGTCTGAAGTAGTTCCATGTGTTGTTCCAAAGGAGTCAATTTGCTTTTATTGCCAAGAGAAGGGGCATTGGAGATGAAGTTGCCCTATCTACCTAAGAGATCTAAGAGATGGGAGAGTCAAAAGTATGACTACGCTTTAGGTAAGAATCCACTATCTAACTCCATTAAGTTCCTATTCATTGATTCTTAATACATGATGTGATAAGATTGCATTTGAATGTTTTGAAGGATCGGTGAAAAGAAAGGAAGCTTGATAAGAGAGCAAGATGAATCTAATCACAAGAGATGGATCTCGATCTCATGGACTTGAAGATTGGATTTTGAGCTTAGATAGTTATGATAGAGTTGTTAGAAATTTTCTTTTTACATAGTTTTCAATAGATTGTGCATTGTAAGGACAAATGCTTTTCCGCTGCTTTTATAAATAAAATAAATTTTGTTTGACTTATTTATTTATTTGTTTACTTCCTTGCAATGAAATCGTTATGTGAAAATTGATGTTTGCATATTTCTACAACGAATGGATATGATTCTTAGTTATGTTATTTATGGAAATGTCGAGAATTTACCAAATAGGGAGAGTTTCTCATCGCCCAAGTTTCAATTGGACAGAAACTTGGAATCATGCAACTTGGTTGCATGATGAATGAGAAATTTCGTATTTGGAAATTGGACTAATTCATTGATAAAGTGTCAAGTGAAGGACTAGGAGATCGAGTACACAAAGTTGTGTGTTGATCAAGTTCACCATAAGAGTAACAAAGATATTCGTCATGATTTACTAAAGGCTTAGTAAATATGATTACACTTACAAGATTAAGTGTAATTTTGAATTGATTAAAGGGTTTAGATCAATAGCAAAACGAATAAGAAGAATCAAGTAGGCAGAAAGATATGAGTTTCTCCATTCTAAGAAGAAGGGAGAGTAGCTTTTATGCTTTATGATAGGTCTTAATGATTAAGAACCATATCTCAATTGATCCTCTAATGAGTCTTGGTACAATTGTATGTCCAAGAAGAGGAATCAAAGATTGAAGAAATGGTCAAATCAAGAAGTCAATCATACTTCGTTCCAAAACAAGTCTTAAAGTCAAGATTGTGACATTGAGTGAATAGTATTAAGAAGGTTTATAACATTCATCAATTGTGGAAAGTTGTGATGTCTTGGATAAGACAAAGACCAACTAAGACCAAAATTATGAAGTGTTTTGTTTTGATATAAGCTACACTAACTCTTGAATATTTGTTTGTCAAGAAATGTTTTGATAAGAGAATCGTATATGTCAAGGAGTCAGTGGGAGTCTTAATAGTCTTGAAAAGTTTCAAGAACAAATCAAATAAGCCTTATCGATCATCACTAGCACACGAGTTGAGGTTTACAACCTATCGTGAAGATATTATTTTGTTTCTGTGCCAATCCAATCGAGTTAATTATGCGTGTGAGTCCTATGAGTTCTCATTTGAATGCATAAAAGGCAAGGACCTTGATCAATGGAAAGTACATTGATAGGAAAAGGTGAGCTTCTTAACTACTTGGAAGACGTGGTGGGCAGCTGTGCTACCATAAGGCAAGAAATCAAGATTAAGAAAGTTCGATCCATATGAGTTTGAATTTGTCGTAAACTTTGGTTTTTAACAAATTCACATGGATAGGAACACATACACCGTTTAAATCTAAGTGTCATAAGATTTCCTCCTTCATGAAAATGATTGTGAGAAAATGCTTTCACTAAGAAAGATTTTAAAAGATAGTGATTGTAAAATTGCATTCTCGAATTCGATCATGGTTACGACATCCCTTTCCATAATTTGAATTGTGAGGTTTGGCAATTAGTCTTAATTGTTAAGACACACATATGAACTATCTAAGGCAAAAGTGTATAAGTTCAAGAAGTCTTGATAAAAGATTATCAAAGCACTAAGTATTAGAAACATGAACTTAAGAAATTCAATAAGTATTGTTTTTCTGAAAGTTAAGATGTTTATGAATACATGTCGAAGCTAGTGGGAGCATAAGTGTTATGTTTTATAATAATCATCATGATAGTGGGAGCATAAAAGTTATGATTGTATGATTATTAAGGCACGTATTGCATAGTTGGCAATATTAATTATAGAAAGCAAGAGTCATACTTTGCAAAGTTGTAAGAGTTGAAAGGTTGTTTTGCTATAATTAAGGGAGAGAATATTATGCTTCATTTCAAATCTAAAGGATTAGGTTGTGAAATGTTGATAAATTTAGTCAAAGGTACATAGTGTGTTCTTAAAGTTTCGATTATGATTACGACATTCCTCTTCACAATTCGAATTTTGAGAACATAGAAAATAAAACATTGTGCGTCGTGTCCCATACGCTTCGGGTATAGGATCGATTGCAAATGCTTTAATGTTATGACCATTCTAAAATTTTCCAAATGTCTAGCGCATTGAGAGGGAAAAGGGACTAGAATCGGTTTTGACTAAAATAATTAAACAACTATCAAAGGACAATCCAAAGTTCGACGAGGATTGGTCGCTTGAGAGTAGTTGGAAGCATGGTATTAATGGACCATATTGACATTATGATGAATAGAAAAGATTCTATTAAGAAATGAGTTGTCATATGGAAAGTATGGAAATGTATCTATATTGGGAAGTAAATATTGAAAATCTAGATTAGAAACTTTTATGCAAAAGGATGTTCAAAGGAATGTACTTTGAGTGAGAGACATCATATCTAAGGAATTGTCTTGTAACAATCTACGTTAGAGGACTTTGTAATATCATTGGCAATAGTCTTTGAGACTTTGGTGTAGTGACATTACAAAAGGATCGTTTCATAAAGTGTTAGAATCTAGTAACAAGAATTTGATATTCTTACACTTAAGAAAATGGATTTGGAGTTGTAAAATGAGAATGATTGGAAATGTGTTCAATTTGTCTATTTCACAAAAGTAAGAACCATAGGTAAACATTGTGTGCATGCTAGGAGCATGGGACAAGTGTAATAATTCAAGTAAGAAGTTGATTACCCGAAACGACAAATAATGAGTAATCGATATGGTGATAAATAACACGTGTTTTATTTTTGCTCAAAGGGTTGAGGCCATATGGCAACGTTCATGAGTGCTTATGAATATGATTTGAGCATTAGATTAAACCCACACTCACTTGGATCACTATCTCGAGTGATTAGTGAGAAGATAACATCTTATATTCTTGAAACCGAGATGTGTGAGTTGTATCTTGCGAATCGGTTGCACATTGATAATATGTAAACGCACTAGTAACTTGGTGTTATAAAACATATTGTTGTGTGTGATTCGGTGAGTGAGTGCAAGCAAGCATTGTATCAAAGTTTATCCATTCCTTTTATTCAAAGAATAAAAGCGATATCTTTGGGCCCCTCGATGGTTTAGTGATGACATACGTAAATGCTCGGCCGGGCTAGGGCTAATTTGATTTGTTCAATTAGTCTGTCGTCATAAATCGGAAATCGAGATATATTACAAAGAGAATGATTTGAAATCATATCTCATACGATATCTAGAATGGAGGAATATATGATCCCTTATCTAAGGACACGCGTATCTGATATGATCAGAGTTGACAGCGGCTTTGGAAAGCTACGATTGCAGATCAGGATCTGAAGTCATACGCAGAATAGTTGTTAGACTTATCCAAGTGGGAGACTGTTGGATTAGTGTCTAAGTCCATAACTATTTTGGTATGTACTTGACCCGATGGTGCATGGTCCTTTTGGGTTGCCTTCACCAAAGCAACTTGATTGGAGAAATGAATAAAGAGAGAGAGAGAGAGGATAATATGATTTATTAATATGTTATAAGAATAATATATTAAAGGAGAAATCATATTTGTTTAATTAATATTGGTCAATAATTAATTAAGAATTAGTTTTGTGATCAAATGTAATTAATTAAACTAGAGGGGCTGATTCGTAATTATGTGATAGTTACAAAATAAGGTAAGGATTATCTTATTTATATGGTGGACGAATTTAAGGTTGGAAAGCCTTAGAATTCGAGTATGATAAGGATTCAAGGATTATCTTATTGGTTGCTTAATGGATAATCAACTAGATAAGGATAATGACTGAAACCCTATCTCTACACCTATATAAACACCCCTAGGGTCATGAATTCGTGTATCCCTTCCCAAGAGGTCCTAGATACGAATTCTAACCTCTCACCTCTCTCTTTATACCTTCTCCACTTGCTTATGGTGTTTGTAAGCCATTAGAGGAGTGACACTTGTGACTCTAAGCATTCCAAAGTCAATACAAGGAGATTTAGGATTGTTATTGCTATATAACAATCAAGGTATGTTCTTAAACCTAATTATATGTTAATGTCGATTTCCATATGTTAGAATTAGGGTTTATAGTCTTGGATTCAAAGCATGTACAATAGAGAAACCTAGATCCAAGCATTAGGGTTTGTATGAGCACATAGGATGTCTTATGACCAAAACCCATCAAATACTTCTAGTTGGGCTCATGACTCATGTTGATTAGAGTTGGACTAAACCTATGTGAGAGTCCAAGAAGGTTTAGCCTAAAAGACTAAGAAATATGAAGAGTCATTAGGGTATTAATGGTTGTAATCCGAAGCTGTATAAGAAGTCCTTAACACCCTAAAAATCCCCCCCCCCATGCACACTAGAGTTGTAGCTAGCTGATTTTGATCTCCCAAACCTCTCTCTCAAGTCCATTCTCTTGTTCTTGGTTTGTTATAAGACATTTAAGGCATCACACTTGAGGTTCTAGGCTCCTAAAGGTCAAAGACAAGCAAGTTACTACACAAGGTAATCTTCTAACTGTTTTTATGATTTAAATGTTACCTTGCATGTTAGTTTAGGCTATATGCTTTGGAAAACAATGTTGCATGTATAATTAGAGAAAACTTATATCCAAAGCATTAGGGCTGTATGTGCACCAAAGGAATTTTAGAGTACATAAAATCCATCAATTATGTGGTGTGGTAGGGGGTGAAATAGTCACCATAACCAGTTGAAATAGACCAGAAGGTAGGTCGGGCACCCAGATATGCCTGACAGTATGTTTATGATATGTATTATGTTGTAACGCCCGTTTTCTAGGCTAAGAATTAATGATGATGTAATAGTCTAGGCCAACATTTGTAACTTGTTTTGAAATAAAAAAGATGTATTATTTGAGTATTATGTGCTTATACTTGATTATTATGATTTAATAAATTAAGGATAAAAATAAGCGTCAAAAATAAATATTAGATAAACTCGATATCTATAAAGGAATTTTTAGTGGTTGAAACAAGGATTCCAGATATATAAAGAATACCGAAATCCAAGTTATAACGTCGAGGTTATGACCAGTTGAAGTTTCGCGACAGAACCGATACGACATTGTGTGACGTAAAAAGTGAATTTACGATAAAGTGGTTTTTTTGCCTTAGCGATCTAAGTGAAAGTCGTAGTATACATTAAAACAAGAGTGTGCATAAAAAGAATGCCCAAATTTGACTTCATATGAGGAAGTTATGATTTTTTTAAGATTTGGCATAGCAATATGTAGCCTGAAACTCGAATTTTAGATTGAGCGATTTTTAGCCAACACAAACCAAACGAGAATCAAAGATTTTGTCGATTGTAGTTTAATGGTAAAAAGACACGAAAATGGACGTTAGATGAAAAAGTTATGAATTTTTAACGGACTTTTCCTGTCCCGGCCTGTTAAAATATAACTTTATAAATAAAGTTAAAATTAGCCGACAGAGTCTAAACGAAAGATGTAGAGCATAATTTCACCTACGAGTGGATATAAAGAACATCAAAAACGGAGTTTGTATGCGAAAGTTATGAATTTTTGAAGTTTTGGGCACAAACTTCGAGGATGGTCTGAAGGAGTACGCCCAGCGTACTCGTGTAAGTGATCCGGAGTCCGTCACCCCCTACTGGATCGCATGAGAGACACGTGTTGTAGCCTTGACGTGTTCGAGATGATCCACTTCGTACACCCAATGTACGAAGTTACACCCAACGAAGAGTCTTCCAAGGCAGTACGCCCCGTGTACCGAAGAATTACGCCCAACGTAATAAGGAGATTCGACTTCCGATAAATAGGATCCGAAGCCAACTGACTCTTGGTTACAAATTTTACTTCTTTCACCCTTTTTCTCTCTTCCAAGCTGCACTAAATACCCCCAAGCCTATAATATCATCCTAGCATGATAGGAAAACCCCAAAGATACCGAGAAAAAGAGTTTTTGAGTCAAAACTCTGCCAAAGTGAAGCTCGGTTTTTGAGAAAACATCCCAATTTATCAGACACAATCATTTTAAGAGACCGAGTGCTGCCCGGTTATCTTCTAATCAAGTAAGTGTGTGGTCACTTTCATCTTACACTTAGATATGAAGTATTTTCTATCCAATACGTGTTATGTGTATAAATATTGTTTGTTTATTTGAGATGGATGTTGAATGAAGTTTTCATACATGTTTAGAATGATGTAAACTATATATATATATATATATATATATATATATATATATATATATATATATATATATGTTGGGTATAACATGGGTAGATTAAATAGTTGATGTGTATTAAAATGATGAGAGGTCTCGATGTTGTTGTTCCAGTCATCTAGCAGAGTATAGATGACGACCACGGACTATTCTAGACAGTCCCGTGGCATGCTAGTAGGCTCGCAACCTGTAGGTGTTTTTGAACTTAGTGTCCACCAAGTGTACTCCATCCCCCCCCCCCCCCCCACATGATTGCCTTATTTGACATGTATTACTGAGGAATCCCCTAAGCAGTGTTGTTGCCCTGATGATGATCCTTCGACTAGGTCCCTTGTGATAGGTGTTTAGGGACGTAAAGTGAGGATAACGAGAATGGGTAATCAAGGATATTGTTGGTCGATGAAATTAATAAATATATTGTTGGTTGATGAAGTTAATAAATTAATTTATAGTTGGTTGAAAACTCTATATGCTAACTAGGCTCCCAAGCCTGACCCACTCAGCTTTTTATATTACATATAGTGGACCTAGAGCATAGTTGGATGATGAAGAGGGATTTTTGGATTATAGGCTATTAGGTGTAAATATCTGTTGTAAGGTCTATAATATATTGTTTATGCTTTTGGTCTGTATCGATGTGGATATCCCGAGTTTTGTAATGAAATGAAAAATGCATTTCTTTAAAAAGTGATTTGATAACTTTTTATCATTTTTTTGGGGACAAATTCTACATATTTTTATCTGAGAGATTACTCTGATTTTAATTTAAAAGCATAAACTAAATCGATCTTTTCTAGCCGAGAAATTAGGGGATGTCACATATATGCTAGTAGTATGGGTGAAATAGTTCTCGTAACCGGTTGAGATAAACCGGAGGGTTGGTCAGGCACCCAGATATGCCTGACAGGGTCGGTCGAGCACCCATATATACTTAACATGGTAGGTTGGGCACCCACATATGCATGAAAGGGTAGGTTGGGCACCCAGATATGCCTGACAATATGTGATTATGTGGTATGATGGGGGAACTTATTAAGCTTCATGCTTACGGTTTTCAGTTCTGGTTTTAGGTATTTTTTCTTCAAAAGGACAGTTATCAAAATTTAAGATAATAAGTTGATTATTTGTATTATTTGATTTGAATTGACTTTCCATATGAGTTAGATTAGATCAAATTGATGAATAACAAATTATATGATAAATGAATAAGTTATAGTTGATCTTAATTGTTCTTGAAGAGAGTTTCAAAACTTGTCCTCAAGTTATGAAATATGAAAAGTCTCATTCATGAACATTAAAACTCATAAGTTATGGAAACCAAAAATTTTGAAGTGTTACAAAACTTTCCCTCAAGTTTTGGAATTTGTAAAGTCTCACTTATGAAACATTTAATTCCAAACCTGGTATTTTAAAATTTTAAAATTCAACCCTTATACTATTATAATATTAAAAGTTTAATAAGTATATATATATATATATATATATATATATATGTATGTATATATATATATATATATATATATATATATGTGTGTGTGAGAGAGACAAATCAGACTAACCGTTAGTATGCCTTATTCACAAAGCCAATCTATAAGGGGGGTATAAGGATACTGCCTATAAAATGGTGGTTTAATGGGTGTCGACTCTAACCCATTGCTTCCTTGATTTGTGTAGGGTCATTAGCCGAACGGGTAGGATAGGACGTTAATCCTCATTAAAAGTATCATGATAATAATAAAGTAACTAAATTTTTATAAAATTCCCAATTTTGTTACTTTAGGAAACATGTGAAAATGGTTCTATTCCATGAAATTGCACTTTGCACCTTGCCAAGTCGTTAGTGGAGCGTGTGTGGTTAACCAACACACTAATTTGGGGCTAATAAGGGTGGAATAGGGTAGCTTGATGTTTGTCATAGATCAATGGAGCGTGTGTGGTTAACCGGCACGTTGATTAGGTGATAAGTGACATCAAGAGTACCAAGCAATTTGCATGGTTATTCACACCTTGTTTGTGATCCTCGGTATCCCAGTCACAAACTTGAAGGGCATAATCGGGATTTAAACATGCCATTGAGAAGTTCAATGAAGCTCAAATATATATGAGTTTCAATTCATTTAAAACGTAATAATCAATTTCATTTTTCATGGTGGAAATTGGTAAATCGTCATTTATCTACCTTCAAATATTTTGCAATTGGATTACGACATCTTTCTTCCGAATTGTAAAATATTGTGTTGGGTCCTAGCCTTAATATTTCATTTGGGTGTTATATTAAGGGTTCTTAACTAATCTAAACTTTGTTATTTTTCTTTTTCATATGTCTATCCTAAACAATGCTTCAGGCTCCAATCCTTCTAGCTCGTTCTACCTCATGAACTTGGTTGGGAGAACTATATTCGATGGGTTAAACTTTAATGATTGGATTCGAAACATTTGTATGGCTCTTCGCTACAAGGACAAAGAATATGTACTTGATAAAGAGATAAAGGAGATTGATGAACAAACTACTACTCCCGAGCAAATCGATGAATAGAAGGTTCATGAGAGGGACACGATAAAGGTGTTGTGCATTATGATTGCTACCATGACTGTTGAGCTTCAAAAGTCCTATGAGGACTTCTAGCCCTTCGAGACACAACAAGATTTAATGGAAAGGTACCATCAAAGTGATCACCAGGAAAGGTATGAAATCATAGCCTCTGTGATTACAACCAAATTGAAGGATGGAGAGTCCATCACGGCCTACTTGCAAAAGATGAAAAGGTTTGTGGATCACTTGCTGAAGTTGAATGTGAACTTTGATGAAGAGTTGGCCACTGATATTATCCTACATTCTTTGCCTCCATGTTATGATCAATTTCATATGACTTATCATATGAATAAGGAGGATGTCACTCTAATCAAGCTTCAAGGCCTACAAAGAACTGCAGAAAGTAATTTGAAAGACAAGTCTATTGTACCCACTCCTACTGTTGTTGCCCCTGTTCTAGAAATTGGACATGGGAAAGGAAAAAAGAAGAAGGCTCCTTCTAAGAGCCACAAGGGAAAGTCCCATGTTGGATCCTCTTATAGTGGAACCAAAGGTGGTCCTGCTAAACCCTCTTCCAATCCAAAGGAAGAAAAGTGCTTCCATTGTCATGAAAAAGGGCACTAGAAACGAAGCAACCCCAAATACTTGCAGAAAATTAAGGATGGAAAGGTAAAACCCACCTTCGTAGGTATTTACACTATTCTATCTAATAACTCATCACATGCTAATTCTTGGGTCCTTGATACAGGTTGTGGATTTCACATTTGTTCTATTTTGCAGGGACTAACATGAAGTAGAGATGTTGAGCATGGGAAGATAAACTTAATCATGGGGAATAGGAACATATTGCCTGTGACCAATATTGGAGTTTATTCTTTATTACTTAGTAGTGAGTTAAATTTAGATTTGAATAATTGTTGTTACTCGTCGGATATGGTGAGAAATATTATATCCTTTCATGGTTTGTATAAACAAGGTTTTAGATTTTCATTTTGATAATGAAATTGGTTCTATCAATGCTTTCTATAATGGTGAATTTTATTTTAAAGCATTACCTTCTAATCGTATATATGAAACTGTGATGGTCATAGATATCTTATGAAATAATGTGTGGAATATTGATTCGTCCAATGGTTTGGACAAAGCATGCTTGTGGCATTGTCGTCTTGGACATGTCAACAAGAAGCGCATAGCCCAACTCCAAAAGGATGGAGTCTTCGAGTAATTCGAATTAAAGTCGGATGACACTTGTGAATCTTGTTTGCTTGGAAAGATGACCAAGTCACCCTCCACTGATGGTTGTGAAAGGGGTGAAGGTCTATTGGATCTTATACACACTGATATGTGTGGACCCTTCAGATCCACCACGAGGGATGCTAATTGCTTCTATGTGACTTTTACTGATGATTAGAGCAGATATGACTATATCTACTTAATTAAGCATAAGTCAGAAACCTTTGAAAAGTTCAAAGAGTTTAAGCAAGAAGTAGAGAACCAATTGGGCAGGAAGATAAAGATGCTTTAGTCTGATCGAGGTGGTGAGTATCTTAGTATCGAGTTTCATGACTATCTTAAGGAATGTGGAATTGTTTCACATTTGACGCCACCTAGAATGCCGCAGTTGAATGGTGTGGCTGAGAGGCACAATCGAACCATTGCTGGACATGGTTCATTCCATGATGAGTCGAGCTTCTTTACCTTTCTCATTCTAGGGGTATGCCTTAGAGACTGCTACCCATATTCTTAATCTAGTCCAAACTAAGAAGGTTTCCAAAACACCTCACAAGATGTAGACAGGGAAGGTTCCCCATTAGCACACATCAAGGTTTGGGTTTGCGAGGATTTCGTAAGAATAGAGACTCATGAAAAGCTTGAACCTTGCCGTGAGCGATGTATTTTCATCAGCTACCCGTAGAAGTCCTTTGGGTATCTCTTCTATAGACCGATTGACAATGTTGTCTTCTTTTTTAGGAGAGGGGTTTTCTGAGAAAGAGAACTCATATGCCAAGAGGTCAGTGGGAGGCAAATTAACCTTGAAGAGCTTTAAGAGTTAAGTGATGAAGGAACCTCAAACACTAGCGCTCAACCCGAGGAGGAAACTCCCGTTGAACAGGTTGATGAGTCCGTACCTCTGAGACATTCCAGTAAAGTTAGTGTTCCACCTGTGTTATATGGATTTCATATAACAGCTACAGGTGATACGTTTATTAGTGATGGTACACTAATAAATTTGGATGAACCTAACAACTAAAAGGAAGCCATGATAGGACCTAAATCTACAAAATGGAAAGAGGCTATGGACAAAGAGATTCAATCCATGTATGACAATCAAGTTTGGAATTTGGTTGACAATGTACCAGGTCGTAAGACGGTCAGGTGTAAATGGATCTTCAAGAAGAAGACCAATATGGATGGGAAAGTACACACATATAAGGCATGACTGGTTGAGAAGGGATTTACTCAAACTCATGGAGTTAACTATAATGAGACCTTCTCACCAGTAGCGAAGATTAAATCTATAAGGGTTATGCTTTCCATAACTACGTTTCATGATTATGAAATATGGAAAATGGATGTCAAACCGCTTTCCTTAATGGGAAGTTGGCTTAAGATGTTTACATCAGTCAGCGAGAGGGTTTTGCCAGTGCAAAGTACCCTAATAGAGTGTGTAATCTTGAGAAATCCATTTATGGATTGAATCAAGCATCTCGCAGATGGAATCTTTGTTTCGATGAGAAAGTCAAAGAGTTTGGATTTTTGAGAAGCAAGGATGTGTCCTATGTATATGTCAAAGCTAGTGGGAGTATAGTTAGCTTTTAGGTGTTGTATGTGGATTACATACTGCTCATAGGAAATGACATCCCACCTTGCAGAAGGTTAGGTCCTAGCTTGGGAAGTGCTTTGCTAAGAAGGATCTTGGGGAAGCTACTTACATTCTGGGGATAAGAATATTAAGGAACAGGAGTAAGAGACTAATAGAATTTAGTCAAAGTACCTACTTGGATAAGGTATTGAAAAGTTTCAACATGGAGAATTCTAAGAAAGGTGACTTACCTATCCAGAGCAATACCAAACTGAGCAAGGCTCAAAGTCTGAGAACTGATGAAAAGATAGCAGATATGTGTGAAATTCCATATGTCTCTGCTGTTGGCTCAATCTAGTACGTTATAACGTGTACTCGCCCTGATGTGGCTTTTCGTTTGAGCATGGTTGATATCAAGAGAATGTTGGTAAAGCTCACTGGACTGCAGTCAAGAATATTCTTAAGTACCTACGAAGGACTAATGACTGGGTCCTTACCCTCGGTAGGAGTGATGACTAGAGGGTGATAGGGTATTGTGACACCAGCTTTCAGACCGATAGAGATAATTTACGCTCTCAGTCAGACTGGGTGTTTACCCTAAATGGAGGAGAAGTAACATGGAAAAGTTTCAAGCAGGAGACTATAGCTGATTCAATGTGCAAATCAGAGTACATAGCAGCGAGCGAAGCATCGAAGGAGGCAATATGGTTGGAAAAATTCATCGGAGACCTTGGAGTTGTACCATCCTTAAAGGAGACTATGGATATTTTCTACGATAATGAAGAAGTGGTCGCATTAACCAAGGAACCAAGAGATCATGGAAGATCTAGATATATCGACAAAAAATACCACTTTATAAGACATTGAGTACAAGAAGGCCTCCTCGTAGTAAAGAGGGTATCATCAGAGGATAACCCAACAGATCCCCTTATGAAGGGACTGAATAGGGTTAAGCACTTGTTGCATGATAAGAGTATCGGGATGAAGGATGATATTAGTTTTAGTGATTAGATAAATATTTAGAAACTTGTAATAGCTAAAATGTAATTGACATTTAATGATTGAATAAAATGATTTTTATTTATAAGTAAAGTTACTATCTTGTGTCAATTTTTTACTATTGTTTCACTTTTGCATGTTTTGACTTCCGAAATAATAAGATTATTCAAACTATTCACAACTGATCATACTTTGGGAGTATATTATGAGGCTAGACTGTCATGAATTGGCTTGTAGATTGTCTAAGGTGTTAGGCATTGCAAGATTATGCTACAACATTCATGAGTGCTCTTGAAATAAGATTTGAGTATTGGATTAAACCCACGCTCACATGAATCATTTCATGGAATTCAATCACAGGTGATTGTGAGACGATAATATCATATAGTCTTCAAACCAAGATATATGAGTTGTTGACTAAGAGTTAGTTGTGCATTGATGGTATGAAAATGCATCGGTAACTCGATGTTATAAAACGTATTGTTATGTATGATTTAACAAGTATTTAGTACAACAATATAAGTCAATGTTTATCTGTTCCTTTTATCCTAAGAGGATTAAAAGTGATATCTTGGGCCCCTCGATGATTTTGTTTTGGCTAATGTGTCGGGCCCGGTCAGGACTCAATTGATGTGTTTAACTAAGTTCTATGTCAAACAAATCAGAAATCAGGAAACAAACTGCATGACAATAAGTGTGACTATGTTCCATGTATTTGTCCGCATAATATCTTAAATAACAGAGGATTATGTGATCCCTTATCTAACGCACGCGTCACTGACTAGGTCAGAGTTCGACAACGGCTTTTAAGAGCTACGATTGCTAATCAGATTTTGAAGTTGCATTGTCAGTTATAGTTATTAGACTTATCCAAGTGGGAGACTGTTGGATTAGGTGTCTAAGCCCATAACAATAATTGGTATGTAATTGACCCGATAATAGCATGGTCCTTTTGGGTTGCCTTCACTGAAGCAATTTGATAGGATGGACTTTTGAGAAAGAGGTTATTTGTGATTTATTAATATATTATAAGCATAATATTTTAATTGAGAAATCATATTATTTAATTAGTATTGATCAAGAATTAATTTAATGATCAAAAGAGACTAATTAAATTTATGGGGACTGATTAAGTAAATCAGTAATACTTATAGTTTGGGCTAAATGATCCATGGTTGATTAGGGATGGGCTAAACCTATATGATAGTCCATAAAGGTTTACCCAAAGAGCCTAAGAAATATAAAGGGTCATGGTGAATTAGGGTATGCATGGATGAAACCCTAGTCTTTGCCACACTATAAATAAAACCCCTTAATCCATATAATCGGCCCATGCATTATAAAGAAGAATCATAACCGATTTTGGAGCTACATAGCCTCTTCTCATAAGCCTCCTCTTGCATTTGGTGTTTGTAGCACATTAGAGGCATCACATTTGAGGTGCTAAAGCTTTTAAAGGCAGAAAACTACAAGCTACATTAAGAGATATTCATCTAACTTGGTTTTATGTTGTATATCTCCAATTGCATGATAGTTAGGGTGTATGCTTCGGAAAAATGAAATTGCATGTATAATTAGAGAAAACTTAGATCCAAAACATCTAGGGTTGCTTGTGCACCATAGGAGTGTGATAGTGCTCAAAACCTAACATTAATTGTATCGATGTACTAATGATTTCTCTATACAACCTTGTTGCAATATATTGTTGAAATTCAAAAAAAGAAATGATAGTGTTATATGATTACATATATGCATATGATAAGAATCATGTACGTAATAAACTCTTAGAAACTCCAGTTGGATAAAATAGCTAAATATTAATCGAAATGGATCATTGCCTCAAGGTTTTCGGTCATGAAAACCTCTTGAATGAAAACCCTCCTAATGGAAACCCTTGGGGCCGAGAGCCTTAGCGAAAGAAGGGGGTTTTCGGCCACCCTAAAAACCGAAAACCCTCCTCCAAGTCAAGGATTTCGGTTTGGAGTATAAGACAAAGAATGTTAATTTTTCCACATGACACCTCACTAGTTTGCATCCCTTTAACCATCAAATATCTAAACAATGCGCGCCTAAACTCCTCATACTTCCATGCCATGCAAAACTTTACACATCAAGTATCCATACAAGCCCCTTAATTGACCAACATGTAAAGGCAATAGTCATCACCCCTCCTCCCCATTTAACCTACGATCGAGAGTGGGTTTATCCCACTATTGCCACTTCATTTCTACATCCAAACTCCATTTCTCTCTAGAAAAATATCATTTTCCCTCAAGACTCCTCATCTCAAGGACGAATCCTAGTAAATTAGGTAAGTATTTCGTGTACCTCTTGTGTTCCTAAGCATTTTTATGTTAAAATCACCATGTTTACACATATTTTTCGTGTGTTAGTGTTCCTAGAATACAAACCTTTCCAAGAAGCTCTTCAAGCTCATCACCTTCATCCTAGGCTCGAAATCTTCTCCATCATCCTTCTTACCACCCACAAAAATAGCCAAGGTGAGTTCATACCCCCACATTTTCAAGCTTTTTCATGTTTTTTTTTTTTTTTTGGGGGGGGGGGGGGGTGGGGTACAAGTAAAACTTTGTTTATCCCACAAATAATTTAACGTTTACATCTTAATGTTAAAGGTAAAATACTATTTGCATAAGTCATGGTTTATACTAGTTTTTGGTATAAATATTTGTGGTATACATATTGTTAAAAATAAACATAATCTATGATATAAAACTATAAGAAAATTTATGATTGTAAAACTACATGGGTTTTTTTTGGAAACTTTTCTAAAAGATAGTTTTTCTAGCATAAATGATTACATCATAGCCGTTTACTAACTTGGTGGGTTTTAACCCAAAAATATTATGTTTTGATTTCAGGTTTTCATACTAGACAAAAATACACATTTATATTTAAATAAAAGATTATATAAATAGTTTCAAACAAACAAGATATGTTATAATTGGTATAGTCTGGAAGTTACAAACCACACCTACATTTTAGCAGATACATATAATAGTTCAAAGATATACTTATTTCATTTTAAAAGAAAAAGGAGTTGTAGTTCACGTAAATCAGTTAATGCTCTTGTTAAACATTCTCTTCACTGTACCTCCCTAGCGTACACCTTAAGTCCTGTATTATTACCAAAGTCTCTTTGTGGGAGAGCGAGACTGTTGTGTATAGATCTATACGAGATTGAAAATCCCACACCTCAGTTGTTCGCTACAGTTAGATCGACAAATCTAGAGTGACAAATGTCTTACCAGCTCCGACGCCTGAAGAACGTCGTTCAGACATATCAATCATATTAGCATGGTTATAAGAACTCACACAAGGGTTGACGATACTATCTTGGTTTACGGGAAGCTTACACTTCATTAATTTTTCTAGAAAGATATAACTACATACTATTGTTCAGTACAACAACACTCATACATTTTTGGTCTTAGGGTTTAAGACTACATTTTTTCATACATCAGAAAATATTGGATTTTATGGGAACATACATTTTACAATTACAAGGAAAGTATACAAAGGAAATACATACATCTACAGTTCATACATAAGAAAATATTGGATTTTTTGGAAACATACATTATCATTTTACAAGGAAAAGATACAAAGAAAATACATACATTTTTGGTCTTAGGTATAAGACTTACAGCTCGTTTTTAAAGAAAATATATGATTTTCTAGAAGTATACAAAAATTAGTTTCTTGAAAACGTTACAAATCCTTTTCATACAAAATGCTTATGAACTCACTAACGTAATCATTGGCGCTTTTCAAAATCACTTGTATTCTCAGGAAACCAATATACAGGTATTCAACCCTTCTTGAGGGTCGGCATCGTCGTTTCATGTTTACTGCTTTTCAGTCATTTGTATTCACTTATGAACGAACGGAGGTTTGTAAATAATGTAATATTTAAATTCTTATTGTATGAATGTTCGTGTTGCTATGTTTCATTTATATTCAATTGTTATGATACTGTACATGAAGTCACTCTATCTAAACCCATACATTTTCGTCATTATGGTTTGGGGGTGTGACACTAATTCACAGTACTCTATCCATCACAAATCTCAACTACTCTCTTGGTAGATTCCTCAATGCTCATCTAGGTATCTCTCCTAGATTACTCAAAACTCTCTCTAAAGATTCATGTTATGTTTCTCCTTACTTAGTACATATACAAAGAAAATAGCAGATAAGACCAATCAATAGCATACCCTAGGCTAAGCCATCATGAATCAGACAACTCTAGCCCTAATTCTGAAGTACCTAGCATATCCTATAACATGAAGCTCTAATATCTCATAAATGTCTCATAATATAAACAAATAATGGTATTTTAGGAAATCACTGTTCAGGCTCTGGCTAATTAAACACACTGATCCATCTTGTTTTCTCTTTAAAACTCTTACTTGCTTTAGAAAAATCATTTCTTTTTTGAAATTTTTTCTCAAATCCTCAATTTGAGTCCAGACATACCTGAGAGTACATCCGAATCCCTCAAACTAAGGCTCTGATACCAACTTGTAACATTCTAAAAATTTTAAACAAAATTTTAATTTTTAAATCACATAAAATTAGAACCACATTTTCTCAAAACCACAATGTATCGGATGTCAAAAACACAATTCAACAAAACATCAAATAATATCCCAGAATCCTCAACATAGTCTCGAACAGGTGTGTACAATCAAGTCGGTGCCTTCCCGCGATCCTGAGAAGTACGTGAAACTCATATCACACAACGCAGTAAGCACGAAGCTTAGTGAGTTACCCAAAATACCACATATAAAAATAATAAGCCTCTCGTGGTTATAACCCGACATGGACCCTCCAGTCTCATGTGTCTCGATGAGGACTCTCTGGTCTTACAGATCATTGTGGACCCTCTGGTCTCACAGCTCGGGTTGGACCCTCGGGTCCTATATCTCAATGAAGACCTTCCAGTCTCATAACTCGGTTTGGACCCTCTTGTCCTAACTCAGTAAGACACAAAATACTATAGCATATATCACAAAGACAAAATGCATGATATCACATAACTCAATATACGCACATAGGACCCTCTGGCCGATAACTCAAATAAGACCCTCCGGTCACACAGTATTACTAAGTGTAGTGAGAAGACTCACCTCGGAAGTAAGCAAGTAGATCTAGTACCCCACGAACAGTCTAGTCTCCACCTACATAATATAATTATCTCTAATAAGCAATTTGTAATAACCACTCCATGGTAGTAAGATAACTAATCGCAACTATTGACAGGTGAGTATTTCATTTGGAAATCACGAGGGGCGACTGTATGGGAGCCTTTGGCTCAGTAACTAGGTAAGCACTTGGTATTTCAAATGACTAGCAACCGAATTGAGACCAGGGAGGCCTCAGTGGATTTTGGAAAGTAGTCAGACGACAACATGCTGTTTCGGGCAGTTTCAGTGTTTCGGGTAGTATTAGTGTTTTAAGATTTCATGTATTGATGGAGTAAATATGGAATAAATGATTGCTTGGGTTATGCAAAGTCACTCACAACAGGATTAAATCATCTCAGAGCAATTGATTTGTCCCTGTTGCGCAGCTCTTGTCCGAGTCTAACCGTTACGGGGGTAAGTCTCCCATTCGGAGGATTATCTGAGCCTTGGCCAAGTATAAGTGATTTGCAGGGATAATTGGTTCTGTGATTCTGTTTTCCGGTGAGAACCTTGAGATATCAAAGGTCGAGTAGTCAGTTGGGAGATAGGTGGACTGGGTTCAAAAATAATGATTCTATATGGGCGGTCTATCAGGGAGTCAGACCATCTTGAGACTTCAGATTTCAGATTGACTAATGTGATCATAATGCATGGAATTCATTCATCTTCGGGTTTTAGAACCCTTTGAGGGTTAGCTTTGATTTCCTTGAGAAGGCTGGGGTTATGCGTGGGATTGTGGCCATGCCGTTCAAGTTGTCTGGCGTGTAAGGAATGGTAAGGATTGATTTCGAGGACGAAATATAATTTAAGTGCGGAGAGTTGTAACATCCAGCTTATTAAATAAATTAATGGATAAATTAATAACGAATAGTAGCCCTAAATCCGTAATAAGTTACCAATGTTAGTCATAAGGATCTAAATGACATAATTTCTGGAAATTTGGGATCTTTATTGTAATATTTGGACTTGAATTGTAATAAATTGTGGGAATCAAGGGCTACAGAGTAAAATGGGAATTTAGATGGTAATGATTAGAGTAGGAAGGGTTGAATATGTCATAATTGAGATTTTGGGGGGTTAAAAGGGTAATTTCCGGATTGGCTTTGCAAAGAATTTCAAAAGCTAAGGGTTGCTTGGTAAATTAAGGTACTTAAGTTGAAAAGAATTGACATGGAGGGGCTAAAGGTGTCAATATGGCCAAATGTTTGAGATGGAACAAAAACATATAATCTGTCATCCTTACTCCCGTAACTCTAACCTTAAAACTATACTCAACCGCCACTTTATGCCTCTATCCCTCTAGGTGCCGCCACCACCCAACTCCCTCTTGTTTTGCCGATTAGTCGAAGCTCCAAGCCACCGAACGTCTACCGGCGGTTCATGTTGCCGACAATGACGAAGACTGTCAGGAATCTGGGGATGTCACAGCAAGTGAAGATTGGAGGACCAGGTATCGACGTCATGGTCACCACCACTGTCGGAGCCGGGAACCACGTGTCACTGTTTTGTTGCCGGCGAAATCAAGGATTGAGAAGCCGATGTTCATCCCGTGGGCAATGAAAGATCGAGCTAGCTAGCCCATTTGTGGTTGTTTCCGGTGACGGATAACCACCACCTCCATGCCGTAGTCACTCCTTCTTCCTCTTTTGTCCCGTTATCAGCCACACCACCGATACCGCCAAGCGTTTACGCTGCCACCAATGTGAGCCACTGTTGTTGCCGCCGTTCGTACCCATGCTATCGCAATACGCCACCGTGAGGTGGCTGGTTGTGTTCCTGTTCCGGGCAAAGCGTGTGTGTTTCTATTGTTAGTGTGTGTTATATAACAACTTTGTTGGTTACATTTTTTATTTTTTAATGTAACATTTTATATAGAAAAATACATTTCGAACTCTTCAATAGTTCGTGTAGTCACATCTTGAATTCGGATGTAAGTATTAGACTACACTTTAGGCTATGCTCTCAATTGTCGTAAAATCCTAACAAACAAAATCAAAATCAAATTTAAATCTGTCCTATTTGTTCTTTGAAAACCCCAACAAACGAAAAAAAATCATTTTTAATATTTATTTATAAAAAAACAACCTATTTTAATTATTTAAAATTTACTGAGTTGGAATTCATTAAAAAAAATAATAAATTTCTCTTTCCAAGAAATTTTCTTATATATTAAGGTATATTTAGAATAACTTAATTTTGTGTATTAACATAATATAATCTTAAATAAGATAACATTTTTTTTTGCAATGAAAGTAAAACGATATATCAATTTAAATTTTAGTTTTTGCATTATATATAGTAAAACTGATTATTTTATACTTTAAATAGATTTTGAACAATATTATTTAAAAAGTTAGATTTAATTCTACCTAGCAAAATCAGTTTAAATGAAGTGTCTTATAGGTAAATGAAATTTATAGGTAAATGAAATGATACATTTAATTGGCATTTTGTTTATTTTTTTTTGGGAAATTGACTTACTAGGTAATTTTTTTTTTTTTTTTTTTTCACATCTAGGTAACTTTTTATTTTTTGTATATATGTAGGTAACGAACATGTTAGAAACGTTCATATATGTGATATGACCATTATGACCGGCTGTAACAACTTACAACTGGTTATAATAGTCATATGTGAACATTTACAACAAGTTCGTTATTTAGATGTGTATAAAAAAATTACCTAAATGTGAATAAAACCAAAATGTAATTATATTGATAATTCAATTTCCCTTCTTTTTTTGTTTTACTTTCTAATTTTGATTTGGTATAAAGTTTATCTTAAATGATAAATATTTTTAGAATCACACAAATTGGGTAAGTATCTTCTTAAAATACACTAATTTGATAACAAAAGCTCCAGGTAGGCTTCAACACAATTTGGGTAAAGGAAATATATCAATAATATCCAAATACAAATGTATTTTTGCATATCATGTAAAACTTATCAATACATTATATTTAATACATTATATTTGATGTGTAAACTTCCGCTTGGTCAAAATCTTTGGTAGGCTTCAACATAATTATATTTTACAAAGAGGCGAATTGTTTCAATCTAACGATTCGTACCTTAAGCGATCCAATAATTATGCACAAACCGATGACACAAAAGTAGTAAAATCAACATAAAGATTTCTTATTCCATCTAAAAGGTGATAAACATGTTAATCTTTTTATCAGCTTGACATATATATAACATAGATCTGAAACATACTCGAATATCAGAAAGTGAATAACAACTAGTACTGAAACATTGATGTTTTCTTAATCCTGGTTCCATTGGTCTAAAACAATAACATGCACAATATGAATAAAAGAGTCAGAAACGAGATTATTGCAAGAAAACCAAAAGATTTAATCGATTTTTTTATAGATTTGGTATATGTAGATATCTACAAATCTAACCCCAAAATTCCACAATAAGAAAAAAAAAAACACAGATCTTAACTTCAACTCCCAAACCAATATCTAGTCTTCAAACCAAAATGAAGTAAAAACCTCAAATGCAAACCAACTAAACCAAACCCATATCTACCATTCAAACATATTCTCTTTAAGCCACTTGTTTTTTTTGTGTTCAATCATGCATTCCTTATAAATAAAACCTAAATCACATATTCTCTTCAAGTCACGTCTAGAATAATCATGATCATTGATCACTGAACACCTTATCTTCCACAAGGACACTTGATCAGCAACAGACTTGCGCATAATAATCTACCAATCCTTTAAGTACATCGGCATAAATAAGAAATGAAATGAAAGTTTTATAAATAGATTGATACAAACCTATTCATGTATTAGAACCATCATCATGTGTAAGTAATCTATTCAATCAAACATAATATACATTAGCTAACATAAATCTATTACCATAGATCTCTTAAGAACATTGACACAAAAATACATCACAAAATTTTAAAATTTATTGAATCTATGGATCACCTCTTTTAAAAAAAAAAACTAATTTGATAAAAAAAAAAAAAAAAAAAAAAGTTTACTAAATGATTGCGGTGATACCGTGAATATTTCATACCTTGGCTGAACCAAATGTTAACAATTAATCTCGATCTCTAGTTCTCTACACTTTATAAGAAATACAAATAAAAAATATTAAAAAGAATTAATAGCAAAACATTTATGAGGTCAATCTGAGATTTATCACCCACTAACCTCTGTATGCCCAGGTTATGGCGCGACTAATTCATCAAATTAGAAGCTGATAAAATATTATCCAAATGAAGAAAATAAAGAAAATCAAACTCAATAACACATTTATAGATTCCACGTCTTCATTTTCATTCTGGGAAAATGAAGACATAAACCAATAAGAAACCAAAAATACAAAATTTCAAATGAGGGAAATCAAAAAACGAAAAACAAAAAACATTAGTAATATACTTACCCGTTCAACTCTAGGTGTTCATTTCAAATGAAAAATCAAAACATTTTGAATGGATTGTAATTATAAAAATGTAAAGATGAATAGATCTGCAATAATTAAAAAGAGCCAATCATGAATCAAATGCAAATATTTAAAAAAACACCATGTACCAAATCTGCAATGTTTCAGGGGTTTCTTTAGCTATGTCCTTCAATTGGGAGATGAGAGAATGTTCCGGATAAGGAAAATATTTGGGAGTTGTAAGGGAAATCTCTAATAAAGTCCTAAAATTTTGGTCTGGTTTACGTTTTAGTCCTATACTAATTTTTGTTTACGAAAAAGTCCTAAAAACCGGTAAAAGTTAGCATTTTGATCCTTTTTAACCGGTTGGAACCGGTAACAAATTAATTTGGGACTATTTCATAAATTGATCCAAAATATTGAGACTTTTCCGAAAAAAAAATATTATGACTTTTCTGCAAACAAAAACTTTATTATTATTATTATTATTATTATTATTATTATTATTATTATTATTATTTTATTAAAAATATAAACAAGTAAACTAATTTTTAAATTTGTTATTATTAATAGTTTTAATAATACATATAAATACACTTAAATAAAAAAAATATATTAAAGAAAATTTTTAAAGGAGAAGGTGGTTGTGATGGTAATACTTTAAACATTGAAATCATGAATATCTGTTTGTATGTTCTCGTTTTGTATAAGATCATTTCACATTTCTTAATATTGTTTTCAATTCAGAATAGTAACATTTAACAATTTAAAAGAAGTTGCATATTTGTAAACTTGTTTAAAAATAGTTTAAGATAAAATGATTTCTCACTTTGTATATAAATTTTTTTAAGGTAAAAGGATTTCTTTTCAAATCCAACAAATCCACTATAAACATTTACATTGTTGCCTATATCAAAATTAAAAAGTATTAATTACAATATATTGTTTAATAAAAAGTAATATGATTTGTTTTGCTTTATCACACTATATCTACTATTTTTCCAAAAAAAAACACATGAATAAAGTAATGAAAAACAGCAACACACATTTTGTTAATTCAAATACTTACACATAAGACATACACGCATAGCACACACTCATTATTTATAAACAATTTGAAAAATCGGTAACTTATTTTATATTATTAAGTATTAATATTTTGAATTAAAAATAATAATAACAAATGTGAAATGATCATATATAAAGTTAGAATTTACAAACAGACATTCATGATTTCAATGTTTAAAGCATTATCATGCCCTTCACCATCACCCATAAAAAATCTCTTTAATATTTTTTTCATTTAAATGTATTTATATGTATTTTTAATAATATTAATAATAAAAAATTTAAAAAATGGTATACTTATTTATATTTTTAATAAAATAATAATAATAATAATAATAATAATAATAATAATAATAATAATAATAATAACAATAATAATAATAATAATAATAATAATAATAATAAAGTTTTTATTTGCAGAAAAACCCTAATATTTTTTTTTACAGAAAAGTCACAATATTTTAGGTCAATTTATGAAATAGTCCCAAATTAATTTGTTACCGGTTCCAACCAATCAAAAAGGGTCAAAATGCAAACTTTTGCCGGTTTTTAGGACTTTTTCGTAAACAAAAATTAGTTTAGGACTAAAACGTAAATCGGGTCAAAATTTTAGGACTTTATTGGAGATTTCCCGGAGTTGTAAACCCAATAAATACATACATACAATTAAAGAGAGAGAAAAGGTTGTATCAATCGTTAACGAATTAAGAGAGTAGATGCAATATAAAGCATAGTTAATGTTGACATATTTAATCGATTAAATGAGTCTACACATCTATTGAGAGAGGAGATACTACATATTCGAATTAATATTTTTCAATTTTGACCAATTCAACGTCTAGATATGTAACATCCCTAAAATACAATCCAAAAATTTTTGTTTAATAATTACTGAAAACATTATGTCAATATCATAAAATAAAACCCATACGTCAATATATCTCAAAACCATAGCAAAGTATCATGAGAAAACTGTATCAAGACTATATCAAATCACATCTATGAAAAACTAAAACAACTCCCAGGACAAACTGAAGTTGTGGTGTGTGCGATGCCATCAACCCGAGCCCTTCCCTTTACTTGCGGAAGTACCTGAAACCAAAACTGAAACTGTAAGCACAAAGCTTAGTGAGCTCCCCCAAACTACCACATACCATACAATAACATATAACACATACTGGGCCTTGCCCACTGCATCGGACCGAAGTCTGGAACTAACTAGGGCCTTGCTCTCTGTATCGGACCGAAGTCCGGGACTAACTGCATCGGACCGAAGTCCGGAACTAACTAGGACTTTGTCCCCTGCATCGGACCAAAGTCCGGAACTGAATGCATCAGACCAAATTCCGAAAACTATCTGAGCATAACATATCAACTAGCATGAACACATAAATTGCATACAACATCGGGTCGTAGCCCGGAATACATAACACATAACACACTGTCTGAGCCACGAAGGCATCAAACATTCTAACTACTGCATCGGACCGAGGTCCGGAAACTACTACTAATTAAATGGGCAGGCATTGTGGCCTTAGACTCGTTCCTACTAGAAGGAAACTCACCTCGTGATGCTGACTGCTGAACTCATGAATGAGAAATCCCTAACTACTGCTCCGGCTGCTTCCTAGCTATCAAGGGAAATAAAATACTAAATCAGAATAGGGATTCCTCTATGGGTAAAATGACCATTTTACCCCTACTATGGTGTGGGACACAAACATGGCCCAAATCCTTAATTCCTTCTAAGTCCATCTATGGCCCCACAATAGGCCCACTAATGGCCCAATTTGCTATATTGGGCGTACAACCCTTTTATTGGGCCCTACTCAAGCCCAATACTAAATCCTTGGTCCTTAGAACCCGAATTCTAATGGGCCATAAAGGCCCAAGGACCCTAAGCCTGAAACCCAGCCCACGCTGAGGCCCAACACTCGAAGCCCAAACTGGTAGCGTACGTGGGGCGTACACCAAGGTACGCTTAGTGTATTGGTTGCTGGCCTATACGCGGCGCGTACTTCCTTGTACGCCCAACGTACAACTCTACTAAGCCAACATCTCATTAAGTGCTTAATAACCCGATCCAGAAGCTACAAATCCAAATCCTAAGCTTATTCCATGACTTAAGCCATAATGTTGCTTACTTGATGGCTTACAAGTCTCATAAAGGCTCAAACTTCCACAAATAACATTCTACTTCCATAAAACTAACTAGATCTCATGCATGGTTCCTTATAAGCCACAAAGATTGAAACGTTACTGCTATGGGGACTCTTGAGCTTCAAGGATAGCAATCCCAAGCTCCAAAAATGAAGTTGCAATATAAAGGTCCTTCCTTTGGACCTAAAAGGTCCAAACTTCCAAAAACTCCTAGATCTAAACATACAAGAGGAAAGTTGGAAGTTTTATACCTCTTTTGAATGCCAAATGAAGGAATGATCCCAGATCTATGAGCTCAAGGTGCTCAAGTTCTTCTTCTTCCACTTCTCTTCTTCTCATTCTTAACAAAAATAAGCTCAAAGATCAAACACACACAAACAAGGAGCAAAGGGACGAACTAGGGTTTATCTGGAGTGAATGATAAGTGAGGAGGCCAAATGGGAGGCTATAATGGGGTTTAAATACACCTCAACCCCTAAAATTAGGGTTTGCCACCTGGTCGCATACGTTGGGCGTACCATAAGGTACGCTGCACGTACGCTTAGCCTCCCCGCGTTTCATTTAATCAGTACGCCCAACGTATAGGGGGGTTACGCCCAGCGCACGGTTTATGGGCTGCTTACACTTTGGCCTAAAAAGAGGTCCACTCTCAATAACAATTCAATTATAGCCCAATAAATAAACTGAAGAATTAAATAAATTTATACCTCGGAAACGATCGTTACAAATCTCCCCCACTTGAATCAGACTTCGTGTTCGAAGTCTGCTGCTACTGAATATGAAAAACCTCCGTGTAATGCTCCTGCATCTCCTCCTCTAATTCCCATGTCCACTCTGAACCCTTCCGGTGCTGCCACTACAACTTCACTAGCTGAATTACCTTGTTCCTCAAGGTCTTTGTCTTCTGGTCCAGAATCGCGACCAGCCTCTCAATATAATTCAGGCTGCTATCAGCCTGAATGTCCTCTAATGGAACAACTGCTGACTCATCCACCAAACACTTCCTCAACTAGGAAACATGGAAAGTGTTGTGGATCTAGCTAAGCTCTACCGAAAGATCCAACCGATAAGCAACCCGACCCACCCGGGCCAAAACCCTAAAAGGACCAATGAACCTGGGGCCCAGCTTGCCCCTCTTCCGAAACCTGATGACACCCTTCCAGGGTGATACCTTCAGGAGGACCATGTCGCCTTCCTGAAACTCCAAGTCTGATCGCCTCCTGTCGGCGTAACTCTTATGCCGACTCTGTGCAGTCTGCAGCCTACTGCGTACCTGCTGGATCAACTCTATCATCTTGAGCACCACTTCGGTGCTCCCAATGACACGTTGACTGACCTCGCCCCAACAAATCGAGGTCCTACACTTCCTCCCATATAGCATTTCGAAGGGAGGTCAGTTAATACTCGCATGGTAACTATTGTTATACGAAAACTCAGCCAACGGATGATACATATCCAAACTGCCATCGAAATCTAGGAAACATGCCCGAAGCATGTCCTCCAGGGTCTGAATCGTCCTCTCGCTCTGTCCGTCCGTCTGTCTGGGGGTGGAAAGCGGTACTGAAATGGAGACGAGTACTAATCTCGTCATGAAACCGCTTCCAAAATCTGGAAGTAAAACAAATATCTCGGTCTGACACCACTGAAATAGGCACCCCATGCCATGCCACCACCTCTCATACATAAATATCGGCTAGCTTCTCAGCCGATATGCTCTCCTGGATCGGTATAAAATGAGCACTCTTCGTCAACCGATCCACTATAACCCAAATCATGTCCACTCCTTGAGCGGTCCTGGGAAGCTTAGTGATGAAATCCATGGTGATATCCTCCCATTTCCACACAGGAATGTCTAACGGCTGCATCTTGCCGTGAAGTCTCTAATGCTCTGCCTTAACCTTCCTGCAGGTCAGGCATCTTTCCACATACCAGGCCACATCCCGCTTCATGCAGGGCCACCAATAATCGGGTCTAAGATCTCTATACATCTTTGTTGCCCCTGGATGGATGGAGAATCGAGACTTATGAGCCTCGTCCATCAGCACTTGTCGTACTCCGCCCCAGTACGACACCCAAACCCTCCCATGAAGGGTCAACAATCCTCGACTATCATAGTCAAAGGAAGCTACTCGGCCCATGATCCTCTCACACTTCTGCCTCTCCTCATTGAGGCCCTCGGCCTGCGCCTCTTTAATTTGCTCCAGCAATGGAGTAATCACTGTCATCCTCAAACAAATGTCTCTGATCGGGGCTACTGCTACCTTGCGGCTCAGGGTGTCGACCACTACGTTGGCCTTCCCTGGGTGATAAAGGATCTCACAGTCGTAATCCTTCAGCACATCTAACCATCGCCTCTTCCTCATGTTCAGATTCGGCTAGTCCATGAGGTACCTCAAGTACTTGTGATCTGTGTAAATGGTACAACGGACCCCGTAGAGGTAATGTCTCCAAATCTTGAGGGAAAATACCACTGCCCCTAACTCTAAATCATGCGTGGAATAATTAGCCTCGTGAGGCTTCAACTGTCTCGAGGCGTAAGCTATCACACGGCCTCGCTGCATCAACACTGCTCCCATACCTAAGATTGAAGCATCACAGTAGACAACAAAATCCTCTACTCCCTCTGGCAGGGTAAGAATCGGTGCCTCACACAATTTTTACATGAGGGTCTCGAATGCTGGCTGCTGCTCAGGCCCTTAGCGAAACACCACCGACTTCTTAGTCATTCGGGTGAGCGGTACAACTATCTTGGAGAAATCCTGGATGAATCTCCTGTAGTACCCTACTAAACCTAGGAAGCTCCTAATCTCGGATGGAGATCTCGGACTTCCCACTGCATCACGGCCTCTATCTTGGCCGGATCAACCAAAATACCCTTCTGGTTGACAAGATGTCCAAGGAACTGCACCTCGCGCAACCAGAACTCGCACTTGGAGAACTTTGCGAAAAGTCTCTCCCTCCTGAAAATCTCCAACACCTCTCTCAGGTGCTTATCGTGCTGCTCCTAAGTCTTGGAATACACCAAGATATCATCTATGAATACTATCACAGATCGATCTAGCATCGGCCTGCACACGCGGTTCATGAGATCCATGAACGCGGTTGGATCATTGGTGAGCCCAAACGGCATCACCACGAACTCATAATGACCATATCGGGTCCTGAAAGCAGTCTTCTGCACATCCTCACCTCTGACTCGCATCTGATGATACCCGGAGCGTAAATCGATCTTGGAAAACCAAGACACTCCCTGCAGCTGATCAACCAAATCATTTATCCTCAGAAGTGGGTAACGGCTCTTCATCGTTACCTTATTCAACTCCCGGTAATCTATACACATACGGTGCGACCCATGCTTTTTCTTCACAAACAGAATCAGTGCACCCCAAGGAGAACTGCTCGGCCTGATAAAACCCTTATCTAGCAGCTGCGTAGATAAGTCCTGCATCTCTGGGGGAGCCAACCGATACGGTGCTTTGGCTATCGGAGCCGCACTAGGGATCAGGTCAATCCTAAACTCGACTTGCCTCTCGGGAGGTATTCCAGGTAATTCCTCTGGAAATACATCCGGGTAGTCTCGCACTACCGGAACATCATCAACCGTCATCATGCCCTTCTCCCGAGCATCTATAACATAGGCAACATAACCGACGCAACCCTGCTGGAAATAGCGCCTCACCCTCGCCGTTGAACACAAAACTGGTCCACGTTGTGGTCTCTCACCCTGAATTACTAACTCTCCCCCACTGGGAGTGCGAACCCTCACCAACTGCAGCTCACAATCTATCACCGCCCCATTGTGGCTCAGCCAATCCATGCCCACTATGACTTTATTCCCTTGCAAAGGAATAGGGACCAAGTCCACCGGAAACTGCTCATCGAATAACTGTAGAGAACATCCTCTGTGTACTCTTGCCACCCTAACGGTCCTTTCGGCTGCTATCTCAACCTCAAGTGGAAAATATAGCTCCCCCGGAGATCTACTAAATCTCTTGCTAAGCGCAAGTGAAATAAACGATCAGGTAGCCCCCGAATCGAACAATACTGTAGTTGATATGCTGTTCACGGAGAATGACCCTATACAAAACATATAACCATAAGAAACAATCAATAATAAACGCAGAGGTAAGGGGAAAAATACATACCCGTCACCACGTCAGGAGTCGCTCACGCCTCCTCTGTTGTCAGCTGAAAAGCCCTACTCTTTGCCACTGGCGTCTCAGCTCGGACCTAATGGCCATCTGTAATCCTCAAAGTAGCAGGAGCAGGTGCTGACACCTTTTCTGCAGTAGCTAAACTCAAACACTAGGACTTTTTATGTCCCCTCTGATTGCAATTGAAGCAAATCAGGTCTGATGCCGCAACGGTGATAGTAGTGGCTGTACAATCTCTGCTCATATGCCTAGTCCGACCGTACTTGTAGCAGCCGGTACTCCCTGCCTTGCACGCCCCATCGTGCAATCCCCCACACTTGCCACACCGAGCGTGGCTCTGCTGACTCCTAGCTCTGTGATCTGAACCCTTGGGCTTTTTGCCCGCACTCCCTGTACCTGGAGCCGCATCCGGCTTCCTCTTTCTCTCCATCTCAAGGTCAATCTCTCTCTCTCTCTCTTTCTTTCTCTCTCTCTCTCTCTCTCTCTCTCTCTCTCTTTCTCTCTCGCCCTGGCAATCATGTCATCCAACGTTTTACAGCTGGACCGGCTCAGAAATTGGCAGATATCACTCAGTAGCATCTCATGATAACGAGCCTTATTCATTTCCTCATCAACCGCGTACTGAGGAACAAGAAGAGCCGTTTCCCTAAACTTGGCGGTAATCTACGCTACTGTCTTTGTAGTTTGGGTAAAATCCTGAAACTCTCTGGCTAACTATTGCACCTCAATGAGCGGTGCGAACTCAGCTCTGAACCTGGTAGAAAATCAGTCCAGGTCATAGCATCCAAAGCTGCGTCATCTCCAATGGTATGACCAACCTCCTCCCACCAATCCCGTGCCCTGTCCTTCAGAAGACAGGACACCAATCTGACCTTGTCCCCGTCGGGACATCTGCTAGTGCGGAAAGCGTTGGCCACATCTGCCAACCATCTGGTACTCGCTATGGGGTCCCGTGCCCCGTGATAATCTGGAGCTCCACATGCCTGGAACTACCTAAAATTAAGCGTGCGCGACCCCATCATAGCCGCCACCTCAGCACAGAAGGTGGTCAATCTCTTGTCCATCAACTCTAAGATACCCTCCTTGATCGAACCGAAGATCACAGGAGTCTGCTTAAGTATGGTGCGAGTAATCTCTGAAGCGAGAAACTCCCTAGTCTACTCATCTAACTGCCCGGCCTCCGGGCCTGATCCTGATCCCCCTCCGGCACCTGAACCGCCGACTACTGGTCTAGGGTGTAATACCACCATTCTGAAACACAACATAATAAACGTTAGGAACACTGATATATCTCGAGGAATCACTACTACCACAAGTTTCCTGGTCTCATCTTAGCTTTCCTCGATTCGAGTACGGATCCTCTGCTTCCAGTAGTATGTGCCCCTAATACCTTCCACATCTATCTGCATCTTCCTCAAGAACTGCCTCGACTCCACCAAGTCACTACCACTGCTACTGATCTCTACTACTCTCATCCTAGGCTTGCCCTAGTTAAAATCTCTGACTCTACCCGATCAAGTTCTCAGCTGCTAAAAGCCTCCTTGTGATGACAATTAGTCATCACCTGAATACCATCACATGCGACGAGGCTCAGATAATCCTTCAAGTAAAAGACTCGTCCCTACAACGGTGAGACTCAAACAAGAGTTTCACAATAGGTCCAAATCTAGCACTCTGAGATTATTCAACCCTATTCACATGTGACGTGACGTATTCACCTAATGGCTAACTCCCATCACTCAGAGTCCCACAAAGCACAAAGCAAGCAACATTCAGACCTAGGAGACTGCTCAAGCAATTCTATCTTCTTAACAAGAAACTATACTAGCATACAATGCTAAGCTCATACTATCATGCATAACCTAAACAGGCTATCGTTCTGCGGTATACTCGAAACTAGCATGCAATTTCTCATAAAGTTGAAACACATATAGCAGGCACATAAGGTATCCTCTTAGATCCTTAGTCCTGTTCTAGTATGATGTTCTACTGAAACTGAAATAGATAATCATACTATAACTTGTATGGTAATTTGGGAGTACTTACTTGAGCTCGGATGATCGCATGCACCACACCCTTTTTCTTTTATAAAAACTCTTCTTCTTTCTAAGTTCTTTTTCGAAAATATTTTTTAAAAACATTTTTCTTTTGAAAATCTTTACCGTTTCCTTAGTTTGAGTTCAGACACACCCGCAAGTGTATCCGAATCCCTCAAACCAAGGCTCTAATACCAACTTGTAACATCCCTAAAATACGACCCAAAAATTTTTGTTTAATAATTACTGAAAACATCATGTCAATATCATAAAATAAAACCCATACGTCAATATCTCAAAACCATAGCAAAGTATCATGAGAAAATTGTATCAAGACTGTATCAAATCACATAAATGAAAAACTAAAACAACTCCCAAGACAAACTGAAGCTGTGGTGTGTGCAATGCCATCAAACCGAGCCCTTCCCTTTACTTGCGGAAGTACCTGAAACCAAAACTGAAACTGTAAGCACAAAGCTTAGTGAGCTCCCCCAAACTACCACATACCATAAAATAACATATAACACATACTAGGCCTTGCCCACTGCATCAGACCGAAGTTCGGAAACTGCATCGGACCGAAGTCCGGAACTAACCAAGGCCTTGCCCTCTACATCGGACCGAAGTCCGGGACTAACTGCATCGGACCGAAGTCCGTAACTGACTGGGACCTTGTCCTCTGCATCGGACCAAAGTCCGGAACTGACTGCATCGGACCGAAGTTCGGAAACTATCTGAGCATAACATATCATAGCATGAACACATAAATTGCATACTGCATCGGGTCGTAGCCCGGAATACATAACACATAACATACTGTCTGAGCCACGAAGGCATCAAATTCTAACTACTGCATCAGACTGAGGTCCGGAAACTACTACTAATTAAACGGGTCGGCATTGTGGCCTTAGACCCGTTCCTACTGGAAGGAAACTCACCTTGTGATGCTGATTGCTGAACTCCTGAATGACAAATCCCAGACTGCTGCTCAGGCTGCTTCCCAGCTATCATGGGAAATAAAATACTAAATCAGAATAGGGATTACATTATAGGTAAAATGACCATTTTACCCCTACTATGGTGTGGGACACAAACATGACCCAAATCCTTAATTCCTTCTAAGTCCATCTATGGCCCCACAATAGGCTGACTAATGGCCCAATTTGCTATATTGGGCGTACAACCCTTTTATTGGGCCCTACTCAAGCCCAATACTAAATCCTTCGTCCCTAGCAACTGAATTCTGATGGGCCATAAAGGCCCAAGGACCCTAAGCCTGAAACCCATCCCACACCGAGGCCCAACACTCGAAGCCTAAACTGGTAGCGTACGCGAGGGGTACACCAAGGTATGCTGAGCGCACTGGTTGCTGGCCTATACGCGACACGTACTTCCTTGTACGCCCAACGTACAGATCTGTTAAGCCAACATCTCATTAAGTGCTTAATAACGCGATCCAAAAGCTACAAATCCAAATCCTAAGCTTATTCCATGACTTAAGCCATAAAGTTGCTTACTTGATGGCTTACAAGTCTCATAAAGGCTCAAACTTCCATAAAACTAACTAGATCTCACGCATGGTTCCATATAAGCCACAAAGATCGAAACTTTACTCCTATGGGGACTCTTGAGCTTCAAGGATAGCAATCCTAAGCTCCAAAAACGAAGTTGCAATATAAAGGTCCTTCCTTTGGACCTAAAAGGTCCAAACTTCCAAAAAATCCTAGATCTAAACTTACAAGAGGAAAGTTGGAAGCTTTATACCTCTTTTGAATGCCAAATGAAGGAATGATCCCAGATCTATGAGCTCAAGGTGCTCAAGTTCTTCTTCTTCCACTTCTCTTCTTCTCCTTCTTCACAAAAATAAGCTCAAAGATCAAACACACACAAACAAGGAGCAAAGGGGACGAACTAGGGTTTCTCTGGAGTGAATGATAAGTGAGGAGGCCAAATAGGAGGCTATAATGGGGTTTAAATACGCCTCAACCCCTAAAATTAGGGTTTGCCACCTTGTCGCGTATGTTGGGCGTACCATAAGGTACGCTGCGCTTACGCTCACCCTCCCTGCATTTCATTTAATCAGTACGCCCATCGTACAAGGGGGTTACGCCTTGCTTACGACTTATGGGCTACGTACACTTCGGCCCAAAAAGAGGTCTACTCTCAATAACAATTCAATTATAGCCCAATAAATAAACTAAAGAACATTACAAGATAGAGCTCCACAACTTAATATGAGATAGTTAAACATAGATAATGATGTACCTAGTGGGACGATTGAAGGGTTTAGGGGTTGTGGTCGAAACTGAGAGAAACGAAGATGGTGTTTTTGAGTGTAGGGTTTTAGGGAGAAAGGCTATCTAGATGCTAAATGGAAATGACTATGTAATATGAGATGGTGATGAATTATTCAAATAAGGAGACGAATGACGCTTGATATAGGGGAAAATGACCAACATTGATAAATTTTTGCTGAGATTATATGCAAGGATTAAATGACCAAGTAAAAAAACCTATGAGAGATAAGGAAAGGTATAGTATTTCACTTTTTCAGCATCTGATTGGATAATATATAATTTTTCTGGAATGCATGAAGTTGTTATATATGATGTTTTAAGTGTTGTACCTTTTAAAATTCAACATTTGAAGCTAAATGCTTATTATGTTACATATATACACACACACACACACACACACACACACACACACACACACACACACACACACATATATATATATATATATATATATATATATATATATATATATATATATATATATATATATATATATATATATATATATATGTAGTGCTACCAAAAATGGCCCTCAACATGTCATGGTCAATTTAAATGCTCGAATATAGTCATGAATATTGTTTTAACGAAGTTTAACTGAATCTTTTAATATTGAAAACATTATGATTGATGGCATTCGTTTTGGTCACATCTGAGTAACTTTTTATTTTTTGTGCACATCTAAGTAAGGAATTTGTTTGGAGTATTCACATATGACCATTATGACCGTCAGTAACTTACTACAGTCAATCATAATGATCATATATGAAACTTCCAATAAGTTATTTAATTAAATGTATAAAAAAATAAAAACTAACCCATATATAAATAAACAAAAATGATAATTACCCAGTCAATTTCCATTTGTTTAATTTTATAGTTTTCTCTTTCGATATTTAAAATATCATAATTACCCAGTCAATTTCTAAATAACATAAGGCAAGAATTGGCGGCAGTGTCAAATATTAAAATTTTCAAAGCTTTAGCGAGCCATGTTATTTGTAAGATGTGACTTAATGCGATAATTTTGTATATATTTAATGTTTTTATATGTATTTTCAACTATTATTTATTTTTATACATATATATGAGTTAACACTATATTTTGGTAAGGTTTGATAGCATGTAGAAGTTTTAGATCCATGATGTGTCGTGGTTAAGTCTTAATAAGTTTTTTAGAACCTTGTAAAAAACTAAGATATATATAATCAAATATTGAAGCGAGCTTTTAGAAGATTTTCAAAAACTAAGATATAGTAAAATATTAAATTAAAATATTAAATTGATTATTCTTTTGAGGTGATGTTTTCAATGGTTCTCAAAAACAACAAAATGAAATCAAATTCAAATTCAAATCTATAGTATTTTACTAGAAACCTCATCAAATCAAAAAAACATCATTTTTGTTATAAATTCAAATTCAAATCTGTAGTATTTTTCTAAAAACCTTATCAAACCAAAAAAACATCATTTTTATTATATACTTAATGTAAACAACCTTAGTTTATTATTTTTATTATTTAGTGATTTTGGAGTTATTCCCAAAATAATAAACTACGATTATTATAAATGTCTCATATATTAAAAATATAAATGTGAAACAACATAATATATACATTTAATATAATGGAATTTATAATAATTTAACATGCTAAACTTTTACATCTAAAAGTGAATTAAAATGAAACGTATTATAGATTAGGGTAAATTACACAGATAGTCCTATGGTTTAGGGTAATTTGTATGTTTGGTCTCTAATATATATATATATATATATATATATATATATATATATATATATATATATATATATATATATATATATTAATTCGAACCATCACTAATTTTTATTTATTTATACACTTGATCTTTGTCTGTTTTGAAAAGACTAATATGCCATTGTCCGTTTTTTATCTTTATATTAATTGTTTATAAATTACTTTTTGTTTATATATTTATAAATATTAAATAGGCCCCACTCATCTCCTCCAACTCATCTCGTCTAACGCTACCTTTGTCTTCTCCGACTATATTGCCACCCACATTGTTGGAAAAAAATTGGCTGAATGAAAATTGGATTTCAACCCAAAATACATCAAAACCTACTTATTAACAAACTTGCATCAAATGCTTAAACTGATTTCAACCCCAAAAAAGCAAAACAAGATTTGTAACAAAACATGAAAATAATCCAAAAAAACAAACGTTTTCAATCTATAATTTCAACCAGGAAAAATTGATTTCAATCAATGATTTTAACTAGAAAAAAGTCAAAACCTAATTTCTTACAAGCCTCCATAAAATCCAGATTTTTTTAAAACACATATTTAATTCATGTTCCAGAAGTCGCTGGTGTTCCAAGAATCCACGCCAAAGCAAGAAAACGAAATCATTGATTTTTCTGACCTAGCTATGTTGTATCTTGTTGAGTTCCTCATTTCAGATGAGTTTTCTTTGGCTAAACTTTCATATTCAAAAATTAAAAGTAAAGAAGCTTGATTTGGTCATTTTGCAAAATAGAACCTGATCGTCATTGTCGCCTACGTCTTCTCTGACACCCTTCCACCAACTCTAGCATCTCATGTCACCGTAACTAGAGATGGGATTTAGAACTGGAAAACAGTCTGGAACCAGAATCGAAACAGAACCGAAACCTTTAGAACCGGAGTATGTAGAACCGGTCTGGGTCTCGAGTTTAAAGAATGACTTTATCCGGGTTTCGGGTCATTCGGGTCCGAGTAAACTGGGTTTAAGAACCGGAACATGTTTTAGGGGCCATAACTGTTTTCTATAAAAAGTATAAAACATTCATATCTCATTCGTTTAAAGTCGGGTTGGTATGAGGTCTTTTCCAGAATGTAGTTTATAGTTTGTACATTATTTTAGACTATAATTATGTTATTTTTTAGTTAATATTCATTGACTTACAGTCCCCCAAGGTCGGGATACCTAAGCTGGTCATTTTATATCTTTCATTTTTTTGTATTATGTGAATGTTTTAAAACGTGCATATCTAATTTGTTTGAAGTCGGAATAGCATTTGATTTTTTTCAAAATGTAGTCTAAAGTTTGTACATGATTCTAGACTGTAGTTTTGTCATTTCTCTTTTCGTATTCATTGACTTACAGTCCGCCAAAGTCAGGATATGAAAGATATGAATTTTCTATTTTTCAGCTTTATTTTTATATGTTGTGATATTTTAAAAATACATATCTAATTCGTTTGAAGTTGGATTATCATGAGTTTTTTTGTTTTTTTTTTTGTTTTTTTTTGTTTTTTGTTTTTTTTTTTTGCAACATGTAGTTTAGAGTTTGTATATGATTTTTGAGTATAATTTTGTTATTTTTGGTTTCATGTTCATTGACTTACAATCCCTAAGTCGGGATATCAAAGCTGTGAATTTTCTATTTTTAGCTTTATTTTTATATTTTATGAAATTTTAAAAATACATATCTAATTCGTTTGAAGTAGGATGATCATGAGGTTTTGCACAACGTGTAGTTTAGAGTTTGTACATGACTTTAGACTATAATTTTATCATTTTTGGTTTAATATTCAATGACTTACAGTCCTCCAAAGTTAAGATATCAAAGTTGAAAATTTTCGAAGTTCACCCACTAAGTAATTACCAAAATATTCCAGATTTCTTGGGTTTTCCGGTTCTAGAACCACTTTACGCGGTTCCACCCGACCCACTTTAAGGTTTTCGGAGTTTTCAGTTCTAGACCCGCTTTACTTGGTACCTTACCTGGAACCGAACTGGAAACAGTTCCTATATACCGGTCTGGTTTCCTGTCCTACAAAATCCCGTTAACCAGTTCTCGGGACCAGGTTTACTGGTCCGGATTTAGACCAACTCTTATCGCTAACCGTAACACCAAACCTTGATGGTATTTCAAGAATTTCTGTAACATCCTGTTTTCATATCGTTCTGTGATTTAAGGCTCATAGGCCGTAATTCGGGTATGAGAAGGTTTTGAAGTTTTAAAGAAGAAAGGTTTATATCCTTTTGGATGTCGGAAAGGTAGATTGTTTCATAAGAGAGTTGCGTTGTGCTTTAGAGCCTAAGGGTATTAGTAAAGGCGTTGGCTTGGTCCTTTATGAAATTTGGGTTTTGTCCTGGAAGTCTTAAGGCTATGGTGAGTTGTTAGGACCATAGAACTTCTCGCCACCTTTCCATGGATATAAGGTTCGTTGGAAACGGACCTAAGACAAGGAAATTATGGCAATTTGAAATAATGACAAAAATGGTCCTTAGATGAAAAGATTGGCAACTTGTTCCCGTGAATGCAAGGAAGGAAGACGTGTGTTTGGCCACGTATGCCCAACGTAATTGGTAGAGTGCCAAACCTTAATTACTAGGGTTTGGACACTATATAAACACATTTATGGCTCTTGTAACCTTCATATCCCAATCTCCACTGACCTTGAGACCC
The DNA here is from genome assembly GCF_052625555.1 of Lactuca saligna. Classification (NCBI taxonomy): domain Eukaryota; kingdom Viridiplantae; phylum Streptophyta; class Magnoliopsida; order Asterales; family Asteraceae; genus Lactuca; species Lactuca saligna. The sequence continues at coordinate 161,708,708 of NC_136423.1, read as the reverse complement.
ATTTTCAAACCCTAATCCTCCCAAGAGTATTGTGAGCTTATTTTGTGCCTTTGGTGTATTTTTGGTGCATGTTCTTGAAGAAGGTAGTTCGTGCAAGTTTAGAGTTCAAAGGAAGGCATGTAGATCCAGACTCTCTACTCCATTTCTAGCTCATTTGAGGTATAAAGATCTGAACTTACTCTTTAGAAGTCTAGATCGATGGTTATGTAAGATTTGTACTCTTTTTGGATCTCATGGATGAGATCTAGTGGTTGTTACCACTTCAAGAGCTTTGAGTTGCCACTCTTAACATTTATGAGGTTCTAGACCCTTAGAGTCGGCACCTTTAGGGTTAAGGGTCATCCATGCATGTGTTAAGGTGCTTAATATGAGTCTTAATGGTTATTTTTAAAATTTGGGTCCCATTAAGGCATGAAAACTGATAAAGTTGCCAAGTTTATTAGTTAAGGGCTTGTAATGAAGTTTCCTTGAGGGTTGGATGCATTAAGCTTAAATGATTAAGACAATGCCCCGCGTACTAATTAAGTCCCCCATCTAGGATTGTGAGTATGTTAAGCGTACCAAGAGGGTACACCCCCGCGTAAGCTCACTGTGGGCTTTTGGGCTCATTTTCGGTTTTGGACCTTAAGGCTTTGGGGTCTTGGTCTTGGGCTTTTGTGTTGGGATTTTGGATAGAGAAATATTAGAGTATTAGACCCTTTTGGTTAGGATTTCCCTTTTGGGCCTAGGTTTGGGTTTGGGCCTTAGTAGGCTCATTTAGTATTGGGCTTTAGTGGGCCCAATGGGTTTGGGCCGTTTATGGACTGTATTACTAGGCCATCTTTAGACATAATGTTTGGATTTAGTCTTAGATCCTAATTGAGTTTAGTTATGGGTTTGGCTTAGTGTTATGTTTATCATCTGAGGTGAGTCTTCTCACCATACTTACCTGTGTGGTAATTTATATGTGACCAGAGGGTCTTATTCGTGTTATTGACCGGATGGTCTTAATTGTAGTATTGAACCAAAGGGTCTTCTTTGTAGTACATGACCGGAGGGTCTTATTTCCTTATACTGAGATAGTAGTTATTATGCATTCTGTCTTTGTGACTTATGATACGATATTATTCTATGTATATATTTTGAGTTATGACTGGGGGGTCCATACCGAGACGTGAGGCCGGAGGGCCTTCATTGAGACATATGACCTGAGGGTCCTTATCGAGATATATCCATGAGAGGCTAATGAATTGTGTATGTGGTATTTTGGGGAACTAACTAAGCTTCGTGCTTACAGTGTTGATTTAAATGTGTTTCAGGTACTTTTGTAGATTCTGAGAAGGCGGAGGCATAATTGTACACATTCTTCGGGTTATGATGTCCTATAGATTTTCGGATACTCTGATATTTTTTTGATAATGATTTTTAATTCTGTGATGACTTGGATTTATGAATAATTTTTGGTGAATTGAAAATGAAAAATTTGTTTTGAAATTTGAGGTGTTGCAATTTGATATCAGAGCCTTGGTTGGAGGGATTCGACAACACCCTCGGGTATGTCTGGACTCAAGTTGAGGAGTTGATAACTTTTCAAAAGAAATCATTTTTCATCACACGATTTTCCAAGGAAATTAAAGCGTTTTGAAAGCAGGTCCGAAGCGGTTTGTACAATCATCCAGCGCCCGAGTGGTGATTTCCCAAAATACCCTTACTCGATTATGTGATGCGATGAGTTGTTATTATGAGATAATTGAACTGATTGCTAGTTTAGGGCTAGGTATCTACTCAGTATTTCATGTTAGTGTGCCTGCTTAGGAGAGATGCATTTATGTCTGCTATGTGAGTTGGTAGTGTTGCATGCTTATGATTAGTTATCTCAAGGAGTTGTGAGGTAGGATTGCTTAAGTTCGATGATGCATTTTGTTCTATGGTTAGAGCAGTTGGGGTTGTATGTTAGTGTGGTTACATGTGTTGCTTTGGATATCTTGTTTAGGTGATGTGTTGGAAGAGGTTGCATGATGCTCGAATGCTGCTTTCTTTGTGCTTTTAGAGACTCCCATTAATATCGACTAACTATTAATCGAATACGTTATGTTGCATGTTACAGAGATTAGATGATTTTAGAAGGTTAGATTTAGCTCTATTATGTAGCTCTTGTTTTAGTCTAACTGTTGTAGGGTGGGATCTTACAATTAAAGAATTATCTAGTGCATGTAGCTTGTAATTGTATTCGAGAAGTAGGTAATCGGTATTAAAAGGAGTTTCTTTTGCAGCTGATGGTGGAAAGAGGTGTGAAGGGAATCCTAGGAGAGCCTAGGGAGTATTTTCAGTCCAATGAGTGCGTTGATTAGCAGTGAGTATTCGCTGGAGAGCGGGTAAGTGGAACTGGATTGGTCGATAGTGAAGTTGATTAGCTACTTAAAAAATATAGAACGATTCTCGAGGAAAGTATGGATAGATGTGGCATGTACTATTGGTCCCGTACTACTGAAAACAGAGGATCCATACTCAAATCGAGGATAATTCCAGGGGTTCTAAGTATTAAGTTGAGGGTGGATAACATGGTTTGGGTGCCATGATTCATTGTAGAGTGTGTTTCGTCTTTACCGGTTATCCGGTTACGGTTGTTCAGACTGAGAATGGGCCTGGTGATTGTTGGGCCCGATGACCATGTCGGTCGGGTTTGAATGGAGTAAGCCTTACAAGAAAGTTGAGTTCAGGTCTCGAAGGATATGATCGGTGAGGAGCCAGTTTGAGTCCCAAGACTCAAAAAGGAAGTGGATGTGATTAGCTGTTTGAGGAATTGTAGTCTGAGTTGAGTGATCGGTAGAGGGTTTATGATGCCATATTTTATGATGAGGATTATATTATGCTTGTTTTTCTATATTGGAAAGAAGAGAGAGCGAGCTTCTGATTTCAAAATTTGGAGGTAGACCTCGTGGTGTGCTAGATAGTTGCAATATTTGCACCAAAGGGTTCTTGTGGTATGATTGCCTTGAGGTGTTTCTTATGCCGTAAGAGAGTCTTGTGGTATGATTGCCTTGAGGTGTTTCTTATGCCGTAAGAGAGTCAATAAAGTCTATTAGAGTGATGCTAGCTATTGCCGCATTTCATGATTATGAGATTTGGCAAATGGATGTCAAGACCGCCTTCCTTAACGGGAAGTTGGCTGAGGATGTGTACATGGCTCCGCCAGAGGGGTTTGTGGATCCGAAGCATCCGAATAGAGTGTGTAAGCTTGAGAAGTCCATTTATGGATTAAAACAAGCATCTCGCAGATGGAATCTTTGCTTCGATGAGAAAGTCAAAGAGTTTGGATTTGTACGAAGCGAAGATGAGTCGTGTGTATATGTCAAAGCCAGTGGGAGTGTAGTAAGCTTTCTCGTTCTATATGTCAATGACATATTACTCATAGGAAACGACGTCCCGACTCTGTAGGAGGTTAAGTCCTGGCTCGGGAAGTGCTTCGCTATGAAGGACCTCGGAGAGGCTTCCTATATTTTGGGAATAAGGATAGTAAGAGAAAGAAGTAAGAGACTAATAGGACTTAGTCAGAATACTTACTTAGAGAAGGTACTAAAACGTTTTAGTATGGAAAACTCGAAGAAGAGAGAATTACCGATACAAAACAATGCCAAGTTGAGTAAGACTCAAAGTCTGAGTACCGAAGCCGAGATAGCTGAAATGAGCCGAGTTCCATACGCTTCCGCAGTAGGCTCAATCATGTGTGCTATGACTTGTACTCGCCCTGATGTAGCCTTTGCCTTGAGCATGGTTAGTAGATATCAACGGAATCCAGGCAGAGCCCATTGGGTTGCGGTGAAGAATATCCTTAAGTACCTTCGGAGGATGAAGGAATGGTTCTTAGTCCTTGGAGGGAGTGATGACTTGAAGGTGCGAGGGTATAGTGACGCCAGTTTTCAGACCGACAGGGACAACTACCGTTCGCAGTCGGGCTGGGTCTTTACCCTGAATGGAGGAGCAGTAACTTGGAAGAGTTCCAAGCAGGGTACTGTAGCTGATTCAACGTGCGAATCAGAGTACATCGCAGCGAGAGAAGCGTCGAAGGAGGCAATATGGCTAAAGAACTTCATTAGTGATCTTGGAGTTGTACCTGCCATAAAGGAGCCCATGAAGATTTTCTGTGATAATGAAGGAGCGGTTTCCTTGACCAAGGAACCGAAAGATCATGGTAGATCACGACATATCGACAGAAAATATCACTTTATTAGACATCGTGTAGAAGAAGGACAACTCGTAGTGAAGAGAATATCATCAGAAGATAACCCAGCAGATCCGTTTACGAAGGGACTGAGTAGGGTTAAGCATTTGAAGCATGCTAGGAGTATTGGGCTGAAGGATGATATTAGCATAGATTAGATAGTATTAGAAACATGTAATAGATAAATGTAATTAACATTTGATGATTAAATAAAGGAGTTTTATTTATAAGTAATGTTACTGTCATATGTTAATTGTTTAACTATTGTTTCACATTGCATGTTTTGACTTCCAGAATTATTGAGTTTATTAAGAATAATCGAATTGTTCAAATTGTCCACAATCGTTCATATGTCGGAAGTAGATATGAATGAAGATTGTCATGAATAGGTGTGTAGAGTGTCTAAATGGTGTTAGACATAGCAAAAGATTGCTGCAACGTTCATGAGTGCTTATGAACTAGGTTTGAGCATTGGAACAAACCCGCGCTTGCTGGAATCACCTTATGGAATGTGATAGTAAAAGGTGATCGCAAGACGATAATATCATATAGTCTTAAAACCTAGATATATGGTTTGTTATTGGTTAATTGATTGTACATTGATAATGCGAAAACGCATTGGTAACTCGATGTTATAAAACGCATTGTTGTGTGTGGTTGGTTAATGAATAAGTAAATGCATATAAGTCGAAGTTTATCTATAACTTTTATCCTAAGAAGGAAAAAGTGATATCTCGGCTACTCGAGGATTTGATTTGACTTATGTGCCGGGCCCGGTTAGAACTAAGTTGATGTGTTCGATTAAGTTCTATGTTAAATAAATCGGAAATCGAGAAACCAAATGCTAGACTAACTATTCCATAGTATTGTCAGCATGATATCTAACAGAGTACTGTACGATCCCTTACCTAAAGGACAAGATTGATTAGATCAGATTTTGACAGCGTCTTTGAGAGCTATGATTGCAAATCGGAGTGTACCTGCACATATAGTTACTAGACTTATCCAAGTGGGAGACTGTTGGAATAGTGTATATTAGGCAATTATTTGACCTGATTATGCATGGTCCTTTTGGGTTTCCTTCACCATAGCAACTTGGTAGGATGATTTATTATGAGAGAATAGATATTATTAATATGGAATAACAATATAGTTATTTGATTAATATAAGTCATAGATTAATTAGTATCAATTTGGTGACTTAAAGAGATTAATTAAATAAGAGGGTATAAACTGTCAATTGTTTGATAGTTAAACTTTAGACTGTAAATCCTTATTGGATAAAGGGTTGGACAAATTCTAGGCTAGGATAAGTCCTAAGTTCGTCCAAGGCATTATCTTGGAAGGATTTGGATTGCTTTGAGTAATAGTTATCCAACTAGTGTTTAAGATGTAACCCTTAAGGAGTCTACAAGTATAAATAGACCCTATGGGATAGAGAATTCGACACATCTTCTAAAGTAAGGATACTCTGGTCGAATTCCATCCCCTCTCCTCTCTCTCAAATCATCCTGTTTTTGCTAGTTGGTGTTTGTAAGCCATTAAAGGAGTGACAATTGTGACTCTAGAGCTCCAAGACAACAAGATCAAACAAGAGAATCAAAGGTATGTTTCTAGATCTGTTTTTTGAGTAGTTCTTACACCTAATAAGTCATTAGAAGCCTTGGATTGAAAGCATGTTTAATAGAGAAACCTAGATCCAAGCATTAGGGTTTGTATGTGCACTTAGGAATGTTCTTATGTACAAAACCCATCAATTGCTTGTTATGTGGTACGATCTAAGAGTCCAATATGGTATATCTGGTGAGCCCGTTAAAAGTTTGGTCTGTTTGGAATGCCAATTAGTGGTAGTTCGAACCCTAAGTAGGGCGAACTGGGTATTTTGTTAGGAGAATCATCGATTTATTCGAGTTGCGGCTTCAAAATATTGGTTTGTAGGGATGTGTGGTCCTGGTATATGAGACTTGGGTTTAGATGTGGTCAAGGTGAGGTGCAAACAAGATGATACATGATCGTATGTGCTCAGGAACGAACGAGTGCCTTCACGACAGGTAGCTGTTGGTCAGGGAGTTTGTTATGGTTAATGTTTTTTGTGGGTTCGCCAATGTTCGGGTTATGAGTATGTTGGGTCGTTTGGATCAATATTTGGTTGTTGAAGTATTGCCAGTTCGACGTATAGATTGCTATCTATACTCTAGGAAGAGCAGCGATTAATATGTTAATAAATGTTAGAGTTGGTATGTGTAGTTTCGTGTTAGTTTTGTTCGGTAAATATTGGGGTTTTGGTTTGTCTTCGATGCATTCTCAATCGCTGATTATTCCCATTCTTCTTTAATAAGTTGGAATACTTCGAAGGTTTTGAGTTGTATAAGTCGAAGATTAGTGGTCTTGACAAGTTAGCGTCAGATGGGGTTGTTCAAGGGTGTGCAATTGTACTAAGGGAAGGTGATTTGGATGTGACAATATTCATCGAGAGTAGTAAAGTGCTTAATCTGGTTTGGGTGGGGGCACCTATTAATGTTTGGTTATGGAGTATTAGTTCAGTAAACTTAGTATGGTAGTGGTTTGGTGATGAGATTGTGGGATGGTTCGGTAATCTAGCGGTTACGAGGTTGTAAGAGAGTGGATAATCCATGAGGGGGTAATTACTAGGGATTGTCAGGGAATAACTCCAAGTGTGAGCCATTTTAGGGTTCGTACCGATGGTGGAATTTCAATCGGTATATTTGGAGGGAGTGCCAGAGTTCCTGGTGGTCGGATGAATCTAAGATGAGTGCGGTTGCGAGTATGAAGCAAGTCTTAGTTAGGCTAGTGGGGCCTTAACTGGTTGTTCGGGTCCATGGGGATTACGGTTCAGGATCGCTCGTAGTCTTAGTTGCATAACCTAAGAACTCTTGGTCTAATGCATGTTTGTGATGTTCTTGTATGATTTTTCGCTCTTGGGTGGATCATCTATTCGACCATATATCTGACCCCGGACTACATGCAACATCATGACTGTCGTGGAAAGACCATAGGGAGAACCCGCAACAAGTGAGGGAGTGTTGTAAGACTGTGGGGTTTCGTATCATTCACTAGTCAGTGTGGGAGTGTTGTAAGACTGTAGGGTGTCATAGCATTCACTAGTTAGTGTGGGACTATTGTAAGACCATGGGGGTATCGTAGCGTTCACTAATCAATGTGGAAGTGCTATAAGACTGGAGGGTAGCTGTAGTATCCACTAGGTTGGAAAGTGGTTGAGGGAGTGTGTGAAGTGTACGAATCATCTTGTAGTATTCCCTACGATGATTTGGAGCAAGGATTGGATCTTGAGTGGCAAGATTTTGCAGCCGATTAGTGTGTGTCGTAGAGGGGTTGATAGGCTGTTTAGCATTGTTATTTGAACTTCTGTGAACCTATTGTTAGGACCACGTGCGAGACTGGTATTCTTAGCGATGAGTTGGAGGACCTATATCTCGGTCTAGCAAGGGGTTATCGTTATCAAGAAAGTCTTGGGTGAAATGCAAGTGCATATCTATGGAACTCGGGTTATGAGTTGAATATCAGGTTGGTTTTTGAGTAAGATCTCGAGTGAGTTATCGCGAGTGTTTTGTGAAGAATTTTCATTTACGTGGGTTGAATATCAGGGTATCTATATGTCGAGGGCATTAAGATAAGTCAAAGCGGTATTAATGATTTGGTAACTTGTGTGTAGAGTGGCTTGTTATTTAGATAAGATGTTAGGTCAGTTGCAGTTGGGATTGGATAATCTCAGAGTAGATGATTTGATCTTGTTGCGTAGCTCTAGTCTGAGTCTAACTGTTGTAGGGATGAGTCTCCTACTCGAAGGATTATCTGAGCCTTTGTCGAGTATAAGTGCCCTCCTGGGATACTCGGTATGTGTGTATGTTTTCTAATGGGAATCTCAAGTATCAAAAGTCGAGTAGTCAGTTGGGAAAAATTAAGTGGATAGATTCAACGATGGTTCGGTATGAGTGGTCTGATAGGGAGTCAGACCATCTCGAGACTCCAGATTCCAGGTTGTGTAGTTGTGGTAAATTCACAAGGGATTATTTTTGTATGGTGAATGGGATTCGTTCATCTATGGGTTGGAGAGCCTTGTGAGGGTTGGTTTCGATTTCCTTGGGAAGGTTATGTTATGATCGTGGATGTGGCCATGTTGCTCAGGTTTTTTAATTTGACGGGATTGGTAAACAATGATTTCGAGGATGAAATTTGATTTAAGTGGTGGAGAATGGTAACATCTTGTTTCGGATCATTCTGTTATTTAAGGCTTATAGGCCGTAATTCGGGTATAGGAAGGTTTCGAAGTTTTAAAGAAGAAAGGTTTAGACCCTTTTGTTGTGTGATAAAAGAGTTCGAGTTATGCTTTAGAGCTCAAGGGTATCGGTAAAGGCGTTGGCTCGATCCTTTATGAATTTTGGGTTTCATCTGGGAAGTCTCGCCACCTTTCTATGGATATATGGTTTGTTGGAAACGAACCTAAGATGAGGAAGTTATGCCAGTTTGAAATAATAGCAGAAATGGTCCTTAGCTGAAAAGATTGGCAAGTTGGTCCCGTACATGCAAGGAGGGAAGACGCGTATTTAGCCACGTACACCCAACGTAAGCCGGGGTATGCCCAACATAATTGGCAGATTGTTAAATCCTAATTTTAGGGTTTGTACACTATATAAACACATTTATGGCTCTTGTAACCTTCATATCCCATCCTCCACTAATCTTGAGACCCAGTTTCGAAACCCTAACCCTCTAAGAGTGTTGTGAGCTTATTTTGTGCCTTTGGTGTATTTTTGGTGCATGTTCTTGAAGAAGGTGGTTGGTGCAAGTTTGGTGTTCAAAGGAAGGCTTGTAGATCTAGACTCTACACTCCATTTCTAGCTCATTTGAAGTATAAAGATCTGAACTTGCTCTTTAGAAGTCTAAATCTATGGTGATGTAAGATTTGTCCTCTTTAAGGATCTCATGGATGAGATATTGTGGTTGTTACCACTTTAAGAGCATTAAGTTGCCACTCTTAGCATTTCTGAAGTTCTAGACCCTTAAAGTCGACACCTTTAAGGTTAACGGTCATCCATGCATGTGTTAAGGTGCTTAATATGAGTCTTAATGGTTATTTTTGGAAGTTGGGTCCCATTAAGGCATGCAAACTGATAAAGTTGCCAGCTTTAATAGTTAAGGTATTGTAATGAAGTTTCCCTGAAGGTTGGATGCATTGAGTTTAAGTGATTAAGACAATATTGAAGTTTTGGACAGGAGCAGTTATGCCCCGTTTAATGCTCAAGTACGCCCCACGTACTGATTAAGTCCCCCGTCTAGGATCGTGAGTACGCTGAGCGCACAAAGAGAGTACGCCCCACGTAAGCTCATTGTGGGCTTTTGGGCACATTTTTGCTTTTGGACGTTAAGGCTTTGGTGTCTTGGTCTTGGGCTTTTGTGTTGGGATTTTGGACATAGGAATATTATAGTCTTAGACCCTTTTGGGCCTAGGTTTGGTTTAGGCCTTGGTAGGCCCATTCGGTATTAGGCCTTAGTGGGCCTAATAAGCTTGGTCCATTTGTGGCCGGATTAGTGGGCCATCATTAGACTTAATGTTTGGATTTAGTCTTAGATCCTAATCGAGTTTAGTTTTGGGTTTGGCTCAGTGTTTGGGGCTGGTAAGCAGCAACATTTGTAGGATCGGTTTATTATCCGAGGTAAGTCTTATCACTATACTTACCTATGTGGTAATTTATGTGTGACTAGAGGGTCTTATTCGTGTTAATGACCAGAGTGTATTATTTGTAGTATTAAACGGAGGGTCTTATTTGTAGTACATGACCGAATAGTCTTATTTACTTTTACTAAGATATGTGTTACTATGCATTATGTTTTTGTGACTTATGTTGTGATATTATTCTTTCTCTCTCTCTCTCTCTCTCTCTCTCTCTGTGTATATATATATATATATATATATATATATATATATATATATATATATAAAGTTATGTCTGGAGGGTTCATATCGAGACGTGCGGCCGGAGGGCCGTCACTGAGATACATGACCTGAGGGTCCTTATTGAGATATAGCCATGAGAGGCTAATTATTTGTGTATGTGGTATTTTGGGAAACTCACTAAGCTTCGTGCTTACAATGTTGATTTATATGTGTTTCAGGTACTTTTGTAGATTCCGAGAAAGCGGTTGCATGATTGTACACATTCCCTGACTTATGATGTTTTGTGGATTTTAAGATACTCTAATATTGTTTTGATAATGATTTATAATTCCGTGATGACTTGGATTTATGAATAATGTTTTGTGAAATAAAAATGAAAAATTAATTATAAATTTCGAGGTATTACAGTTTCTATCGAGGGAAAGTTTGAGCGACAATGATTGGGGGGGGGGGGGGGTGTACTCCTTTTAAAAAGAGGGTTTCAAAGAATGAAATGTTTTATAAATTTAGTAACTGATGTCCTTTTATATTGAGTGAAAATTGGTATTGATTCAAAACTTTGTTTTTGATTGGTTATTTTAAGTTTACAAAGATACTAATTGTATACTATTAGATGTATTAGATGTAAAATTAAATGGTTTAGATTTAAGTTCTTTGTTTTAAAACTTTGGTCTTAAAATTTTTTGGCCTCATTATATATATATATATATATATATATATATATATATATATATATATATATATATATATATATATATATATATATATATATATATATATATATTCATGATGATGATTATATATTAGTTATTAATAATTGTAATAATAGAATAAAAAATAAAAAGTTGTTGATGGATAATATGGTTACTTTGAAGAGTGTTTTACATTGTACTGTGTGAACGCAAATTATAAAAACTGATTTCATACATGGAAGATAAGAGAAGTTGAATTGACAAATTGTAGTAGTGTAGATACTAGATAGTTTTAAAAAAGTCACTAAATAACAAAAATAAAGAACGGATCTACTTATTATTTAACATCAAAAAGAAAAATCAATTGTAGCTGTTTTGTTGCAATGATTGGAATCATGCAAGCACTGAGTGTTACATAACGTCAAGTCTGGTAACAATGGCTTGTCATGCACCACAACCACCTCCACCACAACCACCTCCACCTCCACCTCCATCTCCATCTCCATCACCATCACCAACACCACCACCACAACAACCTATTGAAACCTCATGAGAAGAATTTTTATCACCTTGGTCACTACTAACTTGTTTTTTATCCTCGTTAACTGTGAAACATCTATACAACGCACACATGGATAATAATAACACCAACACTAGAGCAACAACAAGAATGACACTACCCATAGAACAAAGATGATCATATAATTAAATGGTTCAAGTTTTCGACTAAGAAAACCCAAAACAAACACCCATTTCAGTCTTAGAACCAATGGTTTTCTATGGTCCAAGAGACCCTTTTACTTATATTAGAAATGTAAATTGACATATATATTAAAAAAAGTTACTGTTAAAAGAATTTATTGCTAGGAAACTTCATGGAATATGCAATCATGAAAGCTCCCTTATGTTTGTTGACTCTTGTACATAGCAGGATAACATTAACAAATGATGTTGCAAATGCTTTATTCTTTTTTCTTAAAACTTGCAACAAATTTGCTTTAAAAGAACAAAAATACATATCTAGCTAATTTAAATATTTAGGCGCAAAAAATTAGTGATTTTCTAAAATTTAGGGGTATAATATTGAGTAAATTACACGAATGGTCCCTATGGTTTGGGGTAATTTGCTTACTTGGTCCCTAATTTATTTTTTTAACTCGGAAGGTCCCTATGGTTTGTTTTTGTTACGTGTTTGGTCCCTACTGTTTATTTTTGTTACGCGTTTGGTCCCTATCTTATCTAAAAAGACTATTATTTAAAGAGGAAAAAATGATGGGGTAGGTGAGGTAAGGTGAGGGGTGGGATTAGGGGTGTGTTTATTTAGATAAATTAAAAAAAATCAAGGGCATAATAGTCTTTTTAGGTAAGATAGGGACCAACCGCGTAACAAAAACAAACAGTAAGGACCTTCCGAGTTTAAAAAATAAGTTAGGGACCAAACGCGCAAATTACCCTAAACCATAGGGACCATTCGTGTAATTTACTCTATAATATTTTACCTGCAAAATGGCCAAAATTACATTTCGAAAACGATTTTCAAAAAATTCGCAAGTTAGCATGTGAATTCGTAGTTTTGAGTTTTGACATGTGAATCTAAAGTGTTGTTTGGTTTGCTAAAATCCATTGGAATTAGAAAGAATTGAAATCTAATTTCATCACTTTTCTTTGTTTGATTCAAGCCGTCAAAAGAAATTTGATTTCTAAGTGAGTCAAAATTTTCTTCCAATAAAAGAAAATAAATTACATAAAAAAACTTGAGGATTTGAAATTCCTTTGAAGTGAGAATGTAGAATTTTATCATATTATCTATTTTATTTTTAACACTACATATGAAACCCTTTAGTCGCCACCACCACCGCCACCATCACCACCACCTCCACCACCACCGCTACACACCACCACCACCACCACCGATACCTCTGTTACCACCACCCTCCACCCACTAGTACCATCACATTCACCTTCACCACCACTACCCACCACCGTTACCACCATATCTGCCACAACCACCATAACCTCCACCACCACACATCACTGCCGTCACCACCCGCTACACACCACCTCTACCACCACTCTCACAATCACTCGCGACCTTGACCACCATCACCACTTCTACCACCACACTACCTTCTACCTTCACCAACACTCACTACATCGACCATACCATCACTGCCACCACCACCATCATCACCTCCGCCACCACCTTCATCACTACCACTGTTAATACCACCAGTGCCACCTCCATCACCACACCACCCACCACCTCCGCCACTACTCATGACCGCCCCCATCACCATCACTATCACAATTACTACTACTACCACCACCACCACCATCACCTTCGCTAATTGCCATCACCTCTTTTATAACACCTTGTTCCGAATCATTTCTTAATACGGTAGGATAGGTGATCTGGAGAAAGGAAAATTTAGATCCATTTGGGTGTGAATAAGGTAGGATAGGTGATCTGGAAATTCGGTTTATGATTTGGAGCCAAGGGTATAACCGAAAAGTGGCAGTCGGGCATTTTATGAATTTTGAATTTTTTTTTCGAAACGTTTTAAGGAAAGGATGAGTTGATAAAAGTCTAGAGTTTCTCGTTACCTTTTCGTGGATATAAGGATCGTCGAAAATAGATTTATAATGAAGAAGTTATGGGCTTCGGAAGTTTGGTGAATTTAGGTCAACCGAGTACGTGGGGTGTACTCATGTGCATGCATGGCACACTAGTGTAAAGGTCAGTACACGTGGCATACATTGGTGTACGTTGGGCATAATAAGGAAATAACCATGGAGCCTTCAGGGAGTACTGTAACACCCGGAATCTAGAAGGTTAATTGTGGAATCATGCCAAATTCAAGTTAAATTGGACGAGTTGGAGGAGCCAACTTAGCGAGTTGAAGATGAAGAATCATAGGATTTAATAAGTATACTCAACAAGTTGAGGAGCCTCAATTCGCCGAGTAGAAGTTGGCTTGACCGCGAAGTTTAATGCGGCAAATCGACGAGTTGGCCTCTCAGAAGGAAACCATATTTTTCAGGATTTTGCACCCTATTTAAAGGCCTTAAGTCTTTCTTCTAGTCTCCTTAACAACCTCCTTGTCATCCTGAAACCCTAAATCGAGTTGAGAGCCTCTTGTTGGAATCTTGTGGTTTTGAGTGGATTTTTGGGTGCTTTTTTTGCTTGGTGAAGGTTTGGAAGAGGTTGAAGTTGTTTACCTAGGAGAGAAGCTTTGGGATAAAAAAATCTATCACACTTTTGGCAACCATTTGAGGTAAAAAGTCTGGAACTTGGTGATTAATAGCTTAGATCTTCTCATTTGGTTTTTATTTTGATTTTGGCCTCCTTTTTGAGTTTATGGATAAGATTGGTGGTGTAAACGTTCATCCTTTAGATCTGAGTTTGTTTTGCTACCCTTAAGCTTAAAGGTGAAAACTTTAGGAAGATCTTGATGTCATACATGATGGGTTTTGAGCACAACAACATTCATATGTGTTCATGCAACCTAAATTGCTTTGGATCTAAGTTTTTTAGTAGTTATACATGCAAATAGAAATTCCAAAGCAGTAACCCTAATACTAGCATACAATTCGAAATCCATATGAAATCTAGGGTTATAAGATTACATTGCTTGCTATCTCATAATAACAAGAATTCCTTGGTTGATCTTAACTCTTGAAAGCTTTAGTGCCTCAAGTGTTGCACCTCTAATGGAGTCACAAACACCAATAGCAAAGGATGAAGGGGTGAGACAGGAGGTAAGGCACTACAATTTTCGACTAAGGTTCTCTAAGTAAGCATCGTGGCGAAAATGCTATGCTAGGAGTTCCTTATATAGCTTTGCTTGCTAGGGTTTGAAGGTGGAAACCCTAGTTTCCTTGATTAGGCCTTAAGCAGTTCATGGACCTTGACAATAGAAGCCTTGGATGAAATTCTATAGGGTCTGCTATAGATTTTGTCCATTCCTCTTAAAGGAGTCCATCAGCCCAACTTTGTAACTATCAATGATTTGCAAAAACCAGTCCCCGTTCTTTTAATCAGTTCCTTTAATCCCAAAATTAATTCCAAATTAATTTTTGATTAAATACTAATTAAATAATATGATTTCTAATTAATATATTATTCTTGTAATATATTAATAATTCAATGATTAACCTCTTTCTCCAAAAGTCATCATGTGAAGTTGCTATGGTGAAGGTCACCCAAAAGGACCATGCTACTAACAAATCAAGTACATGTTGGAATAGTGTCTAAGGCTGCAACTATATTAGGCAAGTATTTGACCCAATTGTGCATGGTCCTTTTGGGTTGCCTTCACCATAGCAACTTGACAGTGGGATTTATTATGAGAGAATAAATATTATTAATATATTATGAGAATAATATAAGGAATAATAATATTATTATTTGATTAATATAAGTCATAAATTAATTACGAATTAATTTGGTGACTTAAAGAGATTAATTAAATAAGATGGTATAAACTGTCAATTGTTTGATAGTTACACTTTGGGCTATATATCCTTTAAGGATAAGGGGTTGTTGATTTCTAGGGCTAAGGATAGCCATAAAATCGTCCAAGGCTTATCATGGAAAGGATTGGGATTGCTTAGGCCTTAAAGTTATCCAATTAGGGTTTAAGGGTGAAACCCTAGGAGCCTTACAAGTATAAATAGACCTCTTGGGGTGGAGAAATCGGCACCTGTATCTTTGGAAGAACCCTGGCCAATTTTTTGTCCTCTCTCCTCTTTCTCAAATCATCCTCCTTGCTAGTTGGTGTTTGTAAGCCATTAGAGGAGTGACATTTGTGACTCTAGAGCTCCAAGATCAAGAAGATCAAACAAGTGTTTTCAAGGTAAACTTCTAACTCTGATTTTGTATTGTTCTTATACCTTATTAGCCATTAGAAGTCTTGGATTCAATGCATGTTTAATTAGAGAAACCTAGATCCAAGCATTAGGGTTTGCATGTGCACATAGGAATGTTTATATGGCCAAAACACATCAGTGGTATCATAGCCTAGATTGGTTTCTATTAAATTGATGCATGGTTGTTTGTTTCTTGCTTGAAAAATTCGAATTTTGTGGATCTGAGTGTTGAACTTGGCGAGTCCCATAGTGGACTCGGCGAGTTGCCTTGACTCGGCGAGTCCAGTTGGGTACTTGGCAAGTCCGAGCGTCAGGAAGAGCAAAAATCGGGATTTTTTGATATTTATCTTATGGAAACTTGCCTTTATCATATTAGATCAACCCTAATCCGATTTTTTGATATATATGACTGTAATCTTGATCTAATTAAAGATATTTATCAATTAATAAAATATTTAATTTCCTTATGTGATAATTAATTAATTATTTTGATTAAATTGGTAAATTATTTGGCAAGAAATCATAAATAAATCAAATATGGATAATTATGTGATTAATTGTTATTTGTTGTTTGATCCTCTATGTTTTGAATAGTTTAAGACTTCCCCTCAAGTTTTGAAATTTATGTTTTGTGATTAAAAGTTTAATTTAGACAATTTAAATTTCAAACCCTAGAATTTTACTAGTTTAAAATCCAACCCCATACTAATATAATATTACAAGATTAATATATATATATATATATATATATATATATATATATATATATATATATATAATTAAAATGCTAGTCTTACCGTTACTAGGCCTCATTCACGAAGCTGGTCTATAAGGTGGGTATAAGTTTGCGGCCTATAAAATGGCGCTTAATGGGTGTACACTCACACCTGCCGCTTGCTTGATCGGTGGAGGGTCGTTAGCCGAACGGGTAGGATAGGGAAACCTCATCCTCTCATTAAAAGTATAATATGAAATACAAAGTAACTACATGTTTTTCTTAAAATTTCCCAATCTTAGTTACTTTAGGAAAAGTGAATTGATGCAATCCCATGAAATTACACTTTGCACCCTTGCTAAGAAGTTAGTGGAGCGTGTGTGGTTTACCGGCACACTAATTGGTTCTAAGCGAAGGTGGCAAAGGGTGATTCATTGTTTATCATAGTTCGATGGAGCGTGTGAGGTTTACCGGCACATTGAATAGGTGATCGTTACAATGAAGGCACCATGTAAATTTGCATGGTAATTCACACCCGCTTTGTGATCCTCGGTATCCCAATCACAAACGAGAGGGGCATATCGAGATTTAAACATGCCATTGAAAAGTTTCAATGAATCTCATTCAAACCTAGGAATTCTCGATACATTTAGAACTTAGAGTTATGTTTTTCATGGTGGAGAATTAGTGAATCGTCATTCACTTACCTTCAAATTGTTTGCATGTTAGATTACAACATCCCTTTTCTAATATGTAAATATTGTTGTTGGATCCTAGCCCTAATTTTCTTATTGGGTGATAATTAGGGATCCAAATTCTAATCTATCTTTGTCCTTTCTATTTGTAGATATTGAACGTGAACAACGCTGCTGCTAGCTCGTTCACATGGACGAGCCTTTGTCAAAAGGTCACTTTCGAAGGGACGAAATTTAGCGAATGGATAAGATACATTCGCACAATTGCTCGCTATGAGGACAAGGAGTATGTCCACGATGAGAAGCTCGAGAAGATTAACCCTGAAATCGCTACTCCGGCTGAAATGAATGTTTTCGAGACTCATGAACGTGATGCAACGAAGGTTCATTGCATCATGATAGCCACTATGAACTCCGAATTCCAAAAGTCCTACGAGGACATGTATCCGTACGAAATGCACCAAGACTTGTTGGAGAGATACCATCAAAATGCGAGACAAGAGCGTTACGAGATTTTCACTAACATGATTTCCACCAAAATGGGTCATGGAGAATCTCTAACCGTGCACCTGCAAAAGATACAAAGGTATGTCGATCGTCTTCGCAAGTTAAATGTTGACTTTGGGGAAGACTTAGCAATCGACATGGTGCTTTACTCATTGCCTCCGTGTTACAACCAATTTAGGATGACCTACCACATTAACAAAGAAGAGGTCACCCTAAGTAAGCTCCAAGGTCTCCTTAGGGTTGCTGAGAGCAATCTCAAGGACAAGTCCATTGCACCTACTCCCAATCCACTCGCTGCTCCTGTTTTGGCCATTGGGCAAGGAAGAGGCAAGAAGAGGAAGGCTCCATCTAAGAGCCACCGCAAGGGAAAGTCACGAGATGGTTCCTCTTCTAGTGAGACAAAAGTTGATCCCGCTAAGCCTACTTCTAACCCAAAGGAGGCAGAGTGCCACCATTGCCACAAAATAGGGCATTGGAAGAGAAGCTGCCCAGAGTACCTGCAAGCTATTAAGGAAGGAAAGATCAAGCCGTCTTTCGCAGGTATATACACAATTAAATCTAATGATTCATCTCATGTTATTTCTTGGGTCCTGGATACCGGGTGTGATTACCACATTTGTTATGAATTGCAGGGACTAAGAAGAAATAGGGATGTGGAGCATGGAAGAATAAATCTACTCATGGGGAACAGAAGTTCGTCGCCTGTGACCAAGATTGGAGTGTATTCTCTAGTTCTTAGGAATGGTTTATCTTTACATTTGAAGAATTGTTGCTATTCGCCAGAAATGGCTAGAAACATCATTTCATTTCATGGTTTGTTTAGACAAGGTTTTAGATTTTCTTTTAATAATGAGAATGGTTCTATTTTGGCTTATCTAAATGGTGTCTTTTATTTTGAAGCAATACCGTGTAATGGAATTTATGAAACTGTTATGATTGTTGATAACTTAGGAAATGATGTTTTATGCATGGATTCTTCCAATAGTATGGATAAGTCATCCTTGTGGCATTGTCGTCTTGGACATGTCAACAAGAAACACATAGCCCAACTCCAAAAGGATGGAGTGTTGGAGTCATTCGACCTTAGGGAAGATGACACATGCAAGTCTTGTTTACTTGGAAATATGACTAAGTCACCCTTCGCTGGTACGTGCGAAAGGGGTGAGGGTCTATTGGACCTCATACATATCGATGTGTGTGGACCGTTTAGATCTGCTACGAAAGATGGAAACCGCTTCTACGTGAGTTTTACCGATGACTATAGTAGATATGGGTATATCTATTTAATCAAGCAAAAGTTAGAAACAATTGAAAAGTTCAAAGAGTTCAAGAATGAATTGTAGAATCAATTAGGCAGGAAAATCAAGATGCTTCGATCCGATCGAGGAGGAGAGTACCTAAGTCTTGAATTCCACGACTATCTAAAAGAGTGTGGAATAGTTTCACAATTAACGCCACCTAGGACACCACAATTGAATGGTGTGGCAGAAAGGCGTAATCGAACCTTGTTGAACATGGTCTGCTCTATGATGAGTCGTGCTTCGCTATCTATCTCATTCTGGGGGTATGCCTTAGAGACTGCCACCCATATCCTTAACCGAGTCCCTACTAAGAAGGTTGCCAAAACACCTCACGAGATGTGGACAAGGAAAGCTCCCTCGTTAGCACGTATCAAGGTTTGGGGTTGCGAGGATTTCGTAAGACGAGATACTCACGACAAGCTGGAACCTCGTAGTGAGAGATGTATTTTCATCGGCTACCCACAGAAATCATTTGGATTTCTCTTCTATAGACCGAAGGACAATGTTGTCTTCATTGTGAGGAGAGGAGTTTTCCGAGAGCGAGAACTCATAGGCCAAGGAGATAGTGGGAGGCAAACCGAGCTTGAATAGATTCAAGAGCCGATAGATGAAGGAACCTCTACCGTTGGCACTCAACCCGAGGAGGAAACTCCGGTTGAACCAATTGACGAGTCCTTACCTCTTAGACGTTCCGAAAGAGTTAGAGTTCAACCCCATTTATATGGTTTTCATATTACTACCGAAGGGGACAGATATATTAGTGATAGTACACTAATAAATCTAGATGAACCTAATAGCTATAAGGAAGCCATGGCAGGCCCGAAGTCTGCAAAGTGGAAAGAGGCAATGGACAGCGAGATCCAGTCCATGTATGACAACCAAGTTTGGAATTTGATTGATAACGTACTTGGACGTAAGACTGTTGGGTGCAAATGGATCTTCAAGAAGAAGACCGGCGTGGATGGAAACGTACACACATATAAGGCGCAATTGGTTGCGAAGGGATTTACTCAAACTCCTGGAGTTGACTATGATGAAACCTTCTCACCTGTTGCGAAGATAAAATCTATTATAGTGATGCTAGCGATTGCCGCATTTCATGATTATGAGATTTGGCAAATGGATGTCAAGACCGCTTTCCTTAACAGGAAGTTGGCTGAGGATGTTTACATGGCTCAGCCAGAGGGGTTTGTGGATCGAAAGCATCCGAATAGAGTGTGTAAGCTTGAGAAGTCCATTTATGGACTTAAGCAAGCGTCTCGCAGATGGAATCTTTGCTTTGATGAGAAAGTCAAGGAGTTTGGATTTGTACGAAACGAAGATGAATCGTGTGTATATGTCAAAGCCAGTGGGAGTATAGTAGGCTTCCTTGTTCTATATGTCGATGACATATTACTCATAGGAAACAATGTCCCGACCCTGCAGGAGGTTAAGTCCTGGCTCGGGAAGTGCTTCGCTATGAAGGACCTCGGAGAGCTTCCTATATTTTGGGAATAAGGATAGTAAGAGAAAGAAGTAAGAGACTAATAGGACTTAGTCAGAACACTTACTTAGAGAAGGTACTAAAACGTTTTAGTATGGAAAACTTAAAGAAGGGAGAATTACCAATGCAAAGTAATGCCAAGTTGAGTAAGACTCAAAGTCCGAGTACCGAAGCTGAGATGGCAGAAATGAGCCGAGTACCATACGTTTCCGCAGTTGGCTCAATCATGTATGCTATGTCTTGTACTCACCATGATGTGGCCTTTGCTTTGAGCATGGTTAATAGATATCAAGGGAACCCTGGCAGAGCCCATTGGATTGCAGTGAAGAATATCCTTAAGTACCTTCGGAGGACGAAGGAATGGTTTTTAGTCCTCGGAGGAAGTGATGACTTGAAGGTGCGAGGGTATAGTGACGCCAGTTTTCAAACTGACCGAGACAACTACCATTCGCAGTCGGGCTAGGTCTTTACCCTGAATGGAGGAGCAGTAACTTGGAAAAGTTCCAAACAGCAAACCGTAGCTGATTCAACGTGCGAATCAGAGTACATCGCAGCGAACGAAGCGTCAAAAGAGGCAATATGGTTAAAGAACTTCATTGGTGATCTTGGAGTCGTACCTACCATAAAGGAGCCCATGGAGATTTTCTGTGATAATGAAGGAGCGGTTGCCTTGACCAAGGAACCGAGGATCATGGTAGATCTCGGCATATCGAAAAAAAAATATGACTTCATCAGACATCGTGTAGAAGAAGGAAAACTCATAATGAAGAGGATATCATCAGAAGATGACACAGTAGATCCGCTTACGAAGGGACTGAGTAGGGTCAAGCACTTGCAACATGCTAGGAGTATTGGGCTGAAGGATGATATTAACATAGATTAGATAGTGCTAGAAACGTGTAATAGATAAATGTAATTAACATTTGATGATTAAATAAAGAAGTTTTATTTATGAGTAATGTTACTGTCTTATGTTAATTGTTTAACTACTGTTTCACTTTGCATGTTTTGACTTCCAGAATAATTGAGTTTATTATGAATAATCGAATTATTCAAATTGTCCACAATCGTTCATATGTCGGAAGTAGATATGAATGAAGATTGTCATGAATTGCTGTGTAGATTGTCTAAATGGTATTAGACATAGCAAAAGATTGTTGCAATGTTCATGAGTGCTTGTGAACTGGTTTTGAGCATTGTAAAAACTCGCGCTTGCTGGAATCACCTTATGGAATGTGATATAAAAGATGATCGCAAGACGATAATATCATATAGTATTAAAACCTAGATATATGGTTTGTTATTGGTTAATTGATTGTACATTGATAATGCGAAAACGCATCAGTAACTCAGTGTTATAAAACACATTGTTGTGTATAGTTGATTAATGAATAAGTAAATGCATATAAGTCGAAGTTTATCTGTAACTTTTATCCTAAGAGGGTAAAAGCGATATCTCGGCCGCTCGATGATTTGATTTGACTTATGTGTCGGGCCCGGTCAGAACTGAATTGATGTGTTTGATTAAGTTCTATGCCAAATAAATCGGAGATCGAGAAACCAAATGCTAGACTAATTATTCCATAGAATTGTCAGCATGATATCTAACAGAGGACTTTATGATCCCTTATCTAAAGAACAAGATTGATTAGATCAGAGTTTGACAGCGTCTTTGAGAGCTACGATTGCAAACCGGATTGTACTTGTGCATATAGTTACTAGACTTATCCAAGTGGGAGACTGTTGGAATAGTGACTAAGGCTGCAACTATATTAGGCAAGTATTTGACCCGATTGTGCATGGTCCTTTTGGGTTGCCTTCACCATAGCAACTTGATAGGGTGATTTATTATGAGAGAATAAATATTATTAATATATTATGAGAATAATATAAGGAATATATGTCATAAATTAATTACGAATTAATTTGGTGACTTAAAGAGATTAATTAAATAAGAGGGTATAAACTATCAATTGTTTGATTGTTACACTTTGGGCTATATATCCTTTAAGGATAAGGGGTGGACGATTTCTATGGCTAAGGATATCCATAAAATTGTCCAAGGCTTATCATGGAAAGGATTGGGATTGCTTAGGCCTTAAGTTATCCAATTAGGGTTTAAAGGTGAAACCCTAGGAGCCTTACAAGTATAAATAGACCTCTTGGGGTGGAGAAATCAGCACCTGTGTCTTTGGAAGAACCCTGGCCGATTTTTTGTCCTCTCTCCTCTTTCTCAAATCATCCTCCTTGCTAGTTGGTGTTTGTAAGCCATTAGAGGAGTGACATTTGTGACTCTAGAGCTCCAAGATCAAGAAGATCAAACAAGTGTTTTCAAGGTAAACTTCTAACTCTGATTTTGTATTGTTCTTATACCTTATTAGCCATTAGATGTCTTGGATTCAATGCATGTCTAATTAGAGAAACCTAGATCCAAGCATTAGGGTTTGCATGTGCACATAGGAATGTTCATATGGCCAAAACCCATCAGTACATACCAATTGTAGTTATGGGCTTAGACACCTAATCCAACAGTCTCCCACTTGGATAAGTCTAATAACTATAATTGCAAGTATGAATTTAGAATCTGATTAGCAATGATAGCTTTCAAAAATCGCTGTTGAACTCTAACCTAATCCATAACGCATCCTTTCGATAAGAGATCATATAATCCTTCATTCTGAAAGATATTGTGTGGACAAAGACAGGGAAAAAATCATTCTTAATGTCCAACA
Organism: Lactuca saligna; assembly: GCF_052625555.1. Classification (NCBI taxonomy): domain Eukaryota; kingdom Viridiplantae; phylum Streptophyta; class Magnoliopsida; order Asterales; family Asteraceae; genus Lactuca; species Lactuca saligna. The sequence goes on along the minus strand of NC_136423.1, from coordinate 161,685,575 downwards.
ATTTGTTTGTCGATTTGAAATTTGTTTGACAAGAATTTAATTGAACACATCAATTTAGTCCTGACCGGGACTGACACATAAGCCAACACAAAATCGTCGAGTGGCCCAAGATATCGATTTTACCCCATGAGACCCTGAAGTATGCTGGGTGTACTCCAGTCAGACCCAAACTATAATTTAGGGTCTTGAACCCTATTTAAGCACCTTAACTAACCACCAAACCCTATTATCTTCAACCTCCATCCCCTTAAACCCTAGAAATGAAACCCTAGCCTCCATGATGTAGTTCTTGAGCTTTTTGTGGTATTTCATGCATTTTGGTGCTCATAGAATAAGGTGCTTCTTGGAGGAATGTGGGATTGCTTGGAGCTTATGGATCCAGGCTTAGTGCACCTTGATATATCTTCTCAAGGTATAAAGCTTCAAAATTAATGAGTCGATTTATAAATCTTGTTATGGCATAGTTTCATAAGTGTTTGTACAAAATTTTGGATCTTTGTGAGTATGGAGTAGTCCAAAGCATATTAATTGTACCTTTTGAGGTCTGGAAGTGTTTTGATCCATAAAAATGCTTGCTTGATTGTTTCCTTAGCACCATGCCAGAGTTAAGTGAAGGCTTAAAGGTTTAAAGGTTTTGACTTTATGGTTTAAGACATCATTTAGGGCTAAGAGAAGTGGTTGGATGCCTTTAACTTAACCAAATAAGGCCTTAATGTGAATTTTTGGTCCCTAATGAGTATGTTGGGCATACTTAGAAGTACGCTCAACGTAAATGGATTTTCATGCTTTAAGTACTTGTGCATTGCGCTTAGAGGGTGAGTACATGGGGCGTACAGTTCTGGTACGCATGACGTACTCCCCAGGATGTGAAATTTTGGGTCTTTTGTTTTGAGCCTTGTAAGGCGAATAGACTTCTAACCTTGGGCCATGGATTGATTATGGGATTTCTTGGAATTTGATTCATGATGGTTTTTGGGCCCAGTTAGGAAGTTGATCCATATCAGGCCTTGGTTTTGGGCCAAGTAAGAAAAAGGGGTAAAGTGGTCTTTTACCCTGGTCATTAGGAATGTAATTTAGATTCTTGATTATGGGTCAAGATTCATTTATTAATTGGATGATATTTGATGGTGCTAGCGTGCGGGGATTTCCGAATCACCGATCCGAGCTTTTTTCTAAGATATTCAGTCGCTTCAGGTGAGCTTTCCTGACTGTACTTTTAGGTTAAAGGCACCAAGGCTGACCCATTGGATTGATATCCTAGTTTACCATACTTTGCTATGCTGTAGTGATTTGTTTGGTCGATATCCTAGTTTATAGGATGTTGCTATTCAGTAGTTTACTGTGGATTTGCCTGTTTGTTTGTGAACTGATTATATGTTTATTTGTTACATATATGTTGACATATTTCATTGGGTTGATCTTATACTACTTTGTGCTGTAGTCAACAAACCTTGGAGCATTCTAGATATGAGCTGAGGGCCAGGTAAGGTATACCAGACTCATACTAAGGGCTCAAGCAGATACGAGCTGAGGACCGGTTCGTATGTCAGAATCGTACTGAAGAATGAACATTGTTATTCCAGTACGATGACTGATTAAACTAGGGAGCAAGCCAAGCATAAGCTGTAGGTCATGAGGACAAGCCATACTTATGCTGTGGGCTCAAGAGCAAGCCAGATATGAGTTGTGGGCCCGATAGGCAATCCAAAGTCATACTCTAGGCTCACAAGTGATCCAATATTTTAGTTGTGGACCCAGTACATGCTGTTATTTGTATATGTTATATGTTTGTGTGTTGGTAATTTGTAGGAACTCACTAAGCTTTGTGCTTACAAGTTTTATTTATGGTTTCAGGTTCTTTAGAGGACTGTGCCAAGACGAAGGCATAACCGTACACATCCTTGGTTTTACTACTGATCTGATTTTAAATCATGTCATGGAAATAATGGTTTTGTAAACACTTTTGTTAGTAAATGGGATGTTTTGAAAATTTTAAATTTGTTGAAATTTTTGGGATGTTACATCTGTCGCCATCATCACCACTATTGCCACCGTCAACATCACTAGCACCATCACCATCATTTTCTAGTTTTATAATTTATATAATATATTTTTACATATAACTTATAAAGCAAAGGAAACATGCAAAAAAGGACAATTTTATCATTTTATATTATTTCAGTTCCATTTTCAATTAACCAAACATAATATGGAATTAGATTCAAATTTCATTCCTGCCAACCAAACAAAATATGGAATTGGATTGCAAATCTTGACAAATTCCAATTCCTTAACAGATTCCAATTCCTTCAAAAATATTTTGCGAACCAAACACCACCTAAATGTTTAACGTGCGGAATTACTGCCCAGTTACTTGCAAATTTGTTCTTTTTTTTTTTTAATGAAAATTATGATTTCTTGTTAAGAAAATATTTTTCAAAGTTTTTTTTATGGAATCTTGAAAAGGGATTTTCACACCAAAAAAACTAGAAGATGAAATGTTAAATTTCCTAATAAGTTTAATCTTGAGAAGTCTATCTATGGACTTAAATAAGCAGCTTGCAGTTGGAATATTTATTTCCATAAAAATGTCAAAGAGTTTTGATTTTCTAAAATTGAGGATGAGTCTTGCATGTATGTCAAACTTTAGTGGGAGTATAGTGAACTTTCTAGTTTTGTATATTGATGACATACTCCTTATAGGAAACAATGTTACAACTTTGCAAGAAATAAAATCTTAGCTTGGAAAATGTTTCCCTATGAAGGATCTAGGAGAGGCGATATACATTCTTGGAATAAGGATTTACAGATATAGGCATAGATGTTTTCTAGTTATTAGGCAGAGTACTTACTTGGATAAAATATTGAAACAATTCGATATGAAGAATCCTAAGAAAGAGAATTTACCCATTCATTCATTATTTATTATAAATTAATTTTAATAAATAAGCAATAACCTCTTATAATTAATTGGAAATTGTTTATTTCATGGAAGTATTAGTTTTCATTAGCAGGTAACATAATATATCATATGACATGATTTATTACGCCATGTACAATATTTTGTACTAGAAATACTTTTGTATTTTAGCCAAAAGCAAAGGTTTATATCTTTGAAAACAGTTTGAAAGTTTTTATAAAAATTTGGTCTTGCTTTTTACTTCTCAAAACCCTTGGTAGGAAGGAGTTAGGAGGACACCAGCTTTGATTTGTTTAATCAAAATAACACTTCTCTTTAAAGTAACCATGTACACCATGTTGACGCATGGGTTATGCTAGCATGGTAGCTCTTAAAGGGTTAAGGTATAATGGGTTAGTAAAGGGATTTATGAGGCTTGTAATCTTCTTCCTTTACTCTTGCTCCAAAATTATACCCATGCATTTTCTCCACATTCTCTATAGTTTTTGGTTTTATTCTTGAAGAATACTTACTTACAAATGTTCTCTTTAAGTGATACATTGGTTATGCACTTAAAGCTTAAGAGCTTAAGGGTTTTGGACTAGCATTTACACCAAATTAAACCATTGTTGGTGGATTTCTAAGGTGAAGTTATACTTTCATTCTTCTTAAACATTCAAGCATCCCCTTGAGAATTTAAATGCTACAAAGTTTGTCATCAACTTTCTTCCTCTTTGGTTTGTGTTTTTCTTTCCATGTTTTCCAAGAGGATCCTTGGTGGGTTTAAACCAGTTTTATGTTATCTAAATTTTAAAGTCTTTCATTTTCTAAATTCTTGAGTTTTTGAAACTATTTTTGAATAAAACCCCCATCAATTGGTATCAAATCCATCCTTGTAAATTTGGTTAGAATTTTTTATTATATGGATAATCTTTGTTTTTGGAAAATATGAATAATTTGTTTTTTTTTTTTAAGAAAATAAGTTCATACGTTTTTTCTATGATAACTTTATAATTGCTGTTTTTTGTGACAAAAGTTTTCATTCATATTTTTTCATTAATGTTGTCATGGAAAAACAAATGTTATTTTGTAGATGTATTTTAGAAATCTTATTTGTTCTGTTATTTTGTGTGGACTTTTAAAATGATTTGTAATATTCATTTATGCATAAAGTATGTATTAGTAATTAGTTAGTTTTTCGTCTGAGTTATTTTATGTAAGACATTAGCTTTAGACTAGATTTATTTTATGTAAAATCTAACAAGATGAAGATGAAGACCATTTCGAAGATCAAGTATCATACCCACGTTTTTATAAGAAGTTTATTAAAGTTCATAACTTTATCAAAAGACTTATAAAATTGCAACAAAGTAGATTGTTAAAGAAAATGGGAGCTTGAAGTCAACTTGAAGACTATTTGGTCCCTTTGTCTCTTTACGAAAGGACTTTACCATTTTGTGTAAGCTCACAAAAGTATCAACTACATCATGGGTGGTATATGTCTTAATGCATTCTTTTTTTTTCTTTCTTTTTTTTTTTTTTTTTGTAAATTGTCTACGAGGTTGATAAATTAGATTTTCTCAAACTCAAACTATTTTTTTGATAAAATAAAAATCACATGGAGTTTGGGTTTCAAAGTTTATAATGTGAAGATAAGATGTACCAAGTTATTGTTTTAAAATAAAAACCAATTTTATAAAAATATTAATAATTATGAATTTTAAAATATTGAATATAAGTCTAAAAAATGATGATTTTGTAACTTATACAAACTCCAAATATTAAAGTAATAAAAGGAAGTTTTATTAAATGTATAAATGTTCTAAAGCGCTCAAACTCAAACTTAATAACGATTTTTAAATTTAAAATTGAACTACGCCAATATATATATATAAAAACTAGAAAATATTATGCGAACGGTCCTTGTGGTTTGGGGTTACTTGCACACTCCATCCTTAGCAAGCATGTTTAACTTGGACCATACTTGAAACTCTATTTTTTACCCGCCCAATTCCTCACTTAACTATTCTGTTTTTTAGCTATTAGTAACCCCATCATCAGGGATATTTTCGTCCTTTCACCTTTGAAATGCCATTTAAACCCACCCCTTCACTAATTTTAATAGTTTATTCTTCTTGCTTCTTCCATTCGCTTGCTTCTCCTGGTGCATGCGATAAAAAATGACAAAATGATGATGTGCGATTGTGGAAGTATGGCTATCAGAAGGACTTCCACCACTAAGAAGAATCCTGATAGGGAATATTATGCTTACCTGGAAATGGTATTGTATTGTCAATTTTGTTTTTGGTATTTTTCAATTGTAACCCTAAATGTGGTAATTGATGGTAGTATGCGATTATTGATGGTAGTGAAAGCTGCATGATCTAAGGAGTTGATTTCTTTTATGGGTTGATGAGGCTGAAAATCATTGGCATGATGTTAAAATCGAAATTCAAACCTTGAAGGAGATGGTAATCCAAAATCGAAACTTGAAGATTTGCTTAATTCATAGTTGGATTTTGTTTTTTAGCATAGTTGTTTATAAGTTGTAATATGATGTACCTTAGCTGAGAACATTTTATTGAGTAATGAAAAGAATATTTTATAAAAGTTGTGATATTTTACTAAACTTGTTATGGGGCAATGAAAATGGCATTATGGTGTTTTACAATGGTTAAAGATAATTGTATTTTACAATGGTTGTCAAAGTTTACATAATATTAAAATTGCAAAAACAAACCATAACAATGCAAGCATTAAAAAGACACTATATAAGAGTTTTACATACCAGTAAAACAAGATAAATCCATAAGAGTTTAACCAAACTAAAAGTTTAACCAACTACAATTGTTGTAGTGATACCAAACTCAAAACATTTTATAATAGTTTTGACTAAAAAAACATAACAACTCATAGTAGTTTAACCAAAATAAAAGCATCACAATGCATAGGAGTTTGCAATGCAACCTTTTCTTTCCCTTTCCGTTTTCCCTCCTTCTTCCAAGATGCCCCATCAACACTTGGTAACTATCATTTCCAAGTCATGGGATTCTGTCATTTGTTATTACACTGAGCATATGCAACTGATTTTATGCTCTAGAAACTCTATTCCCTTTAATCAAATCCTATTTTTCCGATGATGTCTTCCTTCTTTTCTTTTTTTGGTCTACCTATTATGACGTAGTGTTTTTGAGGCAATAAAGTATTTGGGAAAATTGACTTAATCTAAACTCTCCTACCGTTGATTGGATGGACTTTGAATGAGTACATGTTCCTCTAGGTTTTTAGCCAATAAAATTCGTAAACAAAGCTTTCTAGAATACCAATTACGACATTATTTTACTTATTTCCCAAATTGCAGATACAACTTCTTTGCATGGCATTCTAGTTAGTTCCCACTTCTTGCATAAACAAATTCGTTGAATCACATCAACTACACACTAGTCTTGCTAAGGTCCACTAACTTGGTACTTCCCATTTCCACAGAATGTTGCAATATACTTTTCTCACTTATCCTTGATCTTTTGCAATATATTGGTAGCTGTTGGAGTGAAACGTCATGTTTCTTTTCCAATTTCTTTTTCTACATTCACAATCTTCTTCATTAAGTACTCCCTAATGAACTCTAATTAATTAATAATTGGTACACCACATCCTTTTTCTAATTTGCTATTAAAGGAATCATATATGTTGTTTAACACAACATCACAATGTGTTCCCCCTTTTAAAAAATATAATATATATATATATATATATATATATATATATATATATATATATATATATATATATATATATATATACGAGTGGTCAAACAATAGAATATATAAGAATAATCTAACAATAACATGGTCAAACCTATAAAGTGAGAACGTGCCTAATGTTGAGGTGGTATTTGTTTAAACCTATCCTTATACCCCTTTGACGGATTAAATTTCTGAAATATATAGAAAGGTTCACAGACTTGGGCATTCTCATTCTCATGTGACCTTCTAATAGATTTTTTTTTGTTTCTTTCACCTTCATTCCTATCATCTGATGAAGACTCAGACAAGAAAAGTCCATTGTCTATAATTTCAATGCCTTGCTCATTCCCCTCATCTCTAACTACATGATCCTTTCTCTTAGAAGCACCTCCAATCCACTCAACATCCAGATCAACATTCAAGTGGAATTCTCTCATGTCAACTTTAACATCGTCAATTATATTGTCTCCACCCACAAACAATTCACTATCTTCATTTTCACTATTGTTGCTATCATCACTATCATGTTATTTTTAGTTTCCATTTCAAATGCATTATCATTTTCCATGTCAAATGCATTATCAGTTTCCATGTCCACTTGTCAAATGAAGGCTCAATTATATTAGGTAAAATAAGAGGGGCGTTTCTGTTAGGGTCAAATGGAGGCACGTCTATATTACGATCAACTACAGGATGAATGAAAAATACATTTTCTAGTGTATCAGGAACACATAAGCTTTCTTGTGTAGCATGCATTAATGTACTTTCTTGTGTATCATGCCATTTCAAAAACAATCTTTTGCGGTATTTCAATCTCAACTATATGCATCTTATATCGGTTGGGGGACATTGAGTATGTATGAAATTTTTGTTGGACTATGCTCTTTATACACCTATATTAGCTTATGTTGACCAACATATTTTGTCAAATGCCTTACATCATCATTTGATGTTAAAGTGAAAAGCCTAAATTCAAATCACCAAGTGGCCTTTGAAAATAACAGTACGTCTCCACATGTAGGTCTTAATCGATATACCTAAGTTTAACCATCATCTTATCAATATCGTGCAGACAGAAAGTCTCCATACATAGTAACTCAACATAATGTTACTTCCCGTTTACATACTTGCTTCCAAGAAAATCAGGAAACTTTCCACCATGGTTTAGTAGCATGTAAAACATTCTCATCTATTTTAGCAAATGCAAACGTAAACGGATTAAAATTCAATTGGGGCACTAGGGTTTCAAGCTAACTAGCAAATGAAAACAAAAAGGGATTAATGGTTAGTTGGTGCAATCTTACCATATTGAAGACAAAATTCTGCTTCACTAATGAACAGACTATGTGCTCCACGTAGTTTCCAAAGAGTCATTATTGATTATTGAATAAGCATAAAAGGGATTATTAGTCTAGAGTTTTAGGTTTGATGAACAGAATTTTTTCCTCTAATTATTGTGTGTATGTGTGTGTGTGTGTGTGTTTGTATCTTGGGTTTGAGGTTGATTTAAATTGCATAAAACATTATTCTTCTAAATTAGGTGCTAATTTGTTGTACATGTGAAAGGACAAAAATGCTACCACCATGCTACTCACGTGTAGGTTACTAACACCTAATAGACATAAAAGTTAATTGAGGGAATGGGGGTAACAAAATAGCCTTTTGGGTATGGTCTAAGTTAAAATTTCTTTCTAGGGAGGAAGTGTGTAAGTAACCCTGAATGACATGGACCATTCACATAATTTTCTCTAAAGCTACGTTTTTTATATGGAACATTTAAAAGATTTTTTTTTTGCATATTTGTACCACGGCTTATTCATATATGAATGTAACAACCCAAATATCCCATTATTTAAAAATAAAATTATAAAACAAATAATACCCATTATAAACCTTAAATCTACACAATCCTTTTGAAAAACACTCACACATATCTTGTATGCACTAGTGGGATAAAGGTCACCTAGCCGCTTAGTGTTACAATTTGATGGACGAGGTGTACTCATGATTTATATAACCAAATTATAGGCCGATTACACATGTTTTTAAAATTAGATGATTTGACTGAAAATCGTTTGTGATAAAGGTCACCTAAGCAAGACAGATCTGATGCATAGATGGGATCAAACATGTCAATTAAAATCTGTTATTATTGATTCTATAAAACTAGGAATTATATAGTAGACTATAATTGATACTCGATATCTACCTACTTGGATTCAAATAAATGAGATAGAGGTCACATAACCATTTATCTATTTTACACCTTGGATCCTACACTTTAATAATTAAAGGTTTTAGAAACTAAAAGGGTATTAATTATGGAAGTTTAATGTAATGTCCCATTTTCATGAGAAACTTTTTCATTTTTAAATAGGTAAAATCATCCTTTACATTGAATGCAAGATATAAAAACCAATTTGTTCCAAAATACAGACACTTGAAAATCAGTGTAATATAAACATTACAGAATCTCCATTGCTGTTGATGTGTGTGTATAATCATGCCTTCTCCTTTCCACAATCACTAAGGATACTCGAAAACATTTAATCCACAAATGTAAGCTAAAGCTTAGTGAGTTTCCCTAAAATATCACATACAACACAACATAAATAAACAACTATGTGTTATCAACAACCTTGGGGACTATCAGTAGTCCTAATGGGCTCACAGCACGCCTGTCAACTACAAACAACCCTAGGGACTATCAGCAGTCCTAATGGGCTAACAACACACCATGTATGTTATCAGAAAACCAAGGGACAATCAGCAGTCCTAATGAGCTAACAACATGATCTGGAGCTATCAGCAACACATCACAACATAAAAACAATCACCAAATATGAACATAAATACAGGAAACACCTACACTAGCCTATTGGAATAACAACTCACTATCTCACGCTAAGCCTCACACAATACTCCACTTCACCACTAGAAGGTCTCTAACGAATGAATATCTATATATAATCAGAGGTGAGATAGACAGTCGAACAGGTGATCACACTCTAGAGCCACAACCAAATAAGGAACATGAAGGAAAGCCTAGATCAAGAGTTATCAGGCTATCCTACATGACTGCATGTAACCCCTAAGGCATCCAAATAGACAATCACTAACCTCCTGATACTCATACACCTTTCATTAGATAGCATATGTTTGTATGTTTAAACCTTTTTAGAACTTATGATAATAATTCCTGAACGCTCAAACTATTTCTTGCCATTTCTCACAATTCGAAAAATAAAAAAGGATTCTGTAACCATATATGTATTTGAGAACGCAATTATCACAACTGCTAACCATACTGATATTAATTCAGATTTAAAATCTATTAGCAAAAGTGTTTCCTCATAATCATTTTCATGAATTAGAGAGAAAACTTTTTTTACCTAGATTTTATGGTGTATGTCTTCCTATCCATGTGAATATATCAATTCCAACCTATAATCATAAGATAAGGTTGAGGACAAACAAAAATCAAATATATTTTTCCTTTCATGGAATGAAGCTTTCTTATTCTTAGTTTCATGCCTTCTTGTAGCACAAGGGTCTACCATGTCTTCCATGTTGTTTAAGCAGTTCACTTCCATTGACCAGCAAACTCTCAATGACCAATGTGCTCTGGCTATTGCAATCAAATGAGTACTTATATAACTCACATGCATAGTCAACTTTACTGGAAGGTGCACAGAAACAAGAATGTTTCAAGTTAACACAATAGGTTACCAGCCTCAAGTTGTGTGCAAGTGATAACTAACATCTTTATTCTGGATTCATTCCTGAAACTATTTAAGATCACTAAGACTCCTACTAACTTCTTAACATATAATTTTCTCTCTCAAGGAACAATCCTTGACAAGAAAAAAACAAATATTCAAAAGTTAATGTGGATTCTTGATAAGAGAATATCTCATGTAATTGGTCATAGTTTATCCTTTGTTTTAACCAAAACAACACTACTACCAATTTCAAATGTGCTAGAGTAAGAACACATTTCTACTCCACATTTCATGAGGTGTTATAAACCTACTTAGTTGGAGTTTTCCTTCAAGGTACAATTCGCAGTTACTAGAGTATGAATCTAAAACTTGATTTGGAAACAAAGTATGATTCATCTCATGATTAAACTATTTCACCAATTATTGATTTTTCTTCTTAGTCAAAACAATTTCACTAAGATGTACTTAGAGGATTAATTGTGACATAGTTTTATAATCCTTCAGATGATCATAAAATATGATACTAAGGTAATGTCATTTGTTTTCAGATTGGAGACACCTTTATATTTTTGCCTAACAAATTCTTAATATTCATTCCGCCATTCTTTGAAACCTTTCAAAGAATAATAATTACACATAATCTTATAAGTATAACCATATTTACTGAATCATCAGTAAATCCTGACGAATAGACTTATCGTCCTTTGTGGTGGATATAACCAGTCCATATCAATGTGTACTAGATCGCTTAGTCCTTCACTTGATTCACATAAACATGTGATCAAGGAACTAGTCTTAATCTTCCAAGGATCAAGATTCTCATACATCACACAATTTAAATTGTATGACTCCAAGTTTCCATCCAACTAAACTTGGGTGATTAGAATTCCTTTTCACTTGGTTGATTAAGACACCACCATAAACAATATAATCAAGAATCAATCCACACTTAACATTGCTAATAATAGAAATATAGCCATCAATTCCACAAATGCCATTGCAAGGAAATGTAACGCAAATAAGATAAAACCAAAATTTTACTTTATTGATAAAATTTGGAAAAATTTATCCTTACAATGCAAAAATATGAAAACTATGTATCTAGACATATTTCCTAATCAATCTATTAAACTATCAAAACTCCCAAGCAGCAGCTCCAAATTCTGATCATCGAACCATGTGACCGAAATCTATCTCTCACGCTCAGAATTAGCTTTATATTCTTAAGCTTCCATCTTTCTCTTAGATCTTGAAAAAAATCAAAATGTGACTATCACATAATGTAAAAAGAATCTATGAATAGGAACTTAATGGAGTTAGATAGTGGATATACCTAAGGTAGGTTCATACAACTTGACTTCACTATCTCTAAGATCTTTCAAGTAATATGGGCAGTTTCGCATCCAATGCCCCTTCAATTGGCAATAGAAACATATGGACTCTTGGGGAATGGCACATGAAACTATCTCAAAATTGGCTTTTCTCTTTACCATATAGTCAAATGGTTTGACCTTGGCTGATCCTTTTCTATTGGGAAGAGGAACCTTTTCTGGACTACCAATGCTCCCATTGTTAAGGTCCATGGAAATTTAGGAGATTGATCCTTTACACACCTTTGCTTGACCACTGTACTTTAGCCTTTGTTCTTCAGCAACAATTGTCAAATATGTCAGATCAATAAAGGTCATGTCATTGTCAAGTCTTTAACAAACTGACTATATGACTCAGGAAGCGAGTGAAGGACCAAGTCACAACTTGCTCCTTTTGCAAAACGACACCCAACATTCCCAATCTGTCAATGTGTGACATTATGTTTAGAACATATACACACAAAATTTCCATCTACGTGTTTCCATGCCAACAATGCTTGAGTAATCTTGAACTTTTTCAATTTGATAAACACGTGGACCGGGGAGAATCACTTGAGGTAGTGGAGGAAGTGTATGATTTCCAGTTCCACCATTTGAAGAAGGGATCATTCTTTCACCTTGATCAAATTGTGGAAGATCATCTTCAGATAGTGAAAGAAAACCATTTCTAGAAGGATGAGGAAGATCATAGTTGTCTAAACTTGACATCTATAAACAGAGAAAATAATTCAAGTTAGTTGATTTATTTAATCCTTAGTTACTAACCCAAAATTTTAAATTAAGGCTAGGATCCATATTTTCGATTCAAATTCTGAAAAGGGATGCTGTAATCAAATTCACATATATTTTAGGTAGGTAAACATTTACCAGTTTCAATCCAATGAAACTCCTAGATCTTTTGAGATTTATTAAACTATTTAATGGCATGTTTAATCTCGATTATTCTCTCACTTTGTGAATGGGATGCTGAGGATCACAAATGAGATGTGAATAACCATGCAAATCAGCTTGGTATTCTTGATGTCATTTATCACCTAATCAATGTGTCAATTAGCTACACACGCTCCATTTATTAATGATAATTTATGAGACACCCATTGCCAACAATAATAGTCCCATATTAGTATGTCGGTTAACCACATGTTCCACTAACGACTGATAAGGTGCAATGTGCAATTTCATGGGTTAGCATCAAATTCACATTTTTCCTGAAGTAACTAAGAATGGGATTTTAGAAAAAATTTAGTTACTTTATGTCATTATACTTTTAATGAGAGTTTATGTCCTGTCCTACCCATTTGGCTAACGACCCTCCATTAGTCAAGAGTGTGGTGGGTAAGAATGGATACCCAATGACAATCATATTACAGGTCGCTTTCTTAAACACCCTTATAGACCAACTTTGTGAATGAGGCATACTAACAGTAATACTGACTTTTCTTATACATACATACATACATATATATATATATATATATATATATATATATATTAAACTTTTAATTCTATAATAGTATAAGGGTGTATTTTAAACTTTTAAAATACTAGAGGTTTAATCGTTTTATTAAATAAGCTTTTAATTTGATTAAATTTAAACTCTTTTATGGATTTATTAATTATCTTTTAATTAAATATTTAATCAAATTATTAACAATATCCATAAGGATGCACTTTAAACCTTTTAAAATACTAGGGTTCTAGAATTTAAAATTTCAAAATTAAACTTTTAATTAAAGTTTAAATTCCGAAACCAATGGGTGTATATTTGAAAATTTTCAAAAATACTAGATCAAATTTTAAATAATTAAATTAATAAATTAATTTTGTCTTTATATTAAAATCTGACCAAGTCACTTAATTTGATAAGGATATACAATTACCTTTTCGGGAAATTCAATTTTAAGAAGTAAAAAAGAATTATGGTAATTATCCTAATCAAATCAAGATATCAAAATTGAAAAAACAGGGATCTAATGAGTCAACTCGTCGATTCAGCCAAGTGAACTCGTCGAGTCATCCCAACTCGTCGAGTACCGTGAGGAACTCGTCGAGTTCAATGAACACATTGATGAATATGTTCCCTCCTCCTTTGGACAATTCACATATACATCAAATTCAACTGAAAAACATCCTAGGCTCTGATATCACTGATGGGTTTGGAGCATAACTTCAACCTATGTGTTCATGCAACCCTAATTGCTTTGGATTTAACTTTTTCACTAGTTAAACATGCAAATTTGAATACCAAATCAAAACCCTAGATCTAGCATATATAATTAAAAAAATTATACAATAAAAGGGTTTTGATGTTTACCTTACTTGTTATGTAGCAATAACAAGAACACCTTGAAGATCCTTAACTCTTGAAAGCTTAGTGCATCAAATGGTGCACCTCTATTGGCTTACAAACACCACTAGCAATTGGATGAGAGGATAGAGGAGGGAATACTTTAGAATTTCGGTTAGGGTTCTCAAAATCAAGCGTTGGTTGAAAATTATAGGTGGTGGGGTTCTTTTTATAACTGTGGGCTGCTAGGGTTTTCTAGAGGAAACTCTAATTTCCTGCTTAAGGCTTAAGAAACCCATGGAATCCTCATCAAGAGGCCTTGGATGAAACCTATAGGGCCTCCCTACAGTTTTCGTCCACTCCCATCTAAGGAGTCCAGTAGCCATGTTTCACAAGTATCAATGATTTGCAAAACAACTCGTGTTCCTTTAATCAGTTCCATTAATCCCAAAATTAATTTTTGATTAAATACTAATTAAATAACATGAATTCTAATTAATATATTATTTTCATAATACATTCATAAATCAATTTATTATTCCAAATAATAAATATAACATCTCTCTCTAAAGGTCATACTGTCAAGTTACAAGAGTGAAGGCAACCCAAAAGGACCATGCTACTATCAAATCAAGTACATACCAATTATAGTTATGTGCTTAGACACTTAATCCAACAACAACGAGCCCTGGGGCTGCCAAGTGGAAAGGGGTGATGGATAGCGATATCTAGTATATGTATCATAACCATGTTTGGAATTTGGTTGATCATGTTCCAGGTCGGAAGACATTTGGGTGTAAATGGATCTTTAAGAAGAAAGACCGATATGGATGGAAAGGTGCACATTTTCATGGGAACGACTGGTTGCGAAGGGATTTACTTAAACCCAAGGGATTGACTATCATGCGACCTTCTCACCAATTGCTAAGATAAAGTCTATCATGGTTATGCTAACAATAACAACATTTCATGATTATGAAATATGGAGAATGGATGTTAAAACCAATTTCCTAATTAAGAAGTTGGTTGAGGATGTCTACATGAGTTAGCCAAAGGGTTTTTACATGCCAAGTTTCTCGACAGAGTGTGTAAGCTTGAGAAATCCATTTATGGATTGAACGAAGCATCTCACAGCTGGAATATTTATTTCCATGAGAAAGTCAAAGACTTTGGTTTCTCTAGGAGTGAGGATGAGTCCTGTGTATATGTCAATGCTAGTGGGAGTATAGTGAATTTCTTGGTGGTATATGGTGATGATATACTCCTTATAAGTAATGACATCCCGACATTCCAAGAAGTAAAATCTTGGTTTGGAAAGTGTTTCCCTATGAAGGACCTAGGGGAAGCAACCTATATTCTTGGAATAAGGATTTTGTGGGATAGAAAGAAATAACTTATTGGCCTTAGTCAAAGTACGTACTTAGATAAAATACTAAAATGTTTTTGTATCGAGAATTCCAATAAAGGGGATTTACCTATCCATCATACTGTTAAGTTGAGTAAAATTTAGAGCCCCAATACTGATGATGAAATTACTGACATGAGTCGGGTCCCATATTCTTCAGTTATAGGTTTGATCATGTATGCTATGACATGTACTCGTGCTGATGTGTCTTATGCTTTGAGCATGGTTAGTCAAATTTAATGCAATCCTAGAAGAGCTCATTGGATGACAGTTAAGAATATTCTTAAGTATCTACGAAGGACAAGGGACATGGTTCTAGTCCTTGGTGGCAGTGATACGTCAAGAGTAAGTAGATATAGTAATACCGCTTTTCAGACAGATCGAGACAACTTCTATTCTTAGTCGGGCTTGGTGTTTGTGTTAATGTAAAGTCCGTGTTTTTAGGCTAGGCATTAATGATTATGTAATAGTCTAGGTCAACCTTTGTAATTTTTTTGAAGTAATAAAGATGTATTATTTGATTATTATGTGTCTTATGCTTAATTATTATGATTTAATGAATTAACGATAAAAATAAACGTCAAAAACAAATGTTAGATAAAGCTGATATCTATGAAGAAGGCTGTAGTGGTTGAAATAAGGATTCTGGAGATATAAAGAATACCAAAATCCGAGTTATAACGAAGAAGCTATGACATGTTGAAGTTTCACGACAACACCGGCATGACGTTGTGTGACGTAAAAAGTGAATTTATTGTAAAGTGGTTTTTAGCTTTAGCAATCTAAATGAAAGTCTTAGTGTTCGTTAAACCGAGAGTGTGCAAAAAAAGAATGCCCAAATCTGACTTCGTATGACGAAGTCATGATTTTTCTAAGTTTCAGCTTAGCAGTAGACAGCTAAAAACTCGAATTTTAGATCGAGTGATTTTTAGCTGCCACAACCTAAACGAGAATCGAAGGTGTCGTCAATAGTAGTACAACGTTAAAAAGACAGACAAAAATGGACGTCGGATGAAAAAGTTATGAATTTTCCTGTCCCGATATGTTAAAAATAATAATATTAAAAATAAATTTAGAATTAGCCGACGGAGTCTAAACGAAAATTGTAGAGAATAATCTCGCCTACATGTTCATATAAAGAACATAAAAAAAGTGGAGCTCGTATGCAAAATTTATGGATTTTTGAAGTTTGGGACACAAATACCAAGAAATCATAAGAATTGAGGAATTTCACAAGGCCACGGTTCGGCCACGTCACCCCATTTTTCGCATTTGCTTCATGCCCGACGCATGTCGCCAGCTCCTCACATCCTAAGCATGGCCCAATACGTATCCGACATGTGTCCTTAATGTGGCGCTTCCGATCTCGGACTTGTGTCCGCCTGCAAACCGAGCCTCGTAGCCCCTCATCCTCCTATCCGAAGCTTCCGCGTATCCTTCCCTCCTCACTTCAGATCCGAACCTCGCACCTATATAAGAGGTGCAAGATCTCCTGGTTTAACTTTGCAAAATTCACACTTTTTACCCCCAAAATCCATATTTAAGCTATTCCAACATCCCACGAAGCCCCGAGATCATACCTAACACCCGAAGAACGTCCCGAAGTGCCCGAAGACCCCAGGAAATTTATCTTTTCGATTTGAAGCTGTAACATCCGGATTTCCAGGTATATATTTTAAGTATTTATTTGAGATATGTAGAGTGACTCCAATGAGTTGGTGCCTCAACTCGTCGAGTAGAGCCGCGGCTGGTGACGTGGATTAATGAGTGGACTCGACGAGTCCATTAGCTGACTCTTCGAGTCAGCGCTGTTGAAGGAAACCCTAATTTTTCGGGCCTGTGGCTTCTTTGAAGGCACTTAAGGCCTCCTATTGTGGCTACCCTTCAGGAGAGAAAACCCTAATCGAGTCTTGAGTTCTTGGAGAGAGAGAGAGAGAGGGAGAGAGAGAGAGAGAGATAGCTATTCTGATCTTTTGGTGGGTGTTTTTGCAAGGAAGAAGTCGGTATCAAGCTAGAGGATCAAAGAAGGATGTTGGATCTGCTGGTTTTCACGCTCAAGCTTTAGTTGGAAGTATTGAACTCGACGTTTTCCCTTTCATAGATGTAGATCTCCCATTTTTGGTAGTTTAGGACTCTTTTTCTTCATTATTTTGGGGTTGTTGTGAATTGGGGGTCACAAGGAAGTTAAAACCCCAGATCTGGACCCTAGGAGGTACAAAACACCTTGAGATCCTTGCTTTATCCTGCTTTGGTGAAGCATTAAGTGTGTATGACCCCTTTTGTTCATGTTTTTGGCATTTCTTGCTCTATATGCCATGCATGGAGGTAAAGTCCATGACTTTACGTGACTTATAAGCCCTAAAAGTATAGATATGAAGTTTGGGAAAGAATCCCGCCTTGAAATCATCTGAATGCATAGGAGTCTGAATAGACTTGCCGAGTTGATGAGTCGACTCGGCGAGTAGTTTAGGGTTTTTCCCGATTGAGCTGAGTCATGCGATGACCCGATGAGTTAAGATTAGCTCATCGAGTTGGACTTTCTAAGAATCTCTGAGATATGATGGGACTCGACGAGTCGCACGAGTGCACTTGGCGATTCTGGTCGATTTGGACTGTTGACTCGTTTGGACTTCTGTTGACTTTGTGAGTGGGTCAATTAGGTGCTTCTGGAACCTTGGAGGGGTAAGGGGGTCTTTTACCCATCCTGGGGGTTAAAAAGGGAATAAGAGAACTTAGGAGTTAAATGATTAAAAGAGATATATTGATTAGATGCTTGTCGAATGTATTTAGGCGGAGGATAGTTCGGGAGTGCCAAGTGTGGATTTATTCCCACTAGCTTCGAGGTAAGTCTTCTTACTATACTTTACCTAGAGTGGTAACTATGTGTGAGCGGAGGGTCTTATATGCTTGCTTAAGTTATGCATGATTATGTGATATCTACTCTATGCTATATTGTGTGTTACTTAGATAGGACCGGAGGGCCCAACGCACTTTGAGACCGGAGGGTTCTCAACCAGACCGGGCCAGAGAGTCCAACGATTCATGGGACTGGAGGGTCCCAACCAGACCGGACCTAAGTTTTCAACGAATTTTGGGACTGGAGGGTCCTATAGAGTTATAGCCTCGAGTGGCTAGTTATTTGTGCATGGTATTTTAGGGAACTCACTAAGCATTCATGCTTACGGTGTTATGTGTTTAAGTGTTTTGGTTACTTCCGAGGACTGTGGGAAAGCACCGACTTGATTGTACACACACAGAGCTAGAGTTATATGTTTTATGGATCCTAGATGTGTTAAATACTTCTGAAAACTATTTTGAAATATGTTATGAGATTGACACTCGAGATTTTGAGTATTATGATATGTGATGTTAGTAATTAAAAAAAATTGTTTGAAAATTTACGTTGTTACAGACGCCCAACCTTCGCAAGGCCCAATTTTTCATTAAAGCTCATGGTTTCATCAGAAATGATCGTTTTAAGAAACGAAGTGTTGCCCGATTATCGTTAAATCAAGTGAGTGTGTAGTTACTTTTATGTTACACGTAGATATGAAGTATTTTCTACAAAATACGTGCTATGTGTATATTTATTATTTATTTATTTGGGATGGGTGTTGAAGGAATGTTTTATACAGGTTTTAAAATGATTTAAACTGTATACGTATTTTTATCTACAAATATGTTGAGTATAACATGGGTAGATGAAATAGTTGGTGTGTGTTAAAATAGTGAGAGGAATCGTTGTTGTTGTTGTTGTTGTTGTCATCTAGTGAAGTATAAATGATGACCACGGACCTTTCTAGACAGTCCAGTGGAATGTTAGCAAACTCGCAACCTATAGGTGTTGGTGAACTATATGTTCGCTGGTGTACACCATCCCCCTCGTGGTTGGCTTACGACCATATATGGCTGAGGAATCCCCTTAGCAGCAAAGTCCATCCCGATGATGATCCTTAGGCTAGGTCCCTTATGATAGGTATTTAGGGATATAAAGTGAGGAGAATCAGGGTTATTTTTGGTTGATAAAATTAACAAATTGATTGTTGGTCGATGAAATAAATAAATTTATTATTATTTGTGGGTTGAAAACCCTATATGCTCACCAGGCTCCCAAGCCTAACCCACTCAACTTTTTATATTACAGGTACTGGACACAGAGCATAGTTTGGATGATGAAGAGGGATTTTTTGGATTACGGGCCAGTAGTTGTAAATAACTATTGTAAGGCTTATAATATACAATTTATTCTTTTGTTCTGTATCGGAACATGATATCCCCAGGTTTTGTTATATAACGAAAATACATTTCTTTAAGGAATGTTTTGATAAATATATTTATCATATACTATTTTGGGGACAAATTCCGCAACATCTTTTGGAAGACTACTTAGATTTTATTTTAAATGCATAAATTAAATTGACATTTTCTGGCTGAGAAAAATGGGGATGTCACAGTTGGTATCAGAGCATTAGTTTATGTGAACTAGGAATTTGTAGGATTTCTAGACTTAAACTTAGAATGCTAAGTGATGATTGTGAGATAAGTGTCTACCATATTTTATACACGAGCACTAATATATTTTAGGAAAGATGCCTAAAATGCTTTTATGTGCTAAATGCTATATGTTTGACATATATTCCATTATTTGTTCAGATCTATGGTCTGTTGCCGACCTATTCTGGAAACCTTATGTGTTCAGGATTCTAAGCGTACAACTACAATATTAGAACTGGAATGTAATGTTTCGGAGTGATGAAGATCTAAATTCGCCTTATTGGTGTATAGATTATAATGGAAAGAACTCAAAGTGGAGCGGGAAATGCAAAGAGAAATCAGCAACCTCAACCCCAAGTGATGGAGCAGGTACCAATAGCAGAAGTTGCACCAGAACCAATCACAATAAATGGAGTGCGAGCCACGATTCAAGCCATGATGGCTGAACAAAGGGAGGAAATGAGACAATTGTTGTTGAACAACAGGAGTGAACCTTCAATACCTATTGAACAACCTGAATTAAATGATGATTAATCAGAGGAAGGAAATTACAATAGATCTGTTGGTCAAAATGAACGCTTATGGTTAGGAGGAATAACCATGAGGATGGAGTGGAGAGAAATGGATGCTAGTATAAAGACTTTATAACTTCCAAGCCATCAACTTTCACTGGAAAAGAAAATCCCATCGGAGTAATGGACTAGATCTAGGAAATGGAATTGGCATTCATGACATGTGATTGTCGAGGCTTGTTACAAACCATATTTGCAGTGTGTCAGTTCAAAGGTGGCACTGTTCACTGGTGGAACACTCTGGGGAAGACCTTAAGCCCTAATGAACCACTGCAACTGTCACAACTGGAAATTTTGTGTCATGTAATCTATACATTCAACCTAATGTGAATCAAAAACTTCAATCAAATACAATATACGAGCACTACAAGTAGTCATCAAACAATTGGAGACCCTAGAAGTTCTTGTTAAGTCCATTTGGACTAGGACTTCCTATTTGGATCCAAATGGACCAATAAGCTTCCAATTGGACTATCATGGGCTTAGGACCCTAATTGGGCTCTAATTGGACCCACACTAATTTATTTCAACATTTTAGGTCATATTGGGCCTAGAATGAAATAAATCACAAGCTTTGATCCATAATTTAACCTAACATAGCTTAATAAAGCATAAAAATCACAATTATATTTTATAAGGCCAATAAATACCCTAAAATACCTCTAATAGTGGGCTTAGGGGCAAAAGCCCAAATTTTTCCTTTTTCCCTTCACATTCTCGGCCCAAGGCCCAAATCCAAGAGAGAATTGACTTGCAAATGACACCTCATCTTTACCCATAGGATATCCATGCATTAATCTCATTTCTCCATGCACATCACCTCAAATATCACCTCTCTTCTCTCCTCTCTCTCACTCTCGGCCATACACACATACACACACCAAAAATATCTCAAATTCTCTCTAGATCACTCAAGAACAACTCTCCCTCTCCACTCAAAAATCTCGAGTTCTAGGAAGCATTCAAGAGGAAATCTCCACAAAATTCTTCATCTAAGGTAAGATTATGCATAGATCTATGGTTTAAATTCTTTTGTTATCAAAATCCTTTCCTAATCTATGCAAAAATCGTGATCTTGCATCCTAGAACCATCTCAAAACTCGAGATCTTCATCAAAGGGAGCTAAGGCCAAAAACACTTCATTTTCCTTCCATTTTTCCTTGCAAAACCGAATCAACACCCCAAGGTGAGCTTCATACCCCCTATTTTCTGTTTTTATGAGTTTTGTGGGGGGGGGGGGGGGGGGAATACAAGTGAAAGTGTAGATCTATATGTGTTTTGTATGCCTTGTATGATTTCCATGCTTATATGTATGCTTTTATGTGTTTTTATGTTGGATCTAGCCTTAAAACCCATCAAAACCGAGATATATCTTGTGTTAAATGATTTTAGCTTCAAATATATTTCTAAACACAAAGTGTTTCAAGAAAAATGGTTAAGTGGTTTAGTAATAATTTTCTTTGGGTTAAAAACACAAATTTTGGGCTTAAAATGTGAAAAATGCAAAAATAAGGGCCCAAATTGACATTTCACAGATTCTGATGGACGAAGTGTGCCAAAACAGTTTCAATAAATAAATTTCTGGAAATATACTCATTTAGGGGATTAAAAACATAAATTCCAAGCTTAATGGGCTAAAAATGAAAATTTCGGCCCAATAAGGCCCATTATGCGAATTTTTCTGTTCTAGAGGGCCAAAACTGTAACTTTCTGTAAAACAGTGGACTATAAGTGTTCCAAATCCTTTTCAAAGGTTTAAAATGCTTTTTAAATTTAAAAAGGACCAAAGTTGCAAAAATTTTCCAATTTGGGCCAAAATTGTCAAAGTTGCGAAAAGAGGGGACTAAAACCGAGAAAAACTGCATTTTCAAGGACTTAAACTGTTTCTACAAAAAATTTGCTGAAAAATATTAATTTCAATAATTTTTGGTGTTAAAATGTCAAGAAAAATAGTTTAAGGACCAAACCGGGAAGTATTTAATAAAAAGGGTTGAAAATGTAAATTTTACAAATAATGAGGGGCTGAAAACAGGAATATTTCAAGACTAGTTCAATGTACACAATTTGATCAAATAATTGCACCGCGACTATCGACGAAATACAATACATTACAATACCCAAAAGTCGTTAAACGAATTGGCTCGGTCTCGAGCCAATAGAAATCTACAACTACTAACACTACGACACTACGATTCATACAAGTAACGTTTGGTATTACATATACATGCGAGTGTGCACAGACGTCTACGCACCATCTTTGGGCCCCACAAGTGTAAAATCTTGTTCGTTGAGCCTAGCTAGCCCAATGACCTGATCTTAAGGCCCGAAGACATTTTTTTTACGGTGTGTTGGGTTTTACCGATCCGACACAACGTAAATGGACTTTCAATGGCTTGTATACCACCGGTCCCCAAGGGTCCTTTGGTATTGCTAGTAAAGTCTACATTTCATGCGAGGCGGGTCGGGGACCCCTCGTACATTTTATCCCCAACCGGCTAATGGAGTTACCGGGGTCTTCGTGACCTCTTTCTCTTCGGATGTGGGACTTCACCTAGTCAGGGCGATTGGATAACGCGATTAGTATTGACGACGCCTTCGGAGTCGTTAGTATAACTATAAACTGGGCGTTTGTGTAACGCGGGTTTGTAGTAAATAATCCTGCTCGAAAACCTTCCAACGTCGCCTGGGACTGACACTATACGCTATGCAATGGTTTCAATGTAACATCACGTAATTCAAGGAACTAGGAGAACATCGGGTTTTCCTAGGGTTTTCAATACTTACAAATTTGAAATGCATACATTCTAAACGAACATTTTTTTTACAAGTATAGAAACAAACAAGCATACCTATGGATCTTCACAAACGTTTTCGGAAACTTATCTTTTCAGAAAATATCGGATTTTCTGGTGGTTCTTCAAACAATACAAACATTCGATTTCAAACACTACTTATGAACTCACCAACATTTCATATGTTGACGTTTTTCAAAATACTTGTATTCTCAGGGAGCCAGTGAATCAAGGGAAATCATATCCAGTGACGGTTGCGGTTTATTTTTGTATGAATTGAACAACTTAATTTTTGGGGAATGTAATGTTTAAACAATGTATGATATGTAAACACTACTGGTTGTACTATGTTGATGAATGGTGACGAATGTTGTTATGTTTCATATATATTCAACGTTATGGTATTCAATTGAGTCACGACAGCCCCCGGACGTTTCCGCCGTCTGGTTCGGGGGTGTGACAGCAACTGACTTGGGCAGAGTTCTTGGTGCATTTCAAGTGCTAGTACTACTCGGCCCAAATTCTGCTTGATCTGGAAAACGAATTCTGACATTAAAGAGGGGAAGTATGATCATCGATGAATACACCAATAACTTCATAGAAAAAATGGAGTTTGCTGTGCATATTGTCCCAGACAAGCTAACGAAAATTGAAAAGTACGCAAAGGGACATGGGAGTATGCGGTGCTAGCGCATTAGGCACTTACTTTGGAGGCAGCTATCTGGGCTGCCAAGTCTTTTGAAGATATGATTAAGGGGAGAGCGACCAGCAAGGTTGTAGTTGGCGAAAAGAGAAAGTTTGAAGGAACTTTAGGTTCCAACAAGAAGAACAAGTTCTCGAAGTCCGGTTCGAGGAAATTTGGAGGAGGAGCCAAAGCGAAATGGTGTGTCAAGTGTAAGAAGAAACATGTTGGGAAATGTAGCGAGGAAGTCACTTGTTACAAATGTGGAAAGCCTGGGCATTATGGCAATGAATGCACCTTGAATAATAAAGTATGTTATGGGTGCAACGAAGAAGCGCACATTTTGAAGGACTATTCGAAGAAGAAAGAGGAAGCAAAGCCTAATCTTCTACTAAAGCCAAAAGTCAGACCTTTCCAGATGACATTGGAAGCCGCAAACGATGCAGCGGATGTTGCTCCAGGTACCTTTCTTGTAAATGGATTGCCTACTAATTTGTTGTTTGAATCCGAAGTGAATTACTCCTTTATATCACATAAATTTGGTTTGCCTATAGAAAAACTTGATGATGCCCTAATTGTAGAAGTTCCTAGTGGAAAATTCATACTTGTTAGCGATTATATTAAGAACATTGTCATCAACCTGAACGGAAACAAACTCCTTGAGAAGCTATTACCCATTGAGTTAACTGGTTTCGACATCATTCTAGGAATGGATTAGCTTAACGCCAATGATGCCGAAATACTGTGCAAGAAAAAGACAGTAAGGGCAAACCCGCCTAGAAAAGACTCGTTTATTGTATATGGAGATAAGCATAGAGTAAATTATGGAATCATTTCCCTAATGAAAGCCAGAAAATGTTTATCTAAAGGATGCACCTCATACTTAGCATTTATGATCGATGCTAAGAAGGAGAAAAAGGATATGCAAAGTATACCGGTGGTGTGTGACTATCCAAAAGTCTTTCCTGAAAATCTTCATGGATTGCCCCCTGATAGACAAGTGGAGTTTAGAATAGACTTGTTACCAGGAACAACACCGATAGCAAAACCCCATATCCATTAGCACCGACAGAGATGAAAGAGCTTGTGACACAACTTCGGGAATTATTAGACAATGATTTCATTAGAGCTAGTTCATCACCCGAGGGAGCTCCGATGTTATTCATGAAGAAGAAAGTTGGGAGCATGAGAATGTGCATAGATTACAGAGAGCTGAACAAGGCAATAATAAAGAAGAAGTATCTGTTGCCAAGGATTGATGACTAGTTCGATCAGTTGCAAGGTTCAAGTTATTTCTAGAAGATTGATCTAAAGTTAGGATATCATCAGCTAAAGGTAAGAGAGTAGGATATTGATAAGACTGCATTCAGAACAAGATATGGACACTATGAGTTTTTGGTTATGACATTTGGACTAACCAATGCTCTAACAGCCTTCATGGATTTGATGAATAAGGTTTGAAAAACCATTCCTTGATAAATCCATGATAGTGTTCATAGATGACATTCTGATTTACTCGAAAAGCCAGGAAGAGCATGGAAAACACTTGCGAGAAGTGTTAGAAGTATTAACGATGGAGAAGCAGTATGCAAAGTTCTCTAAATGTGATTTTTGGATTCAAGAAATCCAATTTTGGGGTCATGTGGTTAAACAAGAAGGTATTATGGTTGACCCAGCTAATTTGAAGCTATAACAAAGTGGGAACAACCAAAGAGTCCTATAGATATCCAAAGCTTTCTAGGATTAGTTGGATATTGTCGAAGATTTATCCAAGGCTTTTCTTCAATAGCTGCTCCATTGACAACTTTGACCCACAAAGGAGCTACTTATACTTGGAGTGAAAAGCATAAGGAAGCCTTTGAGATGTTAAAGAAAAAATTATGTGAAACACCGATTCTTTCTTTGCCCGAAGGAATTGAAGACTTTGTAGTTTATAGTGATGCATCTAGAGTTGGGTTAGGTTGTGTTCTAACTCAAAGAGAAAAGGTGATAGCATATGCATCTTAACAATTGAAAGAGCATGAAAAGAACTACCCTACTCATGATTTAGAGTTGGCAGCAGTAGTATTTTCCCTAAATACATGGAGGCGTTATCTTTATGGCACAAAGTGCAAACTTTTCACTGATCATAAGAGTCTTCAGTATCTCTTTAATCAGAAAGAATTTAATATGAGACAACGATGCTAGCTAGAGTTGCTTAAGGATCACGATTGTGAAATCCTTTACCACCCTAGTAAAGAAAATGTTGCCACTGATGCTCTCAGTCGGAGGGTAAACCTTGAAAAGAAAAGGCCAAGAGCGTTGAGAATTGATGTTTTCTCGATAATTATGGAAAATATAAAGGAAGCTCAGGAGGAAGCTTTAGAGAAAAATGACCGAAAAGATGAACTTTTGGGCAAAACATTAATGTTCGATACAAACGGTCAAGGATTGAAGGTATCCTAAGATAGGATTTGGGTACCTTAGACAGGAGGAATAAGAAATCTTTTGATGGAGGAAGATCACAAGACCATGTACTCATTTCATCCCGGTAGCAAGAAAATGTATAGAGATCTGAAACCCTACTAATAGTGGCCGACGATGAAGCTCGATGTTTCAAAGTATGTGGTCGAATGTGTGACATGTGCGAGGGTTAAGGCACAACATCAGAAACTGTATGGGAGTATAGAACGTTTACCGGTACCCATCGGTAAATGGGAAGACGTCACCATGGATTTTGTGACTAAATATCCAGAACAACGAGCGGTCACGACACGATTTGGGTGGCCGTCGATCGATTTATAAAAAGTGCACATCTCCTAGCAGCCAATGAGAAGTGGTCTATGGAAAAGCTTGCAAAGGTTTACATGAAAGAGATAATAAAAGTTCATGGTGTTCCTTTAATGATTGTATCAGATCGTGATATTCGTTTCACGTCAAGATTTTGGAGAAGTCTACTAGAGGAATTCAGTACAAAGTTATGTTTAAGTACAGATTACCATCCGCAAAACGATGGTCTGAGTGAACGAACGATTCAAACATTGGAGGATATGCTGAGAGCATGTACCCTAGAATTCCAAGGTAATTGGGATAAACATTTACCTTTGGTAGAATTTTCATATAATAATAGTTTCCACTCGAGCATCAAGATGACACCTTATCAAGCTTTGTGTGGAAAAAAGTGTCGAACGCCGTCGTGCTGGCTGAAAGCTGGGGAAAAGTAGTTTATAGGACTTGAGATAGTTCATCAAACTGCTGATAAGCTGAAAGTGATTAGGGAAAAGGATGTTAGCAGCTCAGGATCATCAAAAGAGCTATGCTGAAAAGAAAAGAAAACCAATAACATTTGAAGTTGGTGATTCGATTTTACTTAAAGTTCCGCCGTGGAAGGGACTTATAAGATTTGGTAAAAAGGGAAAGTTGAGTCAAGGTTTATTAGACCGTTTAAACTTCTTCAGAGGATTGGGAACCAAGTTTACAATCTAGAATTACATCAAGAACTAGATGGTACTCATAACACTTTCCATGTGTGTTATTTGAGTAATTTCATGAGAGATGTTCCCGACATAATTCCAATTTCTGAATTAAGGTTAGATTAAAGCAAGAGGTTAATCGAAGAACCCAAAGCAATTGTTGACCATAACACTAAAAAGTTGTGATGCAAGATGGTCGATTTAGTGCTTGTGCGATGGAAACATACGAATGGGCCAAATCTCACATTGGAAATGGAGAGTGACATGATGAGTCGCTATCCACATTTGTTTGCTGATGTATGATTCCAAGGATAGAATCATCCTAAGGAGGAGAGAAATGTAACACCTGTGTTGCTCGGCTAGCCATTAATAATGATTTAATAGTCTAGGCCAAACTTTGTACTTTGTTTTGAAGTAATAAAGATGTATTATTTGATTGTTATGTGTTTTATGCGAAATTATTTAGATTTAATGAATTAAGGATAAAAATAAGCGTCAAAAATAAATGTTAGATCAATATGATATCTATGAACAAGGTTGTAGTGGTTGAAATAAGGATTCTAGAGATATAAATAATACCAAAATCCGAGTTATAACGAAGAGGTTCTTACATGTCGAAGTTTTGCGATAGAACCGGCATAACGTTGTGTGACGTAAAAAGTGAATTTACGTTAAACTGCTTTTCAGCCTTAGCAATCAAAATGAAAGTCGTAGTGTTCATTAAACCGGTAGCGTACATAAAAAGAATGCCCAAATCTGACTTCGTATGAGGAAGTTATGATTTTTCTAAGTTTCAGCTTAGTAGTAGACAACTAAAAACTCGAATTTTAATCAAGTGATTTTTAGTTCACAGAACCTAAACGAAAATCGAAGGTCTCGTCAATAGTAGTACAACGGTAAAGAGACAGACGAAAACGGATATCGGATAAAGAAGTTATGAATTTTTAACGGATTTTCCTGTCCCGGTCCGTTAAAAATAATAATATTAAAAATAAATTCCGAATTAGCCGACGGAGTCTAAACGAAAGTTGTAGAGTATAATCTTGCCTACGCGTGCACATAAACAACATAAAAACGGAGCTCGTATGCGAAAGTTATGGATTTTTGAAGTTTGGGACACAAAAACCGTGAAAAACACAAGAACCGAGGATTTCGCATGGCCAGGGTTCGGCCACATGTCCGACATGTGTCACCAGCTCCTCGCATCCGAAGCGCGACCCAGTCCGGATCCGACGTGTGTCCTCGAAGTGACGCTTCCGAGCTCGGGCCCGTGCCTGCGAACTGAGCCATGTAGCTCCTCCCCCTCCTATCTGAAGTTGTTGCATGTCCTTCCCTCCTCCCTTCGGATCCGAACCTCGCACCTATATAAGAGGTGCGAGATATCCCGGTTTAACTTTGGAAAACTCACACTTTTCACACCAAAATCCATATTTAAGCTATTTCAACATCCCCTGAAGCCCTGGGATCATACCTAACACCCGAAGAACGTCCTGAAGTGCCTGAAGACCCCGAGAAATTTATCTTTTTAGTTTGAAGCTCAACCTTCACAAGGCCTGGTTTTTCATTAAATCTCCCGGTTTCATCGGAAACGATCATTTTAAGAAACAAAGTGCTACCCGATTATCGTTAAATCAAGTGAGTATGTAGTTACTTTCATCTTACACATAGATATGAAGTATTTTCTACAATATACGTGCTATCTGTTTATTTATTGTTTATTTATTTGAGATGGGTGTTGAATGAAAGTTTTATATAGGTTTTAAAATAAATTAAAATGTATATGTATTTTTATCTACAAATATGTTTGATATAAAATGGGTAGATGAAATAGTTTGTGTGTGTTAAAATGATGAGAGGCCTTGATGTTGTTGTTTCTATTGTTGTTCTAGTCATCTAGCGGAGTATAGATGTCGACCACAAACCTTTCTAGACAGTCCAGTGGAACGCTAGTAAGCTGGCAACCTGTAGGTGTTGGTGAACTATATATCCGTTGGTGTACTCCATCCCCATCATGGTTGCCTTACAGACATATATGGATGAGGAATCCCCATAGTAGTAAAGTCCATCCCGATGATGATCCTTAGGCTAGGTCCCTTACGATAGGTGTTTAGGGATGTTAAATGAGGATAACTAGATCGGGTAATCAGGGTTATTGTTGCTTGATAAAATTAATAAGTTTATTGTTGGTCGATGAAATTAATAAATTTATTATTATTTGTGGGTTGAAAACCCTATATATTCACCAGACTCCCAAGCATGAACCACTCAACTCTTTATATTACATGTAGTGGACCTAGAACATAGTTTGGATGATGAAGAGGGGTTTTTTGGATTATAGGCCATTAGTTGTATATAACTGTTGTATGGCTTATAATATACTTTTTATGCTTTTGGTCTGTATCGGAACATGACATCTCCAGGTTTTGTTATATAATCAAAATACATTTCTTTAAGAAATGCTGTGATATTTTTACATATTTTTTTTGGGGACAAATTTTGCAACATCTTTTAGAAGACTAATCCGATTTTATTTTAAAAGCATAAACTAAATCGATATTTTCTGGCCGAGAAAAATGGGGATGTCACAGTTGAATGGTGGAGCTGTAACTTGGAAAAGTTCATATCAGGATAAGATGGCTGATTCTACTTGTAAATCATAGTACATAACTACAAGTGAAGCATCAAAGGAAGCAAATTGGTGGAAGAATTTCATCGGCGGTCTCGGAGTAGTCCCGACTATTCAAGAGCCATTGGAACTTTTTTGTGATAATAAAGGGGCAGTTTCTTTGACAATAGAGCCAAAGGATCATGGTAGATCCAAGCATATCAATAGAAAGTACTATTATATCAGTCATAGGGTTGAAAAAGGTAACCTCCTGGTGAAGCAAGTATCATTAGAAGATAATCATGTAGTTCCTTTCACGAAGGCTTTGAGTAGGGTTAAACACAATCAACATGCTAGGAGCATTGGCTTGAGAGACAATGTTATTTTTAGTAGTTAGTTGATAGGTTGAAACTTTGTAAAAAAAATGAATATAATTGATTTTAGTGATTGAAAATGGATAATTGTTTATGAGTATGGTTATTGCCTTTTTCAATTGTTTATTCTTGTGTTTCATATTGTGTGTTTTACTTCTTGAATATTTCAATTATTCAAATTCCACAATTGCTCATACTTTTGGAAGTAAGTAGTGAATTAGGACTCTCATGAATAGATTGTAGATTGTCTATGGAGATTAGACATTGCAATAGGTTGCTATAATATTCATGAGCACTTAGAGAAATGGAGATTTTGAGTATTGGATAAACCCACATTCAGAGAATTACTTCATGGATTATATCACAAACAATTATAAGTTGTAATTTACAAGTTAGTTGTGCGTTGGTATTGCGAAAATGCATCAGTAACATGATGTTATAAAATGTAATGTCCAGTTTAATTTGGTGAGTAAAAGATAAAAGTATATAATTCGAAGTTTATTCATTCCTTTTACCCTAACAGGAAAAGCGTTATATTTTGGCCCTTTGGCGATTTGGTGTTGACATTATAGTGTTGGGCAGAGCCAGGACAAAATTTATGTGTTCAGTTGGTAGTCTAATGAATTCATCACAAATCAGGAAATCGATAAATAGAATTTTCGACATAAGATTGATTGTAATCCGTGTCTCATTTCTATACGATGTCTTGTAGAATTAAGGAATATTTTGTCACTTATCTTAGGGCCAATGTCAGATCGGATCGGAGTTTGATAGTTGCTTCAGAAAGCACACTTTGTTGTTTAATTTAGACGTTGTACTTGTAATTGTAGTTACAAACTTATCCAAGTGAGTGATTATTAGATTAAGGTGTCTAAGCCAATAACTAAATTTGGTATATACTTGAATTAAAAGAAAAGTCATTTTTTGGTTTCTCTCAAAACTAATAATTGACTAGAATGACTTTCGAGATAGAGATTGATTTATTGACATATTATATGATTATTAAATAGAAATAAATAATTTGTTAATATATATAAGATTAATATATTAATTTGAAACACTATTAAGCACTTAATCTGTAATTCTTTAATTGTTGAAAAAGAGAAGAATTCTAGATTCTTCCTAGGGTGGGCCAAATTTTGGCTAAGCCTCTTTGGTTTCTAGAATGCTCCATGTCGGTAATATGGATAATTAGGAAACTAGATAATTCCACATTTTAAATAATATTTTTTTTCTAATTAGGGTTTTCCTATCAGCTATGTAAGTAAGACCCTTAAGAGTCCTAATTTCAATCCATCACTTCTACTTAGGGAATAACTGAAATTCCAACTCCCTCCCCTCTCTCATCAAGTGTTCTAGTTGCTAGGGTTTGAGTGCAAACCATTAGAGGCATTGGATTTATGGTGCTTGTTTTCCAAAAAATTTGTCGAATGGAATTGGTTTGATTATTTGCTATAATAATTAAAAGGTATGTAAACACTAATCCCATGTTAATTTTGATTAGAGTAGGGCCTCCTTAGGGTTCTTGATGTTCATAGATTATAGCTATCAATAGAGAAAACTTAGATCAAAATAGGTCATGTAATCTTAAGGGTTAAGTTATTTCACCTCATGCTTTGAATTATAACCTATAAAACCTATCACTAACAGCACAACATATAGGTTATCAACAACCTTAGGGACTATCGGCAGTCCCAATGGGCTAACAACATACCATCTATGTTAGCAACATCCCTCCCTAGGGACTATCAGTAGTCCCAATATCCTAATAGCACACCCTGTAGGTTATCAACAAATATGTGCATTATCAACACTCCCAATGGGCTATGAACACGCCCTGAAGCTATTAGCAACTCATCATCACATAAAAACAATCAACAAATATGAACATAAATACATGCCCCACCTACACTAGCTTACCGAACTAACAGGTCACTATTGTATGTTTGGCCTCACATAGTACTTCACATCACCATTGGTAGGTGACTATTGAATGCATAACTATATGTAATCAGAGGAGCGATATATAGTTGAACAAGTGATCCTAATATAGGGTAACAACAAAACAATGAACAAGCATGAAAACCTAGATCAATAGTTGTCAGGGTATCGTATATGGTTGCATACAATCACTAAGGCATCCAACTAGATGAAAAATAACCTATAGGCACCCTAAACAGAGTACCACTACCCTATGCTAATATAAACAATTATAGGTTATCAGCAACCCTGGGACTATTAGCATCCCTGAGGACTATCAACAATCATGGAGTTATCAACAAATTAGTAAATACTTATAACAACCATCAAATACTAAGACTCAGCTAGTTTAGTATGCAACCTACTATGATACAGGTAATATGGTGACAAAAATCACATGAACCGAATATCAAAGGAAACGCTACAACACGCTCACTTCTTGTACTGATTTCGCCCGCAAACCGACTAGCACCAAACCAAGGTGGAACGTTACTCAATAACCCAATTTGTTGAAGTTTGACCTAACATCAACGATCAATAGTAAATTAAAGTCAATGGTAAATCCTCACCATGACGTGGGAGACTCTTGGTCATGTCGTGCGAATAGCTGGACAAAATAGTCACAAGGACTTCAAACGTCATGATGTGACAGACATATCGTCACGTCGTGAGAATACATTCTAGATAGATTAATGTATTAATCCCTTAATCCATTAGCCACACACTCATCTCCTCCAGAAGGATTCCTTACACTCTAATGAGTCATAAAAATTGTTGCTTTGGAGACATACATGCCTTATACAAGTATTTAGCTCAAATTAGGTAACAAATGATGGAAAAGAGGTCAACACCTCATACACGAATTCAAAACTCTACCAAATTCCAGATCTAGCACATCTAGCCACCAAGGGACTCTACGTATCCATAAATTTGTCAATTTTATGGAATCCTAACACTCCAACTAGACTAAACATGGAGAATAATGCATATAAGTCTAGATCTAGTAGCATAGAATCATAAACCTTGGAGCTTGAATACTCATAAAGGTCTAGAGTAAGTTCTAGAAAATGATAATGAGGCTTGCAAGATAGATCTCTGCACCAAGGATGGTTTCTTCTCCTTGGGGACACCAAAACACCACTAAAAGCTCTAGAAATAAATAATGGAGGTTAGGGTTTCATTGAAATGGTTTGGAGGATGAAGATGATGCCATAAACCTTGAGTTTAGGGGATTAAATATGGAAGAAACCCTAACAGATCATGGGTTTGAGTTGCAGTTGCTGTCACATCATGACAAACCTTTCATCACATCGTGACAACCATCTCGAAAACATGATCATCCAATTGGCACGTTATGTCATTTGCTCCATTCGTCATGTCATAACACAAGGTTTTTCACAAAATGTTACCTTTAATCCTTCTAAACCCTCAACCACTATATTCTAGAAAATAGGTGTTACAATTAAATATTGAAAACACTAAATGAATTTTGTTAAAATTTTGTAGATGTATAACTCACTCTCGTTACCATGAATCATCATTCTCTTAAATTATCTAAAATCAATAACATTCATTATGTACAATGTCAATGAATGAGTGTGGTGTCTT
The DNA here is from genome assembly GCF_052625555.1 of Lactuca saligna. NCBI lineage: Eukaryota > Viridiplantae > Streptophyta > Magnoliopsida > Asterales > Asteraceae > Lactuca > Lactuca saligna. The sequence goes on along the minus strand of NC_136423.1, from coordinate 161,651,587 downwards.
GAGAGATAATCTCACGAGAGATTAGAAATTGTACATACTTAAAGATCCTATTTTTGAACAACCTACCTTGAGCATATAACTTGAACATTATACATGGTTAAGGAGTCACTATGATGCTAGAAATGTTTTCCAACATCATATTAGAAATAGTTATTCATGACTTCCATGAACTCTTGGATAATTTAGATATATTAGATGTTTCATCAGGTTACACACATATTCCAACAATACAATGATATTTGTTTTAAAGCCAATTCAAAAAATGGAATACTGAAAGTCTGAAGAGAGTCACCCTTATGCTCTAAGAGGCCATTAGTTCATGAAAAATACACCTTTAAACCCAAGAAGCCCAAAAATCCCAGAAGCCTAAGAAGGCTTACATGGATGGATCATGTTTCTTGTTCAGAGAAGAAGGATACTGGAAGAGGAACTGTCCATTTTATCTGAAAACAAAGTTTGGAGAGACTAGTACTTTAAGTATCTACTAGATAGAAATATAAATTTTCATATAGCACTCAATTACTTGGCACTTAAATATCAATCTAATATTTGTAAAAGGCTTGCAAATATTTATAGCAGAGTAAGCAACTGAGTACAAGCATGTTGGAACTACACTCTTGGAGTTTAGTTTATTATCTATGCTTAGAAGGTAAAGTACTTATAATGTAAAATATTTTTTATTTTGTAACAATGTATGTTTTAATTTACACTGTCTAATTGTCTGTCTCAGTTACTACTTTAAAATTTGATTATTTGCTTAATCGTTTTTCATATCAATCACTTCATATTTTGTAATGATTAAAATTGTGTTTATGAGACTAGATCTCTTAATAAGAATTATAAATTAAATATTAATGTTTTATAAATAATAAGTTCTATATGAAAACACTTTTGAATTAAACTTGTTTTTAATTAAACTTATCTAAGGCATTTTTATCTTAATTATATAAATGATATTCACACATTCCAACTTCAACAAATGGATCTTTAAAGGAAAATATTGTAGTTTATTTGAAATATGTGGAACCTATTTCTATATAAAATGCTCCTAATTATATTTTCAATAAACTATAGAGAAAATTATTATTATGGAACTAAACATTGTGATGTACGACTTCCTTTCTAATGCATGTCTAAGATTTCGCATAAGATACCAAATCAACTTTATTATCAACTATAGTAGTTATAAATTATATTTTACATGTTTAAACATAACCGTGAAATATTTGTTGAAGTTTTCAAATATAAAGTTAAAATACAAACCAGTAATACCATCTAAAGCCTTAGAGATTTTAAAGGATGAATTAAATCTTACTTAATATAATTTACTTTCTAATTGATTGAAATATCTTCCTTTTACTTCTTTGGAACAACACCTAAATCGTTTTGAACTGTATCTTGAATACAAATACCAACTAATGAGTGGATAAAACATTTTCTTTATAAGAATTTATATGGAAATGCTCAATCCCTATCTTATTTAATGTTTTGAGGACTTGAAGCCTATGTTAAAAGGAAGCTTTCAAACCCAAATCTACTAATTACAAACTTGTAGAATACTCTAATAGGTTGTTTAGACTATTATATACAAACCTACTAATAATAAGTTTTCTTATTCTTCTGAAAACCAAGTTTGAAGAAAGAAAGCTTCTAATGACAAAGCAAGTGGGAGACACAAGGGGCTTAAAGCATATCAAGAACCATAACCTGATATAATAACAATTGGCACTAGTTTTAATAAAGGATTGTTGAACTTCAATAGCATCTATTCACAAACACAAACTGTTCGCATTAATGGCAGAAATCATCTATGATTTGAGAAATGTGCAATCTCTCATTGATGAGTTCTTTTTTATAGTTTCTAGCGAATCCATCAAATACCAAAATGTTATATCAAATCTCAAATCTATGACTTAGATTCATGAACATGAGATGTAATCCATGTATAATATTCAAGTATGATCTTGATTAAACTTCCTCCCTATAGTATGTATAGAAGGTGTAAGTGATTTTTCTAGAAAGAATACATTACATAGATATCTATAAACATTTAAGAAAGGTTTGTTATAAAGGTATTTTCTCATACTCATTTCATTGACTATGATCCTTATAATGCTCATGACATTAACTAGGATCAAACATTTTTCACAAGTACCTATGATTAGATCAACACGGATATAATTTACGATAACTACATATTCTTAATTTGAGATATGGAAAATAGATTTCAAGAAAAACGGCTTTTGTTAATAGATATCTACTTAAAGATATATGTATAGCTTAGCTTGGAGGTATTATTAATCCATGTTTTCCTAACAAAATATGTAAAGCTTTAGATTTACTTGTGCATATAAAGCAAACATCTCAATGTAACGTCTTGATCTTCAACCCAAAATTTTCATTTTTATTTATTCAAATATATCAGAGTATAATTACATTATGCAGAAACATCTTGCGAATGCGCATATGTACAGTCGAACCTTGATCTTCTCAAGAATCAATAAAGTACTTGAACAACATTCATATTCAACTGGGTAACCACAAAACTTAGTGAGTTCTCCAAAATACCATATAACAAAATACATATATTCAATTGGGTAAGCACGAATCAATAAAGTACCTGAAAAAGATTCATATTCAACATAAAGTTGGTCCACCCCTTTCCTTCAGCATAAAATCTAGTTCGTTACTTGGCCTTTAGCATAATGTTATTCCGCTCGATTCTATTGGCCTTCAGTACAAGTCTGACCCACCCTCAACTCCCTTCATACACACACGCACGTACAAACACATACACATACACACACACACACATATATATATATAATATCACTTATATAGCAGACAAATAGTTCCACATGATACCAACTAACTAAGCTATTCTACTGGCCTAATTACATACTACATGGCAACTATATCCTAACATACATAGGATACAAACTCGATTATATAATATAGTGAGAAGAACTCACCTAGATAATTTACTTAGATGATTGACAACTACCAAAGTGATTCTACTGAGATCCAACTAGCTTGTAAGACACCTAACAAGTGTAAATTTATAATACTATAACTTATTAATCTCTATGACAATTTGGTAATGAAAACTAGATCTTTCACTAGTCCCAATAAATATCGAGAGTTGTATCAAACAATGATAAGCCAAGAAAGACAGTTGGAAGGTAGGATCATTTCGGCATATAGCCTTTCTAAAAACCAACAACCAAACCAATGTCACCATTCTAGACACATCTCCTGTAAGTAGAGAAATCAAGATATTGGCTTGGAATTAATGACAAATATAGCATTTATAAGTTCACAATAATGATTATAATTAGGAATATAAGCTATCCACAAAGCTTAGTAAGAATAGTTTCACTGATATAGGTTTCTAGTGAAAGACCTGAAATATCGCAGGCAAGACCCTAATACCAAGCACATCTCTCTTCCTGACTCTCTGCCTCATAGCCTTCCTAAAATGAGATTCCTCAATACCCAAAAACTCCCTAAATATCGGAATTAAAGAGAAAGTTAAGAGAGAATGGTGTGAGAATGAAAGGAGGGGTTACAATATATATATATATATATATATATATATATATATATATATATATCTATATATATATATATATATCTATATATATATATGTATATGTGTGTCTATATATATATATATATATATATATATATATATATATATATATATATATATATATATATATAACTTCCACTAGGCGCACCGTGCCTACCTACCCATACGCCGCACCCATGGGTAGGTGGGTTGGATGGGGCCGATGAAGCCATGTGGCATCTTCTGTGTCAACCATGCCAACTAAAACTGTGAATCTTCTAAAAATCATATCTTTCACATACGAGCTCCATTTTCAATTTTCTTTATACCCACGCATAGCTATCGACGATTACTACAACTTTAATTTAGACTATGTCAGCTAATTCTCGTTTGATCTTAAATGTAACAGTCTACAAAGATTATGCTGCTAACGATAGTGTAAAATTCATAACTTCTTCGTACGAATTCCGTTCTCGATTGTATTTATATCGATGAAATCATATCGATGATATCTTCTATTATTGTTTAAATTATTTTTCCTGACAGTCAATCGATCTTAATTTCGATTTCTGTATCTCACAATACTACGTTGAAGCTTGGAAAAATCATAACTTTCTCATACGAAGTCAAATTTGGATGTTCTCTATATGCACACTTTTGGTTTTATAATTACTATGATTTTTGTGTATATTACTTAGGCTAATAAGTAATCTATCTCTAATTCATATTTTACAATGCACATAGCCATGTCTCCTTAATAGAGAAACTTCGAAGAAGCATAATTTCTTCATACGAAGCCAAATTTGGGTGTTCTATATATCTACGAAAATAATATTGATGTTTCCTAGATGTTTGTGATGATTAATTTGGCTAAAAATTAATATATCTATACTTTGAATTTTATAAATGCTAGTTTATATTGAATTCGATTGGAATGCGAAAATAGGGTGCTACACCCAAGGCTGGAATCGTCATTTTAATATGAAAACACAATGTATGCCTTCATATCAAAATAAAGAAAACATTTGTGTTTGCTAAGAACTATTGGGAGCATATTGATATTACTAATCTTGTATGGATAAGTCATACTTAATCATAAGAAAGTACATCCCAACTAAGCCAATCCATTTCACATTGAATCAGAATGTGTTTCTAAAATTAAAGACTTAGGAATTACAAGATACATTCTTGGAATGTAAAATCTCTAGAGATAGATAAAGATGCATGTTAAAAGTTATATATTTTTATTCATATATATAGAAAATATACCGAAAGAGATCAGGATACAAGATTCCTTCAGAAAAATCTTGGCATTGCCACATGGTGCTAAGTTTGAGCTAGCATCAAAAGGCCCTAGATCATAAGTTTGAGCTAGATGACTTGATTTATATTCTATTTCCTTGGAAAATGAATACATAATTTATGTCATATTATGCAGAAGACTATATATGTGATTATGCTATGAGCATATCATAAGATACCAATTGGATACATGGATTAGTCATTAGATGATTATAAGAACATTCTAAGAGTACTTAAGAAAACTAGGATAATATACATTAGATAATATTTTTAGAATATCTTTACATAAAGAGGTACACAAGATGCTAACTTCAAAAAGTGATAGGTATAATTTTGAATTTTAAATGGATTAGGACTTCATTATGGAATGAAGAATAAGTTATATGGAATGTGGTCCAAGCAAAACATGATAGAACAACCTACAACAAAATCAGAATACGCTTCGTTAGAAGCTAAAATCAAATATTATTGGATAAATAAGCTCATTGAAAAACTATGTTGATTTAAGCCATTCAAGGATCACATAGAAATCTTTGTGGGTTTGAGAGTATAGTTAATCAAGCTAAGAGAGTCCATGACACATAAGAACACTAATCATATTCTCCAAGATATTTATCTACACTTAGAGTAAACTCAAATATGGAGATGATATAATTCACATAATTCACACAAATTAAATTTAGCCAGACCCATTAATAAAGTAATTATCTTAAGCTAAGTATCAGTGGTCACACTTCAATTATTAGACTTCATTATTCTAGAAATGGGGATTTGTTTGGATTTAGTATTTAGAATTTGGAACATTGTTACAACAACTGTTATATAATTTTTTGATCTACTGGGGTATGATCATCAAATTAATACTTGTTATGTTCTATGTTAACATGTTTAATCCATAAATAATCTTCTTATTCTAAAATTTCATAGTAAGTTATAATTGTATAATAAACTATGAAGTTAGAATAATATGAATTGGATTGGTTGATTCTCACCAGATCAAAGTAGGCGAGTGGTTGTACCCAAGATAAATAGGTACTTGTCAGTGAACTAGAACTGACCCGCATCAAGAATCACCTCATGGATAGCTACCATGATTGATACTTGATAAATGTACTATCTTTGTATCCTTAATACATGTAATACATATTTGGACTTAAGTGTAAGGAGTTCTATGATTTGATATGGTCAAATGCATATCCTTAACCGGATAGTTATAAAAATCATTATCAGCTATGGTGTGAAGTAAGCAAGAGGCTTACGTAATCAAGAGGAGATTTGTTCCTTTTATGTGTTGAGAGTTAGTGTGACAACCTGAATGTTTTTTTTTTGCTTTGAAAGCTTAGTCAACTAACTCAACTCAATGCCAGACTCACTCCTGCTATCATTTAGCACAATTTAGAGTCCGTTTGTGTGTTCTGAGCCTAGTACACTTAAGGATTAAGTGTTAGGATCTATCTACTAAATCCACAGTACAAAATTCAAGCCCAAAACTCCAACATGTGGAGTTTACGGCCGTAAACATGGATTTTACGCCCGTAAACTCAACCCTAGCCGTGAACACCCCTATATAACCTCATATTCTTCAACTTTCTTTCATTATTTCATTCCCAACTCAAGAACACTTTCAAATCCTCTCAACTATCATCCAAATCTTCATCCTTGATCTTCAAAAATCGTAAGTATTCTTCCTCTAGTTGTTGTTAATCCTTCTTAACTAGCATCATCTCATGATTTCATTCATGAAAATCATGTTTTCTTAGATCTTCAAGTTTCACCAAGAACACCAAGAACATACACTAGTGTTCTTGGCCAAAATCAACCATTTCAAGCCTCTATATCGTAAGTACTCTTTCCTACACTTCATATCTAGTATATGGCCTTGAATTACAACCTAGAACATGCCTTTTCCCTTGAAGATCATGAGTTTATGACCTAAGATCTTCATAGGCCGTAAACTCTATATTTTGGCATATTTGGGCCTTAAACTCTTACACACAAGCAAGCCTTTGACCTAGAACCATTCCTTGATGTGTTTAGGACCTTAAACAACACCCATTTGATGATGTCCATGAGTTTACGGCCGTAAGCTCCTGGCTTGGCCGTAAACTCATCAAAAGCCTCCATTGGTTTGGTCTTTCTCATCCTTTAGTAGAGCAAAAGTCCCTCAATCTTCCCTAGCCTTCAAACTAACACTTATGCATGCTTAACCATGAGTTTACGGTCGTAAACTCCCTTTGGCTGTAAACCCATGGTAGTAAACTCTTGTTAGTGCCATTCCACACCCTTTAGTCCAATCACATGTGATTCAACACTTCATTCGAAGTGTTTCCTAGTCTCGTGAGGTGTTTCCTTGCCTTTGGTTACCTCTAATCCCTATATTTATGCCATTTAGGACTTGTTAAGTCTCAAGACATCATTCGTGGAGCTTCTCATCCTTACACGCATGTTCCTTTGATTCACCCACATCAGGTGAGTTCATAACCCGTAATGAATATTTTAAATTGTTTTAAATACTTTTAAGGGGGGGGGGGGAATACAAGTTGAACACTATTTATAATTGTGTAATTGTTTTTTAAACATCTTTTAAAGGATTAATTATGTCTTTTATAAGTAATCAAAACATTTCAAAAGCTCTTTTAAAGTTATGTTACTTTTTAGTTTAACAAAACTCCATTTTAAAGTACAAGCATAACTTGGTAGTAAAACGAGTCTTTTCAACAACAGTTCAAGTTAAACACTAGTAAACTATAATGGGTATAGTTTAGAGAGTCAGTTCATACTAGATACAATACACGATAACATAAGAGAACACACAATAAAGAGAAACAGGGAGGAAGATACAATACACGATAACAGAAAGAACATACTAAGATACTATAACAGAATGAACATACTAAGATGCTATAGCATGGAAAACTTATAGGATCTAACTATACCAATGAATCACTAGTACATTATTCTAAACAAAAGGTGATAGTTATATTGGGTATACATGATCATATAATTTTAATGTTGATGTTCACGATGCAACCGCTGGTTTGCCAAGTCGTGTTTGGTTCCCAAAATCTTTTGACAGGGAGAGCATATAAAATGGGAAGTAGCCATCACATTATGACCTTAATAAAACAATTATGTTTTAAGGTAATTAGTGTAATCAGTGTTTCATTTATAAGACAACTGAGTACTTATATTTTCCCATTACTTTCATAAAGTAACAGTTCCACTTGAAAGTTAATGCAAACTTTTTTCGAGTCAAGATAGTTATAAACTCAGGAAAACTTACATTTTTACAAGCGAAAACGGAATAGTCAGGTCTAGTACATTCAGTAGAAAGGGACCATAATTCTAACCTTATGATTCTTTAATGTATACATCAAGGGATATATATTAATAACATCTGATATGTAGTATGATGTGTGTTTTTTGCTTCATTTCCTGTTCCTTGTTTGGTTTTGGGCTTAGAGCGGATTCACCCAGCCTATTATCCATTCGATATTAGTTATATACATGGTCTGTATACATTAAGTCATCATAAGGGGTACCAGGTATGGGTCAAGTCATAGGACACTAATTCAATGCATAGTTTTTCTAGTACAAAACATACTTTTCAAACAAAACGTTTGGTATTCAAAACTAGAAACTTACCAGTAAAGGGTTTAATCCATTTTATTAAACCATCATTTTAAAGGACCTTAAGTAGTTAACTCTACAATACCTTAGTTTATACATCCAAGGTTATATATAATTAATATCCAATAGGTAGTTGGATGTGTCCCTTCCGCCTCATTCCCTGTTCCTTGTTTGGTTGTGGGCTTAGGGCATATTCACACAATTAAGTATTTCTTTGATATTAGATTATATATAACTAGTATAAACTAAGTGATTATAGAAGGAACCACTGCGGTCACTATTTTATTATAAGAAATAAAGGTTTTCTTAAAGAATCTTTTCATAAATTATAAAGGAACTATTACAGTTAAATCCATAAGTACCAATGGAATACACCAAGGTTATATACAACAAGGATCTAACAACCAATGAGATGTGTGTCATCTGCCTCATTCCATGTTCCTTGTTTGGTTGTGGGCTTAGGGCAGATACACACAATTGATTGCTTGTTTACTCTGAGTTTTATATAACTTGTATCCATTTAGTACTCATAGAAAGGATTGTAGAGTCATTTTCACTTATCTTTCATCAAAGTAGGAAATATGGGATTTTCTGGAAGAACAGGCGAACTTTTCTAAACATAACTTACACTTTACATAACTTGCAACTTACTAAATTTTACAACAACTTTCTACAACTTACATACATCATTAAACTCTTATGAACTCACCAGCTTAATTGCTGATAAACTCTTTCAAATAACTTCTATTCTCAGGAATCTAGTAAACAGGCACCCACACTAGGAATTCAGAAGATGGAACAGTATAGCTCCAAGTCTTGTTTTGTTATTTGCTTATGTATTCTATGTTTTGTGAAAAAACACATTGTAAACAATTTCTTTCTAATGAAATGGTTTTTCATTACTTTTCTTACTATGATGCATGTCTTATGATACTAAACATGCCGTCCTCCACACCCGAACGTTTCTGTCGTTCCGGTTTGGGGTGTGATAGTTAGATATCTAAGGAACCTTAACAAAATTTGAACATCTAATGAAATTGATTGTGATTTGTATCACATGTTTAACATGATGTGTATGAAAAATGGATAACTGATAACTTTCTTTATACACTAATTATATCTTTGAGCTTCAGGGGGAATTATATGTTGATGAACGGAAAAGTCATATATTATTAGGGGCAGTCAAATGTTGCTAGACGTTCAACACTATCTATATCACTCTATATTGAGTCTTTTACAAGTGGGATGTAACGTGGTGATTCTTACCCTAAACGTTTTGATTTTATTTAACACCTTTTTTAACAAAAACAATCTAATTAAAACTGTTTAAGTATAAGAAAATGTTACCATCTTTCGAAAAACATCCCAATTAAAATTGTTTAAGTATAAGAAAACCATTATTTAAAAGTAGAAACTAGAACATTTCCAAGTGGTATCATCTAAATAATATCAAACTACCCTAAAGGTTAATTATCCTAACCTCGCCAATCCATGCTCCTTAGTTATCTGTATCGAGCCAAAGCACAAAGTAAAAGAAACAAGTGTTAGCCCTTGCTGAGTGAGCTAATAAAATTTACATATAGTCATAGGGAAATCATACAATTCCTAAATGGGTCAATAATTTAGTTTCTGGCATAACATTGTCAAAAAAAAAAAATACTCCTTACTCACGTATACAATACATTTAACAACAAATTCTTCGCATACACCAAAGCATAACATATCACCAAAAGCAACATGTATGACCAAAAGCTTTGCATATCAACAAACCATAACATATCCTCAAAAACATCACATATAACCAAAATAATATCACCAAAATCATCACATATGACCAAAAGCAACACATATCACCAAAAACATATCACCAAGTGTAACACCTGCAACTTAGGGCTAGACAATTAAAATACAATAAGGGATAAATATGAATTTTTAATAAAAGGTTATTTAGCATAAATAATCTTAACCAAAGTTATAGTAAATGTGATAAGGATTTCGTATGTATAAAGAAAGTTGAAATCCGACTTTGTAAGAGGAAGTTATGCTTCTTTGAAGCTTTGCGAATAAACCAACACGACTCTACGTATTGTAAAAAGTGAATTTGTGATAAATTGCTTTATAGCCTAATTAATATAGATGAAATTTGTAATAGTATAAAAACCGAGAGTGTGCATATAAAGAACATCCAAATCTAACTTTATATGAGGAAATTATGATTTTGCGAAGTTTCAGCTCAGCAGTGCGGACACAGAAATCAAAATTCATATCGGTTGATTATTAGCCAAAACAATCAAAAAGAGAATTGAATATCTCATGAATATGAACCCATAAATATAAAGAAAATTGTGAATGGAGTTCATATAAAGAAGTTATGAATTCACATGAACTTTAATAGCGTAAACCAGTCTAAATATGAATTTTGTTAGAGCATGAATTAGATGTTGAGACCATAATAAAAGTTGTATAGCTCGTCGAGAGGAATTTGGGGAAAAGGACATCGAAAATGGAGCTCATATGCGAAAGTTATTATCATCTGAAGATCTATGAGAAACCACCAGGGCTGATGAGGTGACATCACTGGAGTGCGCCACATGACAAGTCAGCCACTCGCTCCTCCAAGATACGCAATGACGTGGCTCTACAAGGTCATGACACATGGCACCATGGAATGGTGATAAGTGAAATATCCTAAAAGGGAGGGTTTGGCCGAATATAAGTGCGACACGTGTACAAAACTGATGGAACAACACACCTGATGGGCGTGGCGTGCCAAGTATCTGGCGTGGCGCGCAGCTCCACTGAAGGCTATAAATTTCTATGAAAATCACTCTTTTTCCTCACTACTTAATTCCAAACCTTTCTAACCTTTCTTCTACTCCCAAGTCTAATTTTTCGTGTTTCTCGAGCATTTTAGCGAGTCTCTCGTATATCACCAAAAGCATATTACTGAAAGCATATCCCTAAAAGCGTTCTATGATACTCATTAATCTCTATATACATCCTTTCTTTAGGGAACTACATAGTTCACCACTCATGTGCTCACATTGTTGAATGCTCTAAGTGGCTTATGACTTCTAACAAAATCACCAACCCCAGACACCCCTTTCGCTACTCCGACTATGCGAAATACAAGTATGCTACAGTGTTGTTCAGGATTTGGTACCAACGGTGTCTTACATCCATAACACCTCCATATCCAATGTGATGTTTACACTATTCCTTCTCGGTAGGATCACACCAATCCAACCCACAAATAATATGGTTACAGTGCATGTGTACCATGTGTCATGAGATTTTCTAGATAGATTGGGAGAATTACACCAACATGGCTTAAGCTCTTTCTTATAGCTCCTTTTTCAACTTATTATGTCACAATAGGTATCCATATAAGGTTTAAGGAAAGTGTCATAACCTACCCAACCAACTACGTAATGCCCCGCAAAGCTCAACAAATCATCATATTAAGCATGCAATTTCATACAATCAACTAATATTATCATATTCACCAAATTCTTCAATAATTCATGAAAGCATATGCAACTACCATCATTTCAATCAAATTTATGCTAGCTTACCATTAACACCATAAACATAAAAGAAGGGTCAAATATCAATTTAGATCCTAAGCACGACCCCTGACAATCAAGTATGTCAAATTAGCAAATGATATTCAAATACAAAACAATGGCCAATTTAGACATAACTTGAATCAATGATCTGTACATGAAATGAACTTTATGATTTATGCACATTTAGTGAGTAAAACTATTAACTCACCTTAGCCTTGATGAATCCTTTATTGAATTCGAGTTTCGAGCTCCTTTAAATTTGACAAGTCCTCACGTAATCACACATACCATCAAGTTATTAAGTACATTTAAAGTCTATAAGTTTATCTTATCATACTTTAGTTTTACATTATATTTTTTATAATTCCATCCACAACCACTATTTAGTATTTTAATAATACAATAGAATCTACACCTCCAAACGGGCTAAAATCGTACTTCCTAAAAGCTAGACTCAATTTTCGACAACTTTGATATATTGGGGATTTTCTCCAATTCAAAGTAGAATGGCCTTTACAGCCCTGCACAAGATAAACATCACCAAATACTTGAAGGATTAATACAATGACATGAAAATAGAGATGGACAGTAAGAAAGTGTTTTGTAACTCTTGGAAATATGGTAGATCTCCAGGAGGAGGGCAGAAAGATGACTTGATCTCCATAAGAAAATAATCCAATTGAAAGCACCAAAAACACTACATCAACTTCTTGGATCTTCACTATAACTTCAATGATGGAAAACACACTTATGAAATCACTTAAAAGGTACTTGGAGGTCGAAAATTAAGTTTTGGTAGCTGCAAAATGAAGTGATTCCCATATTTTAGGGTTAGCCAAACTTAAATATCCCATAACTTCCATAATTGTCCCTCAAATTATATCAAAATGACTCAGACTCATATACACATACCAAGGTTCATTTTATTAAACTTTGGCTATCTAGAGAGAACTTTAAACTAATGAAAATAATAGTTTAATAATAAAACGTAAAGAAGCACTAACATCAATGATAGATAAAAATTTGGGTATTACAATCCTCCCCTCCTTAAGAGGATTCTGTCCCAGAATCAGGAACTGGAATGAACAAGCATGGATAACAAGTCCTCATATAATACTCAAGCTCCCACTTCATATTACCTCCATGATTTTCTTCCAAAGAACCTTCACGATCTTCACTCATTTCTTGCACAAATGTTTGGTGTCTCGCTCCAATATGGCTAGTGGTTCCTTTACTAAACGCTTTGATCCATCGAATGGTAGCTCGTATAATGGTAGAATTATAGGATATTTAGCTAAGAATTTCCTCAAGTTTCTAACATGTAATACGTTATGATTCCCATCAATATCGGGTGGTAAATCCAATCTGTATGTATCATCTCTAACTTTCTCCAATACCGCTAGTGGACATATGTAGCATGGTCCTAACTTGCCTTGTTTTCTGAAATGAATAATCCCCTTCCAAGGTGAGTCATTCAAAATTACTTTCTTGTCTACCTTGGAAGTATTTGGTGATGCTTCTTGTCTAAATAATTTTTTTTCATTCACGAGCCACTTACAAACAATCACAACCTTTGTTTACTTTATCCATGGTAATTTGCGCTATCTCAGAACTCACGAATTGTGTTTCTCCTGGCTCCAACCAATATGTAGGAATACGAAACTTCCTACCATATAAAATTTCATATGGATCCATGTCAATATTGTAATGATGGGTGTTGTTGTGGGCAAACTCCAATAAAGGTAAATAAATATCCCAACACCCACCATACTCGATAACACAAGCGCGTAACATATCCTCGAGAGTTTTTAAGATCCCCTTGCTCTACCCATCAATATGGGGATGATAGGTTGTGCTCAAATGCACACTATTACCTAACTCCTTCGGGATTTTCTGTAAGAATCTTGAAGCAAGTCGACTATCACATTTATAAATGATAGATAATGGTACGCCATGTCACGTGACGAGATATTTTACATACATCTTTACTAGTTTTTTCCAGCTTCATATTCTCCTAGGTCACCAAAAAGTGATCGCTTTTTGTCAACCGATCTATAATTATCCAAATTGTATTGTTTCCACGTGATGTCCTTGTCAATTTTCTAACAAAATTCATAGTGATTTTTTCCCATTTCCACTTGGGAATCTTAGGTTGCTATAATTCCCCATAAGGCTAATGATGGTAGTCCTTTACTTGAGCATAAGTCCTACACTCTGGCACATATTTTTCTATTTCCCTCTTCATGCACAACCAACAATAATTAGTTTTCAGGTCTTGATACATCTTCATCGTGTACCACCCTTTCCAGCCTCCAACCTCCCTTAAACCCTATCCCCATTTATATTTTTGATCTTATTTGATTGATTGAAGGCCTTGTTCTTGGATTTTGGTGAAACTTGAAGAAGAATGAAGTTTATTGTGCTGAAAGGAAGAAAGGAATAGCTTGGATCCACCATTTTGTTTAGATTTTGGAGTTGTTGGAGGCATAAAGTTTACGTCTTGATCTTTGTTCTTTTTTCAAGTTTGGGCTTATTTTAATGATTTTTGTCCCTCCCATGAATGCTCTTAGAGTTTGAGGAACTCTAAAGCTTGTTTTGACTATCAAATGGTCATTAGGTTTTTAAGAATGAGAAAAGAGTTACGTATCAAGCTATTTTTGGTCCATAAGCAAGCAAGGGTCCTATTAAATACTTAATTGGCTTAGGGCTTAGTATATTGTCTTTTTATGAGGTCCTAATGGATAAAGTTGGAAACTTTATCCATTAAGTCATTGTGAAGGATTAGATTTGAAGTTTTGTGCCTTGATCTGCAAGGATTAAGCTCTTAATAAAGATTTGAGGAAATATACTAGTATTCACGACATTACCAAGGAATGGCCACTATGTGATGCGGTTCTAGAGCACGACAATGTTTTCCTTTACTTCTCACGACGTGAAGCATGGAGTGCCACGACGTGATGTTGACTTTTACTAAGTTGACTGTTGAATTTTTGGACCTTTGAACATTGACTTAGGTTTAAACTTGGAGGATTTCAGTTGCTAACTAAGGATTTAACTATCTTGGTGTTGCTCAGTTTAAGGGATTCATCAGTATAAGGAGTTAGAGTGTGGTTGTGCTTCTTTGGTTCAACGATTTAGTTGCATTTCTCACTATCACATAATTAATTATATATGAGTTGCATGTTAGGATAGAGGTACTGTTAGAGTAAAAGTATGTTAGTGGCTAGGATAACTCATTTGTTATATATGTGCCGTTTAGGACACTTGGTGTCTTGGTATGCTAGACTGGTAGGTTTTGCCTGTTGATCGTATGGTACAATTAGAAGTTATGTTTGGATATGGTAACTGGAGAAGGATAATTTACAAGATTATGTATGTTTGACTAGCGAAGGACTCCATTAAAAAGTTGTCAAGGGCAGGGTAACCAAGGAAGGCTAGTTGCCAAGGGAATGTACTATGTTATATGGTTATGTGGTAGTAATAGCTTGGGTTCTATGTAGTTTAAGTAGGATAGTTTGGGAATTCTTGGTTTAATGTCACATTATGATGTTCTTGTTTGAATGTTTGTTCTCAATTGGTTCATTTGATCGACTGTCTATCTGATCCTTGACTACATATGATTTTGTGTATTATAGGGATATCCCATGGAAATTGTATGAAATACCATTGGGGGTAGCACATGACACTTGCTTGTAAAACCAGGATGTGGCCCCTGACATTGCAACTGATAAGGCTTCCACTTTTTCGATGTGGATTCACATAAACTTTTTGTAGAACTAAAAATGTTGAAAATGACTTTACTTAATAATGTAGTTTTTGCTATTGAAATTTTGGAATTTATTAAAGTTGTTGATTGTTACCCAAATACATATATTGCATATAGCATTTTGTTAACCATTCATGTCACTGTTGCATCTACAAAGAGAAAGATTTTTCAAAGTTGAAGTTATTGAAAAATTATTGAAGATCATCGATGACGCAAGAAGTATTAAACGGTTTGACAATATTATGTATAGAGATAAATATGCTAGATAAAATTAATCTTGATAGTATTGTTAGTGATTTTGCATCTAAAAAGGTCACGATAAATATTTTTTATTTAAATTATTTTTTTTGTAATGTTGTGGATATATTTGTGTTTTTTTAATATTAATAATGAAATTTGTGAATTTTATTACCGTTTGTTTATTTTGAATTATTTTTATTATATTTAGAACTTTGGGGGTTCCTTTTTTCTTTTCGAACCCATTGTATATTTGGACCGGGCCTAAGTAAGAAAAAAAAAAAACGGACTCTCCTTTACCTCATATGAATTATATCGGTGCTGTAATTTTCTATTGTGATAAACAGTTCCTATATAATCATTATGCATGTAATTTTTTTTCTATGCTTTGGATACTTTGCTTTATTTATGAAGAAACAAATTAATGAAATAGGAAATGCGAACTACTCATACGAAAATCACAAAATTAAGAAACTCAAGGTAGGAACTTCACTATGTTAGTAATTTTATTTATTATATATATATATATATATATATATATATATATATATATATATATATATATATATATATATATATATATATATATATATACTAATAAATAAATAGTTTTTTGTCATGTGTAATCATATTAGACATTTTAATTAATGTGGTGCTACTTATCACTCTATTAGTTATTCCATTTTAAATTTATTAAATATCCTCATTAACCTTATTAATGTGATGTTATTTGTCAATGTATTTATTAACTATTTTAAATTTTAAATTTAAATTTAAATTTTATATTATTGTTTTCATTAAATCACAAATAAAAAATATCTAATATATTAAAAATTAATTTTACATATTTCTTTGAATCAACGATTATAATTTCAGATAACTAATAAAAATATCTTTTAATTAATATTTATCTAAAATAATTGATTAATAATTTTGAGTTTTTTCTATAAATGTTTAATTAGTTTTATAACCGTGGTTTCCACGGGTTATAAACTAGTTTATATATATATATATATATATATATATATATATATATATATATATATATATATATATATATATATATATATATATATATATATATATATATATATATATATAATCTTTCATAAATATTACTCTTTTTAATTGTTATCTGCCTATGTTTGTAAAACCTTTATACACAAGAAGAGAGGTCGGATGACATGTGTCTAAAAGATATGCCAAAAAGCTTGAAATTGATAAGATGATAGCCAATTTCATGTACATATTTTAAAAATTCATTCATTTTTTTTTAATTTAAGTTCTTCCAATTTCATGTTATGTACATATTTTAAAATTTCATTTATTTTCTTTTTAATTTAAGTTTTTACCATTCTAGTTGGATTAAAAAAATGGTAACGGATAATAGAATCAAATAGGGACAAACGATGTGTAATAAAAATTGAAAATAACTATTAGAAAACCTTTTTTGATTAGTTAATGAATGATATCCTTATTTTGGGATGTACTAAGTTACACATTAACCTTGGATTTCCATGGTTCCAGTCCATGTAAACTTTTAGAATTGTGGTGATTTGTTTCTTGAATTACAGCTTAACAATCCAATAGTTTGTATCTGGGTATAAATCCTACATCTTGATCATTAGGTAATAAGTCAAATGACGTGAAGGAGTTTGACCCAAATCAACTGGCTTGAATCCTTCAACGTCAAAGTGTTTTTGTAAATTGGAACGCTCTTCGGTCTTTCTCCCACTAAAACAATATATTTCTTACAAGATTTGTGATGGAGATATTAAAATGATAAGCATCTATTTATGTGTTGTTCTCTCTAATATTAATATCTGTAAGAGGTTGAATTCGATCATACATACAGATATATGAATTCCGTACACCACTACGAGGTTTACATACTTCAAATCTAGGAACGTACTAAAAAAACAAACAGAAATTCATATCTACTTACGATGACCTTTTTTTTTTTTTTTCAATTTATACTAATGAAATAAAATACCATCAAAACTAAACATACATCAAGTGGTTAAGAGAAAAAGAAATATTACTTGCATATGAACGTACTACCTTGCATTCAACCACCTCCACATCCACCACAACCATCTCCGCTTCCACCACCAACACAACAACCCATCTCAACTGCTTGATCTTTACGGGCCTTATCAGCTTTCTCTTTGTCAACCGACTTGTCTTTAGTTGCCTTCTCTCCTTGTTTACAGCATGCAAGACATGCATGCAACCCCAAAGAAGATGAAGCACAAGCTGGACACAATAGAAATATTAATGACCAAATTTGAATCCATAGTTCAGTAGTTAAATAACACTTTAGTACTAATTTAAGCCTTAAACCATCTCTTATATATACTTGTAGTTCTTGAGGTCCTTATATAGTTATATTTATATAACAAAAATGGTCTTGGTAAATGGCATGTGAAGGTGTACTTACGCACACATGTCCCTTTAAGAAATTAGTCATTTTGGTGCATCGACCCATACACTTAGAGTGTTCTGGACAACTTTCTCCTAAATAGCAAACTCCCTTCAAAATGCACGCAAGAACCTAAAAACCCAAAGCTTTGATCATAGTTTGTATTTTATCTATTTAATATTTTACATAACTTTGAACAGTGTTTTATAAGCAGTTAGGGAGGAGGGAGTCGTTCCCTCCCAACCTACCGAACCCACTGCCACATCAATTTTTGTCTCTTTTTTTTTTCTAATTTATTTTTTATCTTTATCAACACACAACATATAAAAATCCTATCTTTTTGAACTCATCCAATTAACCCACTCAATTAAAAAAAATATACAAAACAAATAAGGTACAAGTTTTAAAATATGGTACAAGAGAAAATAAGAATGAGAAAGTAGAGAGACATGATGAAGTAGGTTAGTGAAACCAATCAATCCACTCGTTGAAGCGGGAGTGGTACCGCCGATAACTCTATTGCTAATTAAGATTTTTACATTTGATTGTTTTGTATTTTTTTTTTTAATTGAGTGGCTTGAGTGAGTTCAAAAAGATAGAGTTTCTGTGTATTGTGGGTTCGGAAAAGTACAGACATATGTATAGTCAATGTGCATATATACACATTTTTAATAAATAGTCCATCAACACAAATAAAAAAAACTTATATACCCATTTTATTTTTATTTTAAATATTAGCAATTAAAATGTATATATATATATATATATATATATATATATATATATATATATATATATATATATATATATATATATATATATATAAACCAATTTTTGTAAAACAAACCAACTTTTATAAAAAAGAAAAAAAAATCATATATACACATACATATAAACACTCCTACACACCCATATACACACATATATACATACACAAGCATATGCATATATAGACGTGCATAGATATACATATGCGTATACATATAGACACATGCATAGGTAGACATACATATATACATAAGACACATGCATATATAGACATACCAAATAAAGTATTACAGAGTCTATTAAATATACAAATACGAGGAAGTAAATAACTGAACATATGAGAACAGAAAACAACAGAGTATCGTACTTTGATACATTCATCAAAAGAGCCATCTAGTTTTCCCTAATTATTATTAAATACATGACAACTAAATGTGTTGCATTTTAAATGATTGTTCTTTTACATTTATATACTTAACAACCACCACCACCACCACCCCCACCACCACAACCACCACCACCACCACCATAACCTCCACCATCTCCACCACCACCATAACCTCCGCCATCTCCACCACCACCACCTCCACCACCATGATGTTTCTTATTGGATTTATGATCAGCAGTGTCACCACAAGCAAATATAACAATTGACAAGACAGCCATAGACACCAAAATCATGCATAACATGAACACGATATGGGAACCCTCAAACTTGAGAATTCCTCCGGTGTTTCCTTTAAGATCAATCATCCGCGCCATGTTGATGCCTCTATACAACTATTATGATAATTTGAGTACGTATTGGTATAGTTGTGTGTGTTACGTTAATAACGTTGTATATGACTATATTCAATTTATATGCCTTTGTAAATTTGACATTGTCATAAATAGGTTGAGCGAGTCCTTGTGATGAAAGTATTTGTTTTTCTGTAACAAGGGAAGTCGTGGGAAAAAGAGGGGAAGATTCCTATGTTTAATTTTGAAATCTTTATTTTTAATTTGGAATAGAAATAGAAGGAAAAGAATAGAAATTTTTTCATTGTGCTTGAATAGTTATTTTGTTATAGTTTTTTTTTTTTTTTTTCTATATTATTATTATTATCAAATAGTTACATATAATAACAAAATCATAAAACCGTCAAAATTGTACCAAATTCATAAAAATAAATATTAATGTTTCATCTGTTTATTTTAAATGGAAATCTTGAACAAAATGATATATACTTTTGTTTTATATTTCTTTCTTTCTCATAAATACATTAGTCCAAACTGTTAACGTAGGCTTGTATACCGTTTGAGAATTTGGATGAGTAGGGTGACAATATTGACTACGGTTATCCTTGAATTAATGGATTTTTTTACGAAAGGGAAATTGCGTGAAAATTTCGATTAGGATGAACTTCCAATTATACACGTAAGTTTTATCAAATTTTGAATTACCAATTTTTTTGTAAAAAATGAGAGCAAACGAAGACCATATAATAGCAAACAATGGGTGATTTATTTAAGGGTCTTCAAAATAGATATATAAAAAATAATAATTAAAAAAAAAAAAAAAAAAAAAACATGTTGCGTGCCAATCTCGACGGATTGCTGATGTGTGAGCATCTTCCCTTCATCTGAAAAAAAAAAAAAAAAAAAAAAAAAAGGAGACTTTAATTAGGGGAGAAAATGAGAGAGAAGGATTCAAAGTATTGATCAAACCTCACAAACCGTGCATCTTAAAACTAGCTACATCCATTTTGTTAATTACCTTATTTCTTGAAATAGTATATAAGGTCTAAAATACTAAAATCTTAAATAAAATAATAATAATAATAATAATAATAATAATAATAATAATAATAATAATAATTATTATTATTATTATTATTATTATTATTATTATTATTATTATTATTATTATTTAAAAATGTAAATAAATATATAACATTTTACATATGTTCTTAAAGATATATAAATACCTTTTTAAAAATACTTTAAATGTAAAAATATGTTTTTTAAAGGTCTATACTTTAATATACAAAATTGTCAAACATATGTCTTTATTAATATAAATACGTTTTATATGTATGTGTATGTTTTTAAAGGTATAAAAATGTAGTAATATGTTTTTATACATTTAAAAACATATTTATATATATAAAAACATATTTATACAAATAAAAACATGTGTTTTACAATTAGAAACATAATAAAAAAACATATTTTATATGTATATATACTTATTTAAAGGTATAGATATATAGGAGTGTAGAAAACCCGAA
Organism: Lactuca saligna; assembly: GCF_052625555.1. NCBI lineage: Eukaryota > Viridiplantae > Streptophyta > Magnoliopsida > Asterales > Asteraceae > Lactuca > Lactuca saligna. The sequence continues at coordinate 161,630,052 of NC_136423.1, read as the reverse complement.
TGTAAAAAATAACTTTTTTATATGCATAATTATGTTTTTATATGTATAGATATCTTTTTATACCTTTATAAGCTTATATAAACATATAAAAACATATTTATAGAAATAAAAGTATTTTTTTATATTTTTAAATATATATATATATATATATATATATATATATATATATATATATATATATATATATATATATATATATATATATATATATATATATATATATATATATATATATACACACACTAAGGAGCGAATGGGCGATGCTTGCTAAAATAATACAAATAACATTTTTACCAAAAGAATAGAAAATAGAATGTTGTAGTTGTGATAAAAAAAATATATTAGAAATACAATGTTACAATGGAGTGAAATGAAAGTATAATAGGGTCATTTCAGTATAATTAAGTTTCGATCTTGAATTTCTTACTTAGTGAAGTTTTTCATAGGTTGTATTTGTCTATTTGGCTCTAGCTGACACGCATGATGAGAGATGAAAACAATATCTTACTTGTCAACTTCCCAAATGCCGGTACCCAATTACAATATCAATATCATAAGAACACCCATTTTTATACCTTTTCAATGTTTCCCATCATCACACCTTTGACTACCTAAAGGCAGACTTTGACCTTTGAAACCTTGTTGATTCATTCTTGATGATCTATACAATCTTCAGTTTGGGCCTAATGATGTAATTATGAGAAGTTATAAACATAGACTATGCAGGCTTTGACCTTTGAAACCTTGTTGGTTTTTATGATTATTAATTTGTTATAATGATAGTTGAGTGGTTAAATTCATAAAAAATAATAGCTAAGTAGCTAATTTGATTAAGTGGTGAAATACTTTAGTTGGTAAGTCGAAAGATAAAATAGTTTGGTACTTAAATTGAAAAAAATGGTAAATGTATGAAGTGCTTCTAGCCTTCTATATACTTTGCCGTATACCAAAACTAAATAGCCGGCCAGGAAAATGGTTTTTTTTGAAGTGTCAAAAACTTTATAATGTTATGATCATTACCTTCATTGTGCAGATTGAAAGTTTGATAGCATCAACATGACAACATGAACTTAAGTTCCATCAAAAACCTTTGTCAAAGGAGGAGTAAGAAGTAATCCTCTATAACAATCAAAGTCACCTGTAATACTATTACACCAGAAGATAAATAAATGAAAGTGTATTTAATAAAAGAAAATTACAGAAAAAATATTAATAAAAGACAAAAATGACAATTATCATATTAGAGACGTTACCTACAAGACAACAAGAAAGCAATATATAGTAGACCAACTAAAACAGATGGTGAGGAGCCCCAATATATAATTTGCTTATTAAAAATTCGAAAACCTCCATAATTGTTTATTGAGTGAACATAAAAAACAAATTGTTTTATGAGTTGTCCGGAAGTTACTATGAAGAGTGATGATACTTTTATTTGTAACTTTTCATAGAAACTAGAAAATTTTTCACCACTATCAATTTTATGGGCAAATGTCATATTAGCCCATCGAACTTATCGTGTTTGTTTTAAAAGGTTACCCAATTTTATTTTATTTTTTATATTAAGAGAATGAACTATCGTTTAACCTGTTAAAAAAGTTACTTAACCCTCTACAACAGGTTTTAATCTCAATGTAGTCTCATTTCAGTTTCTTATATCCAAATCATTCAATCAATCGGAACCGTATCCTTTAAAATAAGAGTCTAACCATTTCCGAGTGAAAAACATTTTCATAAAATAGGAATATGTGAAACTCATCATCTATATGCAATCCACGAGCAATTGCATTAACCCTAATCTGGTGCTTCCCCACGTCCATAGTTGATGTCTGATCATACAAAAACAAATCAAAGTTGCTATTAGGATTTTAGCATAGAATTTTACTTCTTTATATCGTTTATAAAACGGATTGAAAAGGATACAAAGATTAAAGTTACTTACTCTGACCAACTGATGAAGTCCACCCAAACAAGCACCATATGCAGCTGCACCTGGATATATTCCTCTCTCACCATCAATTATCGAGTTCTTGAATACGATCGATCCTCCTGATTTGTTATCCCTCATTCTTTTCGCAACAGCTTTCATCATATACCTTCATAAGTATATCAATTTACCAGAGCATCCACTTTCCCTAAAATACTCCAGTTTTCTCCACGGCTTCATTAAATACTGACTCTCTCTCCGATTCCATATCTAATCCAACGATTTCAATAGCAACTTCCTTCAGATCGTTGGTGATCCAATCTGCAACGCCCTTGATGACCTTCTCGTCTCCCACTAACACCAACCTAAACAAAGAAATAACTACATTAGAATTAGTTCAATTTAGATTTCAGAGGTGAAATCCAAATGAAATTTAAGGCGCAAACATACCTGCATCCGCGTTTTGCTAAATGATAAGCGATGTTTCGTGAAACCGCATCACCGTTAACGGTGAGTAAATGCGAATGTTCAAGAAATCAAGGGTTTCAGAAGGATTGAAACGATGGCGATGAAATTAGACTTACGCTCAAATTGGACTCCGAACCTTGAAAGCGAATTGAAACAATTATTGGGCCGATCGACAATGGCGATACCAGCATCCCTCCCATCGTCTACAACTCCATGCTCGAGATCCTTAGCCAAACTAGTTTGTATCAGGGCTCTAAAAGGGTTAAGACATATTTTACAGGCTTACCCGGTATCAGGTCACATGAGGATGTTTTAAAACAGGAAAACAATAGTTCATTCCCTTAATGTACAAAATAGAAAAGTTGAGTGACCTTTTAGAGCAAACACGATAAGTTGGATGGGCTAATATGACATTTATCCCAATTTTATTTACATTTTCTCCCCCGGGGTATTCTAGTAACAATGATACTTTTATCTTATCTTGAGAAGGTCCTTGTTTGCTGACACAACAACTTGAAGAGCATACTAAGCAGTTCTCTCATAACTTAACTAGTTCTTGCTCAACTGATTAAACAAATGACTTTATTCTTAGGGACATGAATCTTTCTCTAGGGTAAAAGCTTTAAGAGAGTTGTCTTTCCATTACCATTGGGTCCCACCAAGGGTACCTCTTTCCTTGAGAGCTTTTTAGAGACGGATTCTTAATTTACCAACCCTTTCCCGCATGTAGAAACTGAGGTATTGTCGAATGTTTAGTCTTTTACATTTGCATCAACTGATCATACTGACAATCATGAACTGAATCCCGACTAAATATAACGATTGTAATTGCATAATGGTCATCTTTTAAAGATTCTTATCAAGTATGCTTGAGCATGAATCATATTTTTTTTTCTGGTTTCTTGAATTCATTATCGTTTATCTATGTTTCAATATTTTTATCATTAGCCCTCTTTTTTGGTTCCTACTTTTGAAGTTCTTCTCCAGAGATAGCCTGTATATCAATCCGTCATCATTTGAAGGAAGGAATTTAAGTCAATGTCTGCATAAGACTATATTTGAGAGGTGCTTTGGGCTTGGGATTATACATAGTGGAGCTTTAGTAGGTTACTTTCTTTGTCTTATCGGATTTTTGGTCTATGCTTACATGCATGGCCGAGACTCATGGCTTCTCTTCCTTTCCTTCTTCGTTGCTTTGCTTACCCTTCTCCCCGCCTTCATCTGTATATTTTTCTTTTGGAAGCAACATTTAATCTAAACATCCAAAGATTAAACAAATGTATCCAAGTCCGTAGAAAACCATATTGGGTTTGAGGTTTGAGATCGTACAAAAACAATACATGTAACCTGGATAACGTGCAACCTTAGTCACCTGTAAAAGGGGAATAACCTGGATAACCTATAGCCTTAATTGGGATTAATGTATGAACTAGAAGGCCCGGAGATACGATGAAAAAAAAAGTTGGATGATGATGGAGAAGATTATGTATAAAGATTTAAATAAAATGATAATTATTATTATTAATGTCAGCCCCTAAATAACCGTTTGAGGATTTTAAGCCCTCTAATTTTCTTCAAATGCGATCCTCACCGCATAAACTCACTATTTACCGTTTTCGATGGCAGTTCTTCATCCCTAAACATTAGCTACATTATGTAAGTAACTGTTATGTCCATATAAGAGGTCATTAGAATGAAATCGTCCCATCAATTTTATTTGAAGCCTTCTGAGCTTCTTCAAATGTGATTCTCACCGCATAAACATTAGCTACATTATGTAAGTAACTGTTATGTCCATATAAGTGGTCGATTTGAATGAAATCATCACATCAGTTAATTAAAATCAGTCTATCGTTTAATCAATCATGGAGCACAAATTGGATGACAATGCTTTTCCGTTTGAAGAAATTTTTAGGATTGTTAAAAGCCCAACCATGCCAACATAGAAGAACAATGAGGTTTCATTTTCTAAAACAGATTGGTGGCAGAAGAGATTACTCATTGTCTTATATGCTAGCATATATAGTTTCTTATTTTACCAATAACTTCGTTGGACCAGGAATTACCAGGGATTGTGCCACCTGCACCAACTACGTCTTTCGGGCTACGATCGTAGCTCTGATACCACTTCTTAGGATTGCTACAAGCCCAACTATGCCAACGTGGAAGAACAGTGAGGTTCCACTTTCTAAAACCAATTGGTGATAGAAAGGATTACTCATTGTCTTATATGCTAGCATATAGTTTCTTATTTTACCAATATGGGATTGGGTTTGCACCCCAACAGAAATGGCAACCAAGGTGATTTTCTTGAATAGGTGTATGGTTTTTGATCCCCGTCTTTGGAAATTTATACTTTTTTACTTTGATTCAATCGGTGGTTTGATTATATTGTAGAACGTAACTATCGTTTAATTTGGGAATTTGCTATGTTTTTTATATCTGATTTCAATTTCTAATCGCTTGCATAATGAAGAGCTTCGAGTTCATGAAAATGCGAAGCTTGAAACAGTATTAGAAAAATTCACATCTTATTTTGAAATTGACACTCTGAAGATAATTGACTTTTCTATTCACTTCAGTCCTTATAAATCCATTATTGAAAGGGTTATTTTGGAGGAGGTAAAAATTGTCTAACAACTTTGATCAAGTGATATTATCAAGTGATAATAGGCAACCTGAGTCTGCGTAACGTACCCAAAGTTGAAGGGTCTATGCTCTGACTTGATGCGTCGGTAGGCACGAAAAATTCTAAATGGACTTGACTAGGCAGAGTTGAACTTAGGAAATTTATAGACTTGACAAATTTTGACCTAGTTAGATCCGTTCAGCCTGACAATACGACGCTTGGATAGGTTGAGCAGGGAGGTATATATATATATATATATATATATATATATATATATATATATATATATATATATATATGTATATATATATATATATATATATATATGAGAATCTACTCGTCACATTAATTGAACCCGTACTTGGAACTGTGGTTTAACTTTTCCTCGATGTGCGGATTCTGTCCTTAATTCCGGTTGGATGGGGCGACTGGTAAATTCCGATAAATTAGGTCTGTAGAATATCATTTTCTTTCTTTCCGTCTGTTAGTCATATGTTGCACCCTTTGCGTGATTGGAAGAGATCCGACCTGGATTGAAACATATGCAACTCTATTTCTCTACAAGTTATATATGTGAAATACTTTTTATCTGTTAGCCATATGTTGTCTCCTCTGCGTGACTTCTAATCCGACCTGGTACACAGCATATGCAACCTTCTTCTTCTCAACCCCTCTGAAGTAATAAGTAATAGAATTCTGAATCTATCTTCTCTCTGAATGGTTGTCTGCTCACCTGGTGTAAGGAGTACTCTGGAAGTTCTTGATGGCTGGGGCATATCAGGAAGCGGGAAACACGTTCCACTACACTTAAAATTGAACTCATACAGATTGTCTATAGATCTCGCTGCTCAATTTAGGTGGACAACAATATCCTTGGTCGTCGTCAGATGAATGGTCCTTAAGATATAATATTTAAAGAATTAGGATCATATGTAAATTTTAGGATTTTAAGTTCACCCTGTCTTGTAACAAATGGTATGTCCTAAATCTGTCATAATTTTTCGTGTTTAAGCGGACCACAATACCGACGATCGACCAGACAAAGATGTGAATATGAAAGGTACCGACAAGTGGATAAAGATTGTCTAACAACTTTGATCCCAAATCACTCTTAAAGTTAGATATCATTTTATTTTTGTTAAATTTGTTCATCGTTTCTTTTAATTTAAATATTAGGGGAGAATTAAAAATTTAAAAAAAAAATCAAAAATTAAAAATCCAAAAATAGTGTTATTTGTGTTTTATTTCTTGTTCAGAAAAATCAAAAAAAAAAATCCAAAAATATTTTTGTTTCTGTTTTAATTTGTGTGCTAAGTTTTCTTTTAGTTTTGTTTTGTTTTGAAAAGTGATTTCAGGTATAGATAAGACTCATGGAGTTTGTGTTGAAGATTTCTGAGCCAAAGCCTCGTCCGTGAGCATCGAAGAATTCACATTCGAAGGAGCAAGAAATGAAGATTATTCTTTCAAATTCAATCTTTCAACCCCAAAAGCAAGGTGAAGCTGAAATTGAAGATTATGTGACGGATTGAATTGAAGCCTCCTCAATCAGTCTGCTGCTATCTTAAACATGCTGAAGTGATCTAGAAGATTTGTTCTCTCTGATGTTCTCTCTGAAGATTCTCAAGCTGAAAGTACTATCTTTCAAGAATCAGTACGTCAAGCCTCCTCACCCAATGTGCGTTCAATGCCAAATTCTGAAGAAAGGCTCAATTGCTCAAGATGAAGTCATTCATTGAAGATTCATATGCTCATCGTGATGCTGTGAAGAATTTGAAGATTAAAGCTGAATCCAAAGCTCTCAATGAAGATTATCAAGAAAGCCAACTACTTTTTAGGGGGAGCATGTTGGGTCAATTAAGAAAAAGAAGCTATAAACCAAGGGGGAGATTGTTGGGTCAAAATATGGTTTATACTTTACTTTTCTAGGCAATTATATTTTTGTGTAATATTTATGAATTTATGGCCTAGTTTACGGCCGTAAACACCTTGCGGCCGTAAACTCATTTACGGCCCATGTGTGTCCGGCCCAAATTCAAGTATAAATAGAGGTGTTAGGGTGATGAGTAAAGATTGATGAGCACGAAGGAGTTTACAGCCAGAGAGAAAGGAACGTTTGTGTAGGTGAATCTTGTGTAAGGAACTTAATTCATATTATCAATACATTCAAGATTCATATTATTCTTCTTCTTCTCTTCTATTTGATCTGACAGCATCCGTTTGATTGGGATTCCGCACCATCAAACGTATCTGATTGATACACGGGCAGATTAGGGACTTACAGTTTTGGAATTTAGACTTTCAAAATTAACTTTTAATCAACATTTCAAATTTGAAAACTTAAAGGCAAGTTTTGAAACTTTTCAAAACAATTAGGTTTTAATCTCACTTAAAATTTTTGAATTTAAGATATTTAAATTAAAATTTTAAATATTAAAACTCTTGATTTAATAATTATCTTGAATTAGACTATTAATTTAATTATTAAACCATAAGGGATTATCTAAATTGTAACACCGTAAATTCCAAGACAAATTTTTCATTTAAAATAATCATTTTATTCTTAGAAACACTTGTTTAAAATCTCATTCATAGTCGATTTACAAAACATGACTCCATTTTCACTTGCGTAGAAAACCAGGATCCTCCAAAATATGACTCTTTCTCTGGTGTGTACAATCAAGCCGGTGCCGTCCCGTGATACTAAAAGAAACCTGAAAAACATCACACAAAACACTGTAAGCACGAAGCTTAGTGAGTTCCCCAAAATACCACACAGAACACATATTAGCCACTCGAGGCTATAACTCTATGGGTCCGTGCACCCAAACTCTGTGAACCCTCAGGTTCCAACTCTAGGAACCTTCCGGTTCCAACTCTATAAACATGCACAGCATAAATCACATAGAAATAATGCAGTACAACACATCACGTACATATAGCATACAAATACTCTGATCACATAACTCTGGTTACCTACTCAAGGTAAAGTATAGTGAGAAGACTCACCTGGCAAGCAGAAAGCAGATATCCCCACACTTGAATCTCGAACTCACCACCGCCTAACACGTAAGGCAAATACTCTCATGAATATAACTCTCAAGACTAGAATAAATCCTCTCAAGACTAGAATAAATCCTCTCAAGACTAGAAAGCAGATATCCCCACACTTGAATCTCGAACTGAGCCTCCAAAGGTCACCCAAATCATGATCCAAATATCCCACTAACTTCCTCCCCGTGACCACTATCCCGGCCCCGTGACACGCAAGTCACGAAATTCTCTTTTCCTTATGCAAGAAAGTACAATCCAACCGAGGATCGTCTCCACTCTGATCTTTGGTTTCTGCTGCGCATATCCCTTGAGCATCTCACCACATTCCCCGACAGAGACGGGGACCCCAGTCTCGCCCCTGGTCCAACATCCAGGCTCCAAAAACTCAATACTAGGGCTACTCAAGCCCAAAACTCTTCCACATCATACACTGATCGGAGAACATTCCATCATCACACTCTCTTGCCATCTAGTGAGCACTACGGCTCCTCGCGGTATCACAGCACCCTCTGACTAGTGAGTACTACGGCTCCCCGCAGTATCACAACACCCTATGACTAGTGAGTACTACGGCTCCCCGCAGTATCACAATACCCTCTGACTAGTGAGTACTACGGCTCCCCGCAGTATCACAACACCCTCTGACTCCACTAGCTCGTGCTCCACAGACTATCATAGGCGGCTACCCATACTGGTCTCGAATATTCATCACAGACTCTGGAGGCAATCGTCATAACAGATGCCCACCCTTGCGAAGATCCACTCTCCCAAGTAATCTCCCTGGATGCCCATACTCGAAGGCTCTCACTAGATCCATAGATACCTAATATACCACAAGTCATCTCAACTCAAGATCCACGAATAACTTTGAAATAAAGATATCAATACCCGGATACCTCGGAACACCCCCACCGAACATCACAAGATCCTGCCACAACCACAGATCTCCTGCTCCAAGCACCATATAGATGCAATAATACATTCCCTCTGAACCCCATAACTAGATCTTCATTTTTCCCAAGTTGCAACTTCGGTGTATTCAATTTCTCAATTTCAATACGAAGAAACGCTAATGCTACGAAATACGCTGGTAATTCTCCGAAACCCTTTTTCCGCCGCTCAAAATCCAAACAAGGATACGCATACCGACCCGGGAGTTGGCTGCCCAATCATTCTTTATCTACTTTCCCCAACACTGACCAATACCAGATTCCTGACTAATAAACACCTATCGTGGAGACATTCATCCTTCTCAAACAAGTACTTCCCGCATTAACTCACTCTGACCCCCTTTCCTCGATCACCGACATCTCTGGTCTCATGATTTCTTACCGCATATCTCTATACTCCACTTATAACTGCTCTTGACAAATCTCTGCTTTCTTACATACGGCACCCGGTTCTCCCCCACTTAGGGTTCGAACCATCACCAAATAGCATGCAACTAACCCATAACTATATTCTCCAGCAAAATCGCACCTGCCCCCGGAAAGTGCTACACAACGCCCGATAATCCCCCCTTAAGGAAATGAATCGACCTCATATACTTTAAACCTCTGGTGAACTCCTCAAGAACTTCTCGTCACGTCTGCCTCTAGTCGTTCCAAATCTCGTACCAATTGAGTACCAAACAACTCAACTGCTCGATAACATCCCTGGCTCATAGATTGAACCATAAAATCATCGTACCCCTCACCTCAACTCATTAACCAACGCTCCAACACCGGGATCATCCCAAGAACAGGAACCCACTCCCAAATTCAACACCCCATGGATAGAAAACTCTCGGCACCGCTGAACTCGACTGAACTCCCCGCTGATACCACTACCGTACACCCGACTAAACTCAATTAGGTATAGCGTGGCCCTCGACTATCCCAGTCTCAACTGACTATCTGCTCATGATAGATCACTGCCTCGCGGCACACATGTTACCTGATACTCTGGTGAGAAATCATCATCAATGATGACCTGCAGGGTTTACCCCTAAACCCAAAACCAAAACATCATGCTTCTCATATTTTTCACACGATCATAATCAGTACCTCCTAGATCATAGGAGGTGACATCTCCTTTATCGACTGGATCGCCCAACTCAGATCGAAATTCTCCCTTCTCACTAACTCCTTACTAAAATACTCTGAGGGGCTCTCGATCTCCCTCTCAAGGGACGCCTCTTCGAACTTACTCGTGACCGAATAACCAGAGAACCACAAACATCATTCACTACGAACCATGGTACTCATTCCATGACATCTCTTCTCAATATGCCCCGGTGTATGGTACCCTAACCATAACATCACTCCCCAATCTGCTCCGATGTATGGTACCCGGACCATAACATCACTCCTCAATCTGCTCTGATGTATGGTACCCGAACCATAACATCACTCCTCAATCTGCCCTGATGTATGGTACCCGAACCATAACATCACTCCTCAATCTGCCCTGATGTATGGTACCCGAACCATAACATCACTCCTCAATCTGCCCTGATGTATGGTACCCGAACCATAACATCACTCCTCGATCCGCTCCGATGTATGGTACTCAAACCATAACATCACTCCTCAATCTGTTCTGATGTATGGTACCCGAACCATAACATCACTCCTCAATCTGCCCTGATGTATGGTACCCGAACCATAACATCACTCCTCGATCCGCTCCGATGTATGGTACTCAAACCATAACATCACTTCTCAATCTGCTCTTTAGAACCTTCAGAATACTCCCTGTATCAAGTATGGGTCCTCTGCTTTCAGTAGTACGAGCCCATACTACCTGCCACATCTACCCATACTTTCCACACAGACCATCCCAGAGCTTCTAAATAGCTGCTCGACCTGCTCTTTCACCAATCCCATCGCGCGTGCTCGCTTCCCAGCGAAATTCTCTATTCTACAAGCGCACTCATCTGGATAGGGTTACTCCCTAGGCTCTTCCGTTGTCCTCCCACTTCTTTGCTATCAGGTGCTGAAGAGCTCCTAATGATGCCAACCATCTACCTCCTGAATATCGTCATATTCACTTGGTAGCTGACTCCCATCATTGAGAGTTCCACAAAGCACAAAGCAAGCAACATTCAAGCATCGAAGAATACATAGGACTCCCTCTCTGTGATAACTCCATCTTCTCGGCTCATCCTCGAAAGTACCACCGAACTCTGTAACTCTACCCCTCATGGGTTCTAACTGGATACTCTCACTCATCACATACTCAAAAGCATAACACCTATAACAACGAGTCCTAGGCTAAGGCATCACAAATCAGGCCACTCTAGTCCTAACATATGAAATACCTAGCCTGTCTCTAGCATGCAATAATATCTCATAAAGTGCATCATACATATCTCATAACACAAAAATAAGGGTATTTTAGGAAATCACCATTCGGGCTCTGGCTGATTGTACACACTGCTCTTTCTTGCTTTCTCTTTGAACCCTTATTCATTTTTAGAAAATTATTTCCAGATTTACCCCGAAGGCGCATCCGAATCCCTCAAACCAAGGCTCTGATACCAACTTGTAACATCGTAAATTCCAAGACAAAATTTTCATTTAAAATAATCATTTTATTCTTAGAAACACTTGTTTAAAATCTCATTCATAGTCGATTTACAAAACATGACTCCATTTTCACTTGCGTAGAAAACCAGGATCCTCCAAAATATGACTCTTTCTCTGGTGTGTACAATCAAGCCGGTGTCGTCCCGTGATACTGAAAGAAATCTGAAAAACATCACACAAAACACTGTAAGCACGAAGCTTAGTGAGTTCCCCAAAATACCACACATAACACATATTAGCCACTCGAGGCTATAACTCTATGGGTCCGTGCACCCAAACTCTGTGAACCCTCAGGTTCCAACTCTGGGAACCTTCCGGTTCCAACTCTATAAACATGCACAACATAAATCACATAGAAATAATGCAGTACAACACATCACGTACATATAGCATACAAATACTCTGATCACATAACTCTGGTTACCTACTCAAGGTAAAGTATAGTGAAAAGACTCACCTGGCAAGCAGAAAGCAGATATCCCCACACTTGAATCTCGAACTCGCCACCGCCTAACACGTAAGGCAAATACTCTCATGAATATAACTCTCAAGACTAGAATAAATCCTCTCATAACACCCTCTTATGGGTAAAAGACTATTTTACCTCTCTCTTGGCCCAAAGGCCACATCGCTGACCAAACCCTAAAAGTCAACGGCCAACCCTTGGTCGAAATCAAAGTCCTCAGTCTAAGTCAACCCCTGACTGACCCTACTCGCCGAGTCAACCCTGTGACTCGTCGAGTTCCCATAATCAAAACTTCACTCAATCTGCGACCTAACTCGCCGAGTCACCCCGAGACTCGCCGAGTCCAACAACTCTGAGTCCACTCGCACACGACTCACCGAGTCATCCCTCGACTCACCGATTCTCGACTCAACCAGAGAATATTTGGGACTCTTCGACAAGACTCGCCGGGTCCAAATGGACTCGTCGAGTCCAAGGCTATCTTCAACCTACTCGCCGAGTTGTTCTTCCAACTCGTCGAGTTCCAGGCCATCTTCAAGCAACTCGTCGAGTCTCCCCATGTGACTCGTCGAGTACCACCGGTCTGAATCCATACAGAAGCATCTCAGGCCATGCAATTGATCCAAAACATAGATCTAGTCTCCTACCACTCATCCATCACGTAAAGTGGCAAACTTTACGTGAATCCAAAGAGATCTAAGCCGTTTGCACATTGGGGCTAGGGTTTGGGACATGTAAGCTTCACTAAACACTCCAACACAGGGACTTTCATGCTCTCTGATTCTTCTCCCTTCCAGATCTGAGGTAGCAACCTCAGATCTAACCTCTAGACTTCCCATTTCATCCATAGACAATTCCTCACAAACCCCAAAATGAAGAAACAACATAACAACAGGTCAATAACGAGATATTACCTCTAAGTGATGCCCCAACTGCAATGCAATTCGAATCCAAGCAAAGCCCCTTGCTCCAAGCCTTCAATCTTCCCAAAATTCCTTCAACCATTACTTCTCCAAGCTCCAATCCACTCAACAATGGTGCTTCTCCGTGATTTAGGGTTTTCTGGGGCTCAAGGGGTGATAAAGAGGCTGGGAGGAAAACATAGTGATCTTTATATAAGGCTCAACCCCGAGAATTAGGGTTTTCTCCACTCAGTGCATACTCGCCGAGTCCATTACACTGACTCGCCGAGTCGGCCACTTAACACGCGACCAAATTGCGACTCTACTCGCCGAGTCCGCACATGGACTCGCCGAGTCACTCTTTCCCAATTTACTCATTTAGCCCTTCAACTCTACTCTTGATATTTCGGGATGTTACATAAATCATGAGGATAATTACCATTTATACATTTAAGATATCCTAATCCCTTAAATATCTCTATAGATTTCGAAAATAAGGTTATGATCATCTAAAATCTTTAATTACAATATATAACAGTTAAAGGATAATTACAAGATATGGGATAATCCAAATCCATAAAAATTAGGATCTTATCTTGGGAAGGAGGCCAATTTCGAAAATCAAGGGATTAAGACAAACCCTAGATTTCGAAATTTAAAGGTTTAAGGAAAGGGTTTGAAAATCTTATTCAAACTTTTGCAAATTAGGGTTTGCAAACCCTAATCTCGAAAATCCTAGCCTCCTAGGGTTTATTGGCTATAAACCCTAATTTGTCAAGTTAATACATTTGAATATACTAATTGAAAACAAGTAAAACAATGGCTCTGATACCACTGATGGGTTTTATACAAACAATCCTATGTGTGCATGCAACCCTAGAATTGGATCTATGTTTTCTCTATTAGATACACAACATTATGAGCACATAATAAAACCCTATTGATGATTATTATTTTCGAAATTAATCAAGAAGGTTAGATTGCATACCTCTTGTTGTTATATTGTAATAACAACTTAAATCTTCAAACCCTAAGTCTTGAAAGCAAGTACCACAAGTGTAGTACCTCTAATGGCTCACAAACACCACAAGCAATTGGAGAGGCTATAGAGAGAGAAGAGAGGAGGTAGAAATCGTCCTTAGATGCTCTAGGGATCAAGTGGACGAAATCCTAAGGCCTTAGGGGTCTTTATATAGGGTTGTAATTAGGGTTTCAGTCCTTATCCTTATCCAATTACTTACCCATCAAGCAACCATAAGATAAGCCTTGAAAAACCATTATCTCTTGGACCTTGGACGATTTTAAGGATATCCTTATCCTTGAATTCGTCCATCCTTTAACAAGGATAACCATTGCCCTATTTTTCAACTATCACATAATTACAATTTAGCCCCTCTAGTTTAATTAATTACATTTGATCACAACATTGATTCTTAATTAATTATTGACCAATATTAATTAAACAAATATGATTTCTCCTTTAATATATTATTCTTATAACATATTAATAAATCATAATAACCTCTTTCTCTATTATTTCTCAAGTTAAGTTGCTTTGGTGAAGGCAACCCAAAAGGACCATGCATAATCGGGTCAAGTACTTACCAAATATGGTTACGGGCTTAGGAACTAATACAACAAGGTTGTAGGCCCTATGAGGTGGTACACTCAGGCCCTATGAGGTGCTCTAGTCATGTTGAAGGCTCATGTATGCATGTAGTTATATGTTTGGTTATGTCTGGTACTTTGGGGAAATTCAGTAACCTTTGGCTTATAGTTTGAATTCATGGTTTCCAGTACTTCAGAGGATAGGGGCAAGGCGAAGGCTTGATCGTGAACATCATTCTTGATTTTATGAGATTATGATTTTGGGATACTCTGATTCATGTTTGTGAATTTTGGAAACTATGTTTTGTAAACACTTATGGTTTTGGATTGGTTTCAAAAATGAAAAATTTTACCTTGATTTTTGGGAGGTTACATTTTTGTTAAAAAAGTAATTTAAAAAACTCATGAAAATGGCAAACGAAAGTATTAAAATTTTCAACTTACTAAGCTTGTTACAACCCAACAAGGCTCATCTTGCAAGTAATGGAAAGATAAAAGCACAACCATAAAAAGAGGAAGATGGTAACAACCTTGGATGATCTTTGGGTCCTTTGGGGGAGACTTGGAAGTTGATGGAGATGGATGAACCTTTGAGATACCAACAAGTTGTCAACTTGATAAAAGATGCTAGTCTTGTAGGTAAAACTCTTAAGCTTCTAACCAATCCCAAGTATGGTTTAATGTGAGAAAAAGGATGCAAGTAACTTGAACTCTAATCTTCTAAACAAGATAGAATGGGAGAAAGCAAGGAGGTCACTGTTTTTCTATCAAAAAATGAAGGGATGAAAACCTTCATAAAGCTAAATTATTACCCAAGAGTTCATTACACTTTAAGCATTCCATACTCTAAAGCCTACAAGTCTCCCATGCCTTTTAAGCCATGCTTACTTTCCCTTATTGTATTCAAAAGACCATGTCTTGTTATCTAGAAACTAGCTCATCTTTATTTGTATAAAAAGAGAAGAAAACTTTATAAAATTCTTACAACTCTTTATAAGATAAACCTTATTTTTTAGCAAAAAGACAAAAGAGTCTTTCGTCCAAAATAATGTACATGACTTATTAATTCATACCATATTAAATAATATGTTACTTGTTATTGTAAAATAACTATTTCCATGAAATAGATACTTTCCCAATTTATTATAAGAGTTTATGAATATTTTTTTTAAATCAATTGCTACTAAATAATCAATTATATCAAGTTGTTGTTAGTGTGACCCTTAGGATCATATGTTAATTAGCAATATCATTTTAATATGACTCTTGAGCATATAAGATCTTTCAAATGTTTCATTAGGTGGTGTGTAGCACTATCTTTTTGCCTATGAGTAATTTAATACTTTTGGGTGAGTCTTCTTAATATAATTTGTAGGATGTTAGACTGTCTTTGTGAATCTAGCATGAAAGATTAGGATCTGACCCTTAGCAATTGTATGAAAGACCATGATCTGGCCCCTGACACTTTTATGAAAGACTAGGATCTAAATCCTGCCCACTTATATGTAAGTCCAAGATTTGGTCCTTCGCATTGCAAGGAAATACTATGATTCGGCTTATGGCTAGAAGTAATTATAAGACTATGATTTGGCTTACTGTATTCACTTGGGGTTGAAATAGACCCATAATTTGTACATATGTTATGTGGTATTTTAGGGAACTTACTAAGCTTTGTGCTAATAGTTTTATGTTTAAATGTTTTAGGTACTTCTTGTTCCAAAGGAAATGGTCCGGCTCGATCGCACTACATCCCAAGAGTTTTCAACACTATCTAATTTATGACTTACTCTAACATTTTGAGAATACATTACAATCTAATTATCTCTTGAATGATTAAATGAATGGTTTGTGATTGTTGGAAAAATGAAACCTTTCCCTTATATTTTTGGGATGTTACACAATTAATTGGAAAATAAATACATAAAGGGCATTATGGTCATTTCAAATATGGTGCAAACTAAAATCACAACAGAATTGCATATCAGAGAGGAAGTGTGTTTATTTTAAACAAATGAGGGATGGTCTAAAATAATTTTTGAAAATATGGACTAAACGTACATTTTTACATCTGCACGAGGGACGATAGGAGTAATTTACCATTTTATTAAGTAGAATAACATAAATGAAACGTGGAAAATTAATTGAAAATGGTATAATATTAATTTCATATAAAGTTTGTAACAAAAAGAAACCACATCGATGATCCACGCAAGTTTTTAAAACCATAAGAACTATGTTTGTCAAAAAAACATGGATTGAAGTTGTGATATTTGATAAACCATGGAGACCATTAATATAAATTAGTCAAAAAAAAATTATTAGAGATTTTCATAAAGAATGTAAAAGCAACCAAACAAAGTTAACTTAAAGATTCTAATCTTTGCAGATAAAAAAGTTAGTTTCCATGGAGTAAAAAAAAAAGCCAAGCAAAAGAGTAGATTACACGAATGCTTCTTATGGTTTGGAGTAATCTGTGTGTTTGGTCCCTAATTGGTTTTTTTTTTTAACTAGGACGGTCCTTATAATGTATTTTTGTTGAACGTTTGTTCCCTGACAGACCTAAAAAAACTATATTGCCCTTCTTTATTTATTTTTTTAATATGTTTATTACTTTTTTTATTCATTTATTATATATATATATATATATATATATATATATATATATATATATATATATATATATATATATATATATATATATATATATATATATATATATATATATAGACAAAGTAGATCTCACCCCAAAACACCCATGCCCATTACCCACCATTCTCACAATCTCACCCGTGTGCACCATTCTCATCATTGCCACTGCCATCTGGTTGTCTTCTCCGGAGAAATGTTTGACATCTCACAACCAGTGTTCTTTAGCAAATCCCAAATATAAAAACTAAACCAAAGCATTTAAATCAATAGAATCTTGAGAACTTACAAAAACCACCTACATCAACCAAAGAAAAAAAATTCCAGGATCTGAAATTTGCAACATTGATTTCTTTCCAAACATCCTCCATATATATATATTTTTTTTCCAATAATGCATCTTTCCATGGTTTCTTTAGTTTATCCAAATCAAAAAACATCAATACCCGCCAATTAGTATCATGTATAATACAGATATAACCCTAGGGCGATGAGTTTAAAAAAATATATGAATCAAATAAAGTATTTGAGTCAGGGTATATGAACGGTCGGAGTTTGACCTAGGAGAATAAGAAAGACAATGAAGAAGAAGGATAAGGTTGTCAATTTTGTTTTGCCAGAGACATTATTTTAAGGATCTTTTAATGGTGACCAACGAGATGCAGTGAAAAGAGGTGGTGACAGAGACATGCTTCTAACCGGAGAAAGGAGGCAGAATAAGCAGTGCAGTGGCAATCTAGTTGTCGATTGTATTTTTGCGGTATTGACGGCAGCGAGAAGGATAGTTATCGGAGTGATGGTGGAATCATTGGTGCTTTTGGTCCATACCTTCTCAGAGACCTTATGCTTCGTGGTCTGCTAGAGAACCGGAGTTGAGGGTTTGCTCAAGAAAGGTGGAAGGTATTCTGGTGGCTATGTGTCACAAACACATCACATATTAGGTCCGTATCATGCCATAAGCCCAAGTGTAGAACTCACTCCAAAAGCCAGCTTGTAGGAGGAGAGGACACCTAGACTTATAAGCCATCCACTTATAGTTTTTTCAGGTGATGTGGGATCATAACAATACCCCACACTTTGAAAAGCCAACGTCCCCGTTGGTCACAGTTGGCACCCCCTTTCGATCCAAGCCACCACTCTGAGTCATTGTTGGTCACGGCTATGTCGGTTATGGTTGGCTCCCCTCTTTTCGGGTCGAAGCGAGCACTCCGTAGGCCACCACTACAAGTTTTGGCACTTCGAAAGATGGGGACGGCTCTGATAACCAATTGATACAAACTTATCCCATACTAGGCCCGTATCATATTATAAGCCCAAGTGCATAACTCACTTCGAAAAGTCAGCTTATAGGAGGAGGGGACACTTAGACTTATAAATCACTCACTTATAGTACTTTTAGCCGCTGTAGGATCATAACACTATGGCATCTGTTGGAGACGATGTTGACGAAGATGGGGAGGAGAATGATTGATGGCAACTTTATATTTTGAAGGTGTGGGTATAAAGCGAATTAGCGTTTTATATTTTGAGGGTGTGGGTATAAAGCGAATTAGCGTTATAACCATATAAGGGTAGGTTTTATTATTTTATAAAATTATAATAGTAAATAAAATAATAAACAAATAATAAAAAGGTTTTTAAAAAGAATAAAAATTAAGAAATAAACAATAAATAAATCCAAAGAGAAATAAAGAAAGGCAAAACCACATGGAACATTGGTGTAATATACTCCAAGCAAAATAGCCCAAGGAAATCAGGCCACAAAGTCGTCGCCAGATTTGGGATACGGAAAAACCGAAGAGATGCCTGATCATTCTGGTTCCACAGAAGATTCAAAAGCAAACCATCTCTGACAAGGATTCAACATTTATCAAGGGTTCTAAAGCCACAGTTACACAGTCAATTTCAGAAAACTCAAAGTAAAAGACCAATTTGGCCTCCGAACAGGATGCTGCAGTTATCATTCAGTCGATGTTTAGAAGTTTTCTGATCATTTCAAAAACAAATCTTCAGGTTTTCTTAAACTTCGTGTACAAATGCTTATGATTTTTCTAAATTGTTAGACTAGACATTAAAATGAAAGACTTGAAGCGACCAATGTTTGTAATTTAACCAATCGAAAAGACAGCAAGTTTTATAAATAAAAAGCTAGCTTTAAGCTAGGCAAATAAAGTCTTACAAAGTCGATTAAATATACAAATACCAGGAACTGAATAACTGGATTAAGATACGAGAAAAGTAAACAGTAGATCGAGGGAACCAAACATCATAAGCACCTCAAAATGTCAACAAACGCATCCACCCTCGTATCATTTCTTGAATGGGACCCGCCTTATAGCATCTTAGTATCTTACTTTGACGTGATCTCCAAAACAACCATCTAGTTTTCTCTGATTAATTATTAAATACACGCAACTAAGATACATATATTGCATAATATGGAAATGATTATTCCTTTTCATTTATATACTTAACAACCACCACCACCACCACCACCTCCACCACCACAACCACCACCTCCTCCACCACTACTAGCGGCACCTGCTATGCCACCAAAAGCGACAGCGTGATTATTGCGTCGATGTTTCTTCTCGGATTTATGATCACCAGAGTCACCACAAGCAAATATAATCATGGATAAGATCGACATAGATACCACAATCATGCATAACATGAACGCGATATGGGAACCCTCAAAGTTGAGAATTTCTCCACTGCTGCCCCCAATATCAATCATCCGGGCCATGCTGCTTGCCTCAATTCAAGTATTATGATTATGATAAATAGAGTATGTATTACAATTTATATAGTCTTTTTACATTACCTATGTGACTATGTTCAAATTTATATGCCTAGAAATTTTGACATGGTCATAAGTCATAAGTCAATTGCTTTTGATTAAAGTTTTTGTTTTTTTTAAGAAGGGAAATGATGGGGAAAGGAAAGTAAGATTCCTATCTTAAATGTTCAAACCTTTATTTTTAATTTCGACGGAAATAGAAAGGAAAAGTGGAAAACAAGTGAAATATTATCCGTAGTGCTTGAATTATTGTTTTTCTTAAAGTTTTTTTTTTTTTCTCAAATACTTACATTTATGATTTTGTTATTAATATCAAATACTTACATGTAATAATCACAAAATCATCAAAATTTTACTAAATATATAAATATAAAATTATAAAAACTATTAGTTTTTCATCTATTTTTTTAAAAATTTAAAATATGAATAAAATGATACTTTTAATTTATTTTTATTTCTTTCAAAAAAAAAAAACTCGAAACCAAATTGCTAACGTAGGTTTGTATACCATTTGACAATTTAGGTGACAATTTTGACACGATTGCCCTTGAACTAATTGATTTTTATACCAGGGGAAATTGCGTGGAAATTTCAGTTAGGATCCCATTATACACATAACCGACATAAGTTTTATCAAACAGTTTAGAGATTCATTTAACAAAGTAATCATTATTTTAAGGTTAAATAAAAACTGCAAAATGCAAAATATTAAGAAAGTCACATTCATATTCATATTTAAAACATTATTTTTCAGTAATTTCCTTATTTTCTATGGAAATATGTATATTTAGAAAGGGTCCTGTTATTCGGCCACCCTCTCTAAAAAAAATCCTTTATTCACGCGCTTTCTTTGTTTCCTTTGTTCCACTCGCCCTTTTTTTTTCCTTCATGCAACTTACCATTTTGAGTTCATGGTCCTTGTACTTTCAACAATTGCTAAAATACACCCAAATGCAAATTTCCAATTTATATTTGATACTTTCTAAAATTTCAATGTATCCTTGAACATTTATATTTTTAACATTTAATTGATCTTTGTTACTTTACTTTCATTATAGTTTCCTTTATAACATATTTCACCTTTAATTATTTATTAATAATTATATAATATTTTTTTATTAAATAAATTTACATAAGTTTATGAACGTGTTTAATTTTATTTTAGTTCCTTTGCTTTTTATTACATTCTTATGCTTTAAAATATTTATAATTTATTTAAATACAATGTCATTTATTTTCATCATTAATCCTTTTCCAGTAGTTTTTCTTTAATAAAAATAAGTTATACATTATTGAATTAATATACATTAAAAGATAAAATATATTTTCTTTAACATATTTAAAATTACATAATATTTAGCTTTTGAACATATATTTATATAAAAAAATTCCTATATATAAAATGAGATGTATTATTTTTTTTTTAATATTTTTGTTATCTATTAAAAACATCACATCAGAGCCAATAAACAACTGTAGTACTAGAAAGTAACCTCGGTTTTCCGTATTGACATATGAGTGCTCCATTATAGAATTGGTGCTAGTGATCGAGTAATCAAACATGTTTCCATTAAAAGTATTAAAGTATATAAGTGAATTGAATTTAAAAACCAATGTTACAATATTGATCCTCTATCTTTCGTTCCTTTTTCCAATCACACCTTGAACTTAGATTTGAATTTAATATAACCCTTAAC
Source organism: Lactuca saligna (assembly GCF_052625555.1). Classification (NCBI taxonomy): domain Eukaryota; kingdom Viridiplantae; phylum Streptophyta; class Magnoliopsida; order Asterales; family Asteraceae; genus Lactuca; species Lactuca saligna. The sequence continues at coordinate 161,608,289 of NC_136423.1, read as the reverse complement.
TTCATATTTATATTTATTATCTTCTAATATTAGAATTCATTACAAATTAGATTATATTTTATAAATCCTTAAAAACTGAAAACGGATGTTACATTTCTCCCATACTTACAATGATTTCGTCACCTAAATCTTATTCAAACAACTCGGGATAACTCTTCTTCATTTCCTCTCCTGATTACCAAGTATATTTTGAACCACGACGGTGTTGCCATTACAATTTAACAATTTCTACTTTTTTGTTGCGTAAAGTTTTCATCTTTCTATCCAGAATCGTAACTGGTTTCTCTATATAATTCAGACGCTCGTCAACCTGAATGTTTTCCAAGGGTACTACTGCATCCAGGTCTGTTTTGAACTTACATAACTGAGAAACATGAAAAATATTGTGGGTCGGGTTTAGTTCATTTCATAGATCCAAATGGTAAGCAACTTTTCCCATTCCTGCAACAACTTTAAAAGGTCCAATAAATCTTTGGCCCAACTTGTCGCTTTTCCAGAACCACATAACACCTCTCCATAGCGATACCTTCAAAAGTACAAAGTCCACTACCTGGAACTCAAGATGCGACCGACGTTGATCTGCATAACTCTTATATCGACTTTGAGCAGTTTTTAATCTTTCACGTACTTGTTGAATAAACTCAGTAGTTTTTAATAAAACCTCAGTGCTTCCCATAACTCTTTGGCTGACTTCTCTCTAGCATATCGGTGTACGACATTTCCTTCCATAAAGCATCTTAAATGGGGGTATACTAATATTGGAGTGATAACTATTGTTGTAAGAAAATTTTGCCAATGGTAGGTACGAGTCCCAACTTCCACTATAGTTAAGTATGCATGTCCGAAGAATGTCCTCCATGATTTTTATCGTTCTTTCACTTTTTCCAACGGTATGAGGATGATAAGTTGTGTTAATATGTAATCGTGTGCCAAGTTCCTCATGGATCTTCCTCCAAAATATGGAAGTGAAACTAACATCCATATTAGAGACTATCAACAGTGGAACTACATGTCGGGAAACCACCTCTTTAACGTAAATATCATCGAGTTTCTATGATGAAGAGTTCTCTCGAATAGGTATAAAGTGGTCACTTTTGGTCAACCAGTCAACAATCACCCATATAGTATCTACTACACAAAGATTCTTTGGCAACTTGGTAATGAAGTATCCTAACATGTTCCCATTTCCACATCAGGATATCAAGTGGTTGTAATTTTCCATATGGTCTATGATGTTCAACCATCACTATACGACATGTCAAGCATCTCTCAACGTACCATGTCACGTCCCTTTTCATACAGGGCCACCAATAATTATTTCATAGGTCTTTGTTCAATTTTGTAGTTCCTAGATTAATCAAGGGTTTGGACTTGCATGCCTTATCCATTAGTTTTTGTCAAGTCCCTCAAGATTATGGAACCCAAAATCTGCCATAAAGGGTTAACAACCCATGACTGTCTATCTTAGAAGCTAAAATTTGCCCGACTATTATTTCTCTTTTTTTGTTTCTTCCTCAATTGCTTCCTTTTAAGCTTGTTGGATGATTTCTAGTACGCAGGTGATCACATTCATCCTTAAGCACTGACCCTTAATCGGTGAATTAGAGATCTTCTAACTAATGCATTGGCCACCACATTGGCCTTGCCCAGATGGTAAAGGATTTCACAATGTAATCCTTTACAATATCTAACTGTCGACGTTGCCTCATGTTTAAATTTGGTTGATCAATTAGGTACCTTAAACTCTTGTGATCTCTATAAATGGTACACCGTACCCCATATAAGTAATGTCTCAAAATCTGAAGGGAAAAGACCATTGATCCCAAATCTAGATCATGCTTTGGATAATTAGCCTCATGTAGCTTCAATTGTCTTAAGGAATAAATGATTACTCGATCTTGTTGCATAAGAACAACTCTAAAACCTATGATTAAAGCATCACAATATCATCAACACCTTCAGGAAGTGTTAATACCAATGCTTCACGTAGCTTCTTTCTTAATGTCTTGAATGATGAATGTTGTTCCGGACCCCAACTAACAACAACGCCCTTCTTTGTCAAATGAGTCATTGGTACTGCAACCTTTGAGAAGTCTTGGACAAATCTTATATAATATCCAGCCAAACCAAGAAAACTTTGAATCTCAGAGGGAATGGTTGGAGCCTGCCATTCCATTATTGTCTCAATCATAGTTGGGTCAACCAAAATTCCATTCTTATTAACAAGATGCCTAAGGAGTTGGACCTCTTGTAACCAAAATTTGCACTTTGAAAACTTAGCGTAAAACTTCTCTCTTCTTAGAACTTCGAGTATCTCCATTAGATACTCCTTATGTTGCTCTTCAGTTTTGGAAGATATTAAGATATCATCGATAAACAAGATTACCAATTGATCGGGCATAGGTATGCACACATAGTTAATTAGAACCATAAGCGCGAATGGCGCATTAGTATGTCCGAAAGGCATTACTACAAACTCATAATGACCATATCGGGTTCTAAAAGCATGCTTTGGTATATCTTCCTCCCTTACTTGCATATGGTAGTATCCTAAAAGTAGATCAATCTTGGAAAACCACGATTCTCCTTGAAGTTGATCAAAAAAGTCGCCAATCCTAGGCAGTGGATCACAATTCTTTACTATGAGCTTGTTAAGTTCCATGTAGTCAATGTACATTCTATGCAAACCATCCTTTTTCTTGACAAACAGAAACAATGCTTCCTAAGGGGAATTGCTTGGTCGAATGAACCCTTTGACTATCAATTCATGGAGTTTGCGCTGACAATCATGCATTGCTGGTGGTGCAAGCCGATATGGTGCCTTAGCTAGCGGAGCCATACCAAGGTTTAAATAAACTCAAAAGTTTACTTGTGTCTTTGGAGGTACATATGGTAAGTCTTCAGGAAAAACATTAGGGAACTCACAAATTATAGGTATTTCTGCAATTTCTTCCTTCTTTTTCTTTCGGTTATCGATCACATATACGAAAAATCCTTTACAAGCATGTTGTAGGTATTTTCTGGTTCTTGCAGTGGAACAAAACGTTGAAAAAATTCTAGAACCCTTGCCTCGTATGGTCAGTTCTCCCCCACTTAGAGGTTGAACTCGTACTACCCTCCAGTTACAATCAATCAGAGCTTCAAATTTTTCCAACCAGTCCATACCTACTATAATGTTCACCTCTCTCATAAGAATAGGGATAAGGTTTATTGGAAAATTATCATCATAAATCTTTAGAGTGTAACTATGATAAACTTTTGAGGCGTTAATTTTTCAATCGTTATCTATCTCGACTTTCTGCGGGTGATCCAAATCTCTTATGGCAACGCTGAGGTTCTTACTAAACTTAAGTGACACAAAATAATAACTCACCTTCGAGTGAAATAATACTAATGCAAGAATAAAGTTTAATAAAAATGTACCTAATCCCATGTATCAATATATAAGTACTCATCGAACGATTATGACTTTATAACACAATAAGAACATACTGGTTATGACGTAAGGCACTATTGTGGCTTCTTCTGTTGTGAGCTGAAAAGGTCAACCATTGGCCCTTAGAGCATCATTTATGCCCTGGCATCCGTCTTTGATCCTCAAAGCTATAGGTGTTGGAGCTTGTATTTCACCTGTTGCATTCAGAAGAGGACGATGGACCTTGATATGGCCTTCCTGGTTGCAGTGGTAACAAATATGTATTCCCTACTTTCCTTGCTTGTAGTCTTGACTGTAATGTCCTTATTTTCCACACTTGTAGCATATAAACACATGGCAGACACCTTCGTTCACTTCCCACACTTGCTACATTTAGAACCTCCTTATCCTCCATTCCTTGTATTAGCAATTTTGAACTTCCAGGCTGCTGGCTCAGACGGAGTTGGAGTCTGTCTCTTTTCTTTTGTCTGAGTCTTCAACTCAATTTCTCTACCCCTTATACACTTATGCATCTCTGCTAATGCTTTGTATTTATTGTTGGACACAAATTCTCAGATCTCAGTTTTGAGCATACTTAAATACCGAGACATTTAAACTTATTATGAAGATACATACTCTTGGCAAAACAAATCTGTAACGCCTGTGTTTCCGGGCTTGCCATTTTTAGCAATGTAATAGTCTAGGTTAACCTTTGTAACTAAATTTGAAATAATAAAAATGTATTATTTGTGAATTATGTGAATTATGTGTTTATTTCTTGATTTTTATAATTTAATGAATTAAGAATAAAATAAGCGTCAAAATTAAAGTGTGAGATAAGCCCGACATCTTTGCATAAACTTGTAGTGGTTGAAACAAGGATTCTGGAGATATAAGGAATGCCAAAATCTGAGTTATACGAAGAAGTTATGACCTGTTGAAGTTTCGAGACAGAACCGGTATGACGATGAGTGACGTAAAATATGAATTTAAGATAGAGCGATATTTAGCCTTAGCGATCTAAACGAAAGTCGTAGATTTCGTTAAACCGAGAGCGTGCATAAAAGGAACGCCCAAATCTGACTTCGTATGAGGAAGTTATGATTTTTCTAAGTTTCGACTTAGCAGTATGCAGCCCGAATACTCGATTTGAGATCGAGCGGTTTTTAGCCGAAACAATCTAAATGAGAATCGAAGATCTCATTGTTAGTAGCGAAAAGATGAAAAGTTAGGCGAGAACGGACGTCAGACGAAGAAGTTATGAATTTATAACGAAGTTTTTCTGTCCCGGTCTTCTAAAAATAAATAATAAAAATAAAAGTCAAAATTAGCCAATGGAGTCTAAATGAAAGTTGTAGAGTATGGTCCGACCTTCGCGTGGATATAAAGAACGCCGAAAACGGAGTTCGTATGCGAAAGTTACGCAATTTAGAAAATTGACAAGTCAATTACGCCCCGCGTAATTTGAGTACGCCCCGCGTACTCAGTCGGATGCAACTTGTCTGACCAATACTCGAGTGCCACCAGTCGACGCACGCAGTGACGTCAAAGTACGCCCCGCGTAACCCGAGTACGCCCCGTGTAATGAGTACGCCCCGCGTAATTTCAGACCCAGCAGCCTATAAATAGAACTCGAATTCAGCCATTTTCTCTTGTTCAAACTCTTCTCTCTCTCTCTAAGTTTTGCCTCGTTTTGCGTGCCGTTTATACCCCGAAGCCCCGGTAATATTCCCGAGCCCCGAAGCAAGATCCGAAGCCCCGAGAATCCCGAAGAGCGTTATTCCCGAGCCGAAACGCTGCCCGCGAGGAGCCCGGTTTTGTGAAGATCTTCCAGATCTACGGAGAAACACCTCTTCTGCAAGCCGTAGTGCTGCCCGATCATCTTCTGATCAAGTGAGTGTGTAGTTACTTTCATTCCAACACAATATTATGAAATATTTTATATAAAATACGTGTTATGTGTATATATTTGGTTGTTATATATGTGAATGTATACTCACTCTCTTCTATATTATAGATCTGATTATTACTCTATGAAATACGTGTTATGTGTGTGTGCCTCATCTGTTATGTGAAAAATGTTTTGATTGAGCATGCTATACAGGTTATGAAACTACGTATAAAAATGTATATTTTACCTACTAATATGTTGGGTAGAATATGGGTAGATAGTTGGTGTGTAATAAACAGATGAGAGGCCTCGATGTTGTTTTGATCCAGTCATCTAGCGGGATTTAGATGACGACCACAGATTTTTCTAGACAGTCCAGTGGAACGCTAGCAGGCTCATAACCTGTAGGTGTTAATGAACTTGGGTGTTCATTCGCTGTATTCCATCCCCCCATGGTTGCCTTATTTGACTTATATTGCTGAGGAACCCCCGAAGCATGTGTAGTCGCCCCGATGAAATATTCTTAGACTAGGTCCCTTGTGTTAGTTATTTTAGGGACATAAAGTGAGAATAATGGGAATGGGTAACTGGGTTATTGTTGGTTGATAATAATTAATTTAATTATTTATTGTGGGTTGAAAACCCTATATGCTCACCAGGCTCCCAAGCCTGACCCACTCAGTTGATTTATTTTACAGGAAGTGGCGCAAGAGCTTAAGATGGGCGAACATCAAGTTGTTTTGTTTACAAGTCTGTATATGTATATATTTGTTGAAAGACTTGTAATGCTATCGTTTATGCTTTATGATCTGTATCGGAACATGACATCCCGACTTTTGATTATGAAATGAAATCATATTTCTTTATGAAATGTTTTGATAAATATCTATTTTATCATGTTTTGTTTTTGGGAACAAATTCCGAATCTCTTTTAAAATTAAAAGGATTTACTCTGAAAATTATTTTAAAAAGCATAAATGAAATCGGTCTTTTCGGGCCGAGATTTTGGGGATGTCACAGAATCCCTCTCTTTGAACTTCATGGTGATCTCAGTTACTGATTCCATTTTTTGCTTGAGTAAAAAATATTCCTAGGCTAGTTACTCCCTTTCTATCGTTGGAACATATTCTTCCTTGAATTGTTCCACAAACTGTTCCCAGATTACTGCGTTTCTATAGGTGAAAAGTTCTTGGTGACAACCACGAGTATAAAAGCACCATTCTACATCTAAGATCCATCCCATTGCTACGATTGGGTCTTTTATTGTGGCATCCCCTAATTCATGGTCATTTTAACATTTTTATTTATACTTATTAAAAAATCAGAGTATCCATTTTAATGAATAATATTGTGGAGTTTGTTCCCAGAAAACATGATAAAGATATTACCAAAGCATTTCCAAAGAAATGTATTTTGTTTTTATTAAAACATTGGGATGTCATCGTCAATACAGAAACATGAGGTTAAACAGACCTTACATTCATTTACACTAATGATTTACATCTCTGTTAATCTTTTAGAGTAATGTAGCTTTGTATCAACACCTGTGATATAAATAAACTGAGCGGGCCAGGTAGGGCAATCTAGTGAGTACATAAGGTTTTCAACCGACAATAATGTAATTATTATGTTTAATCATCAAACAATTAACCCAACTTCCCTTCCCCGTTATAATCTTTATTCTTAAGGATCTACCCTAAGAATCATCTATCCTTCATTTATTAATTCCTAAGGATTTTCCTAAGGAATAGGCATAAAGTCCATTGCTTCCAGGGTTTATCCAACAGACACTAAGTATATAGCTACCAATGTTATCTATTAGGCACTAAATCCATAGCTTCCAATGTTCATTTCTAAGACACTAAGTCCATAGCTGTCAATGATCATCTATATGACACTAAATCTATAGCTACCAACTTCCATTCATAGGCACTAAGTCCATAGCTGCTAGCGTTTTACGTCTAGTGAACACGTAGTTCAAAAACACCTACAGGTTGCGAGCCTACTAGCATTCCACTGCACAATCTATAATAGTCTATGATTGTCATCCATACTCTGCTAGATGACTGGATCATCATTTATGTTAAGGCTTCTCATCATGTTTCACCCCTCAAAATATATATATCATCTTTTATCTCTCATTATCCATATCATCTTTCATCTATCAATCTTTACCTAATATATTTATAGGTATAACAATACATATACAATTGAAATCAAGTAAACTATGTATAAATCATTCATCCAGCATAGATATTAGAATCACAGATAATGAATACATATAGCATATATTAATATTAAATAATTCATATCTATGTCTAAGATGAAAGTAACTATGCGCTCATTTGTTAAAGTGATGACTCCAAATTTGGGCAGCGCTTCGCTTTTAACAATCGTATTTTCCTTCAATGAAACCTAACATTATTATCGCTAAATTTCAGTCTAATATTTATTACGAGTAATTATTAGTCTAGATTCATTGTTAACTCAAATTTTACATCATTATCTATCAAGTAAGGATGAGCCAGGCATGATATTTGGGAAGCAGAACCATTTCAAGATATAGCTTTTTTGAAATACAACAACCAAACCCAACGTAACCATTCTAGAAACCTCTCCCGTAAGTAGATCAATCAGTATAATGATTTTGAATCACTAATAAGTATTTTTATAGGTTCATAACAATGCTAATGTACTTAAACATAAGTTATATTTAAAGTAGGGTAATCATAACTTACTTACAAGGGAGTTTAGCAAAGGACCGGGCTCTTCACGGGCTGAACTTCTAAGCCGAAAGCTCTTATTCTCAGTGCCTTTTAGCACTTTGTGACTCATTTCTAACACCTAGGAGGTGCTAGGGGAAAGAATAGAAGGTTTGGGTTTGTTTGGGAGAGAATTGGAGTGAATTAGTGCGGAGAAATGAGGAGAAACACCACCTATTTATAGGCCACCATCTCTTATGTATGATGGGTGTACACAAGGATACGTTGGACATACATAGAGCTACATGGGGGCATACGCAAGCCACGTATCAGCATCACATGCGAAGCCGTGGGGAAGTTGGTGGGGCTAAGATCTTGCCACATGTCATTTGCTGGTTAATCCTAAACATTATGTTCTAAATTTCATAACTTTTGTATACGAGCTCCGTTTTTGACGTTTTTTTATATCCACACATAGGTAGCGACGCAATCTACAATTTTCATTTAGACTTCGACAACTAATTTTGACTCAATTTTTAAAGTTATATTTTAATAATCTTCGACAATTAAAGTCCATTAAAAACTCATAACTTTGTCACCGGACATCCGTTTTCATCTGTCTTTATACCGTCGAGCTCCTATTGATAAGATCTTCGATTCTCGTTTAGGTTGTGTTGGCTAAAAATAGAACGATCTAAAATTTGATTTTCGAGTTGTGCACTACTATGCTAAATCTTAGGAAAACCATAACTTCCTCAAACAAAGTCACATTTAGATGTTCTCTATATGCAAGCTCTCAATTTAACATCTACTACAACTTTTGTTTAGATTGATAAGGCTAAAAATTAGCTTATCAAAAATTCACTTTTTACGTTACCCGATGTCATGCCAGTTTTGTCGCAAAACTTCGACAGGTCATAACTTCTTCATTATAAGTTGGATGCAGCGCTCTTTATATGCATAGAATCTTTGTGACATATATAATAATTTTGGTTAATATTATTTATTCTAAATAATCTTCTATCAAAAAGTTATTTTTAACGCTTATTAGCTTTAAATTGACTATCCCGAATCTATAGGTGTTACATTTATATGATGAAACTCTGGTGGTTTAGTGTTGTTAAATTCCTTGTAACACACTTCCCTACCTCCAGTTGGTTTTGCAATAGAAACAACATTAGTGGTTGCGACAACAGCAGTGCTAGCAATGATATCATATTTCACATCGAACAGTGCAATCAACTCGCCTTTGATATCTCGGAACATATCCGATATCATTCCTCTTACTGATATTCGATACTGCCGCATCAATCCAATCATATATTTCATTATCTCTCAGACATGATACCTCCAATCCAGAATCATTTCCTCTTGTGATCACCACCATACTAAATATTTTCAAGAGAAAAATCAACACCCAATTGTACAACTAACTTGGACTCATTTAAATTTCTTTCCAATTTCTTCGAAATTTTATGACTTTCCATGATTCCTGTACGGATCTTGTGCTTCAGGTAGTGTAGACCCATAATACCTTCCACACCTATATGTAAGTGATCCAAAAATTTTCCCATTGTTTCCAAGTCAACACACTCATTTACTGATGGACTATACCACACACTAGTGTTATAAGAGTCATATCCTAAACTTATATACAATTCTTTTTATTCATGTTACTGTGTACGATTTAAAATTTATCAACATATATAACTGCCTTGTATAAGCAATTCGTATATAATCTATGATTAAATAGATCGCCGAATAAATGATTCTACCCTAAGCCCACAACCAAAAAAGGAACAGGGGATAAGGTGGAGTTAAATATTCTAAGGCTATAAGATCATAATCATGCCTGACTATATAGCATACATTTAACCACCATATAATATCATCACAAACTCAAGTAACACATAATTTTTTTTTCTAATTCATCCTAGTTATCAAGCAATTTTATCATGAAATTCCTAAAAAGCTTTCTAGCCTTTATATTAGCATGCATTTCTAACAATTCGCATATTATTGAAACTCACTTTAAATTCTCAGCTCTGGCTGACTGTACGCATGGCATCTATTCATCTTATATAAATTCTTTTTCAAAAAGTTTTATAAGAATTTTCAGAATTTTAGTTTGAGTTTGGATTCACACAAGTGTTTACCCAATTCCCTCAAACTAGAGCTCTGATATGAACTTGGAATGTCCCCACATTTCCAATACAAAAATTTCTTTTTTGTAAATATAAAATCATTTCACACATTTAAATAAAATGTAGTTTAACAATCATTTTGAAGACGAATACATTTATTCCAAAATAAATAAAACACCAAAAGTATTTTATGTCAATGCGTGTGTACAGTCATGCCTTTGCCTTCACTTTATTTGAAAAAGTATCTGAAAAACATTTATATTCCACTGGGTAAGCATAAAGCTTAATATGTTCCCTAATATATCATATATCACAATATATATACATTCATGCAAACAAATGGCTCCCGTACTTTTATCATTCCACCATTAATAATTGTATTTAAACTTAAGGCCTACTTGTCATTTCTTCGTCAAGACTAGAGTCTATAGGCTACCGACCCATTTTTTCGTTCCACCGGAAACCCCTAGACTACTATTCTAAATATAATAATATATATACACATAGATACACATAACATACATGAGCACATAGTGGAATACATAATATGGTGAGACAACTCACCTGGTTTGTAGAACAACAAACACGAACAATTGAACATGTGAACTTTAAATATGAGTCAATTTGTTAGGTAATATCTTATTAATATGATTTCATAACAATAACAATTTATATATGTGTAAAATCCCCAAATAAATGGTCATTTTAAAAACTTTATTTATGCTTATTTGAAAGTCAAAGTATCTTAAAGAAGAATATTGTAGAATTTGTTCCCATAAAACATGATAAATATATTATCAAAGCATTTCTGAATAAATGTATTTTGTTTATATTAAAACTTTGGGGTGTCATTGTCAATACAGAAACATAAACATAAAAAAACCTTATATTTATTTACACTAATGATTTACATCTTCATTAATCTCTCATTGTAATGTGTCCTCGTATCGATACCATTGATACAAGTAAACCGAGTGGGTCAGGTTGGGAAACCTGGTGAGTACATATGGTTTTCAACCCACATTAATATAATTATGTTTAATGATCAAACAATTAAACCAACTTCCTATCCCCATTATCTTCTTTATTCTTAAGGATCTACCCTAAAAATCATCTATCCTTCATTCATTCATTCCTAAGGAATTGTCCTAAGGAATAGGCATGAAGTCTATTCCTGTCAGGGTTTATATAACATGAACTTAGTCTGTGACATCCCCTAATTTCTCGGACAGAAAAGACCGATTTAATTTATGCTTTTTAAAATAAAATCAGAGAAATCCTTTTAAAATATGTTGCGGAATCGGTCCCCAAAACAAAACAGGATAAAAGTTTAGCAAAACCTTTCTTTAAGAAATGTATAGTTTCATTTCATATCAAAACCTTGGGATGTCATGTTCTGATATAGATCAAAAGCATAAACAAGACATTATAAGCCTTTCAACAGTTACTTACAACTACTAGCCTATAATCTAAAAATCTCTCGTCGTCTTCCGACTATGCTCGAGGTCCACTACCTGTAACATAAAAAGCTGAGTGGGTCAGGGTTGGGAGCCTGGTGAGCATATAGGGTTTTCAACCCACAGTAATCATCAACTTATTAAGTTCACCAATCAACAATAACCCTGATTACCCGTTCCTGTTATCCTCACTTTACGTCCCTAAACACTTATCACAAGGGACCTAGCCTAAAGAATATCATCGGGATGGACACTACTGCTAAGGGGTTTCCTCAGCCATACGTTTCCTAAAGGAAACCATGAGGGGGATGGAGTATAGCGAACGAACACTCTTAGTTCATTACACCTACAAGTTGCGGGCCTGCCAGTGTTCCACTGGATTGTCTAGAAAGTCTGTGGTCGTCATCTAAACTCAGTTAGATGACTGGATCTCAAATCACATCGAGGCCTCTTATCACTTTTATTTTATCACACATCACTATCTACCCATGTTTTAGCAAAAATATTTGTAGATAAAAATACATATACAGTTTAAAACTTGAATAAAACATCAATTCAACAGTCACCTCAGTTAAACAATTAATATAATTACACGTAGCACGTATTTCATATAAAATACCTCATATCTAGGTGTAAGATGAAGGTGACTATACATTCACTTGATTTGATGACAATTGGGCAACAATTCGTTTCCTAAAACGATTGTTTCTAATAAAACCAGGAGTTTTATTCAGAAACCGGACTCTGCGAGGGTCAGGCTTCGAAACCGCAAAAGATAAATTTTCCGGGCTTCTCAGGCACTTCGAGGCATATTCCGGGGGTTATAATCGATACCGGGGCTTTATGGGACGCTAAGATGAAGAAAATATGAAAAAAGGGGCTAAATATGAGAAAATTCCAAATCTAATCGGGAAGGCTCGCATACCCCTTGTATTTATAAGGGTCCAAAGTCGGCTTGGTGGTGGGGTCCGCAGGTGGCTGCACGCGCGAAGGCCTCGGTGGCAGTTGCTGATTGGACCGAGGTCTACTAGTCCATCTGCGAGGCTCGAAGGCTAGGCGGTGCGAGGCTCGGTCCAGCTGCGAGCTTCGGATTGGGCCTCCCTTCGGTCAAATCAGAGTCCGACACGCAACTACAGTTCATGCGAGGGAAGGCGATACGTGGCTTCGCATGACTCACCAATTTCGGACACGTGGCACTCCTTCAACGAAGGTGACATGGCAAAAAACGTGACTATGCGAAATTTCTCGATTTTCGCGCCAAAACATCTAAAATCCATAACTTTCGCATACGAGCTCCGTTCTTCACGTTCTTTATATGCAAACGTAGGTAAAATTACGCTCTACAACTTTCGTTTATACTTCGTCGGCTAATTTTGAGTTTAATTTTTATATTATTATTTTTAACAGACCAGGACAGGAAATCCGTTAAAAATTCATAACTTGTTAATCTGACGTCCGTTTTCGTCAGACATTTTACCGTTGTGCTACTAATGACAAGACCTTCGATTCTCATTTAGGTCATGTCAGCTAAAAATCACTCGATCTAAAATTTGAGTTTTTAGTTGTCTACTACTAAGCTGAAACTTTGAAAAATCATAACATCCTCATACGAATTCAGATTTGGGCGTTCTTTTTATCGAACTTTTTGGTTTAAAAAATACTACGACTTCCGTTTAGATCAAAAAGGCTAAAAAGTAGTTTATCAAAAACTCAATTTTTACGACATTTAGCACTGTGTCGGTTTTGTCGCGAAACTTCGACAGGTCATAACTTCTTCGTTATAACTTGGATTTTGGTATTCTTAATATCCCCGAAATCCTTGTTTTGACCACTACAACTTTACGTAAAGATATTGGCTTTATCTCACACTTTAATTTTGACGCTTATTTTTATTCTTAATTGATTAAACCCTAAAAATTATGCATAAAACACATAATATTCACATAATTCCTTTTCATTTCTTCAAAATGAGCTACAAAAGTTAACCTAGACTATAACGTCAATATTAAAGCCTAGCCTAGAAACAAGGGCATTAAAATTCTCTCCTCCCCCCCTTAGGATGATTTCATCCCCGGAATTACACATCGGCAAACAAATGCGGGTAACGACTCATCATGTCACTCTACGTTTCCCAGGTGAGATTTGACCCATTCGTATATTTCCAAGGCACAAGCACTAAATCGACCATCTTGCATCGCAAATTCTTAGTCTTACGGTCAACGAATGCCTTAGGTTCTTTAATCAACCTCTTGTTTTCATCTAACCTTATTTCAGAAATGGGAATTATGTTGGGCACATCTCCCATAAACTTTCTCAAATAACACACATGAAAGGTGTTATGAATACCCTCCAGTTCTTCTGGTAATTCTAGCTTGTAAGCTTGATTCCCAATCTTCAGAAGAACTTTGAATGGTCCAATAAGCCTTGGACTTAACTTTCCTCGTTTCCCAAATCTTATAAGTCCCTTCCACGGTGAGACTTTAAGCAAAATCGAATCCCCAACTTCAAAGGTCATCGGTCGTCTTTTCTTGTCAGCATAGTTCTTTTGATGATCTTGAGCAGCAAACATTCTTTCCCTAATCACTTTCAACTTCTCAGCAGTCTCATGGACTATCTCGAGGCCCATAAACTGCTTTTCCCCAGCTTCCAGCCAATATGACGGCGTTCGACACTTTTCTCCATACAAAGCGTTATAAGGTGCCATCTTGATGCTTGAGTGGAAACTATTATTATAGGAAAATTCTACTAGAGGTAAGTGTTCATCCTAGTTACCTTGGAATACTAGGGTACATGCTCTCAGCATATCCTCTAATGTTTGAATTGTTCGTTCACTTTAACCATTAGTTTGTGGATGGTAAGCTGTACTCAAACACAACTTGGTAGCCAATTCCTCTTGTAGACTCCTCCAAAACCTTGAGGTAAAATGGATGTCACGATCAGATACAATCGTTAAAGGAACACCGTGAAGCTTCACAATTTCCTTCACGTAAGAATTCGCAAGTTTATATATAGACCATTTCTCGTTGGCATCTATGAAATGCGCACTCTTAGTGAAGCGATCAATGACCACCCAAATCATGTCGTAACCGTTCCTTGTTATGGGCAGTTTAGTCACGAAAGCCATGGTGATGTTTTCCCATTTACCCATGGGTACTGGTAAAGGTTCTAAACTCCCATATAGTTTCTGATGTTGTGCCTTAACCGTAGCACAAGTTACACACTCGCCCACATACATAGCAACATCGAGCTTCATCATCAGCCACCAATAATAGGATTTTAGATCCCTATACATTTTTGTACAGCTGGGATGAATTGAGTACATGGTCTTGTGAGCTTCTTCCATCAGAAGATCTCTTACTCCGCCCGTCTTAGGTACCCAATTCCTATATTGGAATACCTTCCACCCTTGGTTGTTTGTACCGAATGCTAACGTTCTACCCAAACGTTCTTCCTTTCGGTCATTTTTCTTTAAAGCTTCCTCTTGAGCTTTCTTTATACTTTCCACAATTGTCGAGACAACTTCAATTCTCAACGCTCTTGGCCTTTTCTTTTCAAGGTTTACCTTCCGACTGAGAGCATCAGCAACAACATTTGCTTTACCAGGGTGATAAAGTATCTCACAGTCGTAGTCCTTGAGTAACTCTAGCCAACGTCGTTTCCTCATGTTCAATTCCTTCTGATTAAAGAGATATTGGAGACTCTTATGATCAGTGAAAAGTTTACACTTTTTGCCATAAAGATAATGCCTCCATATCTCTAGGGCGAATACTACCGCTGCCAACTCCAAATCGTGAGTGGGGTAGTTCTTTTCATGCTCCTTCAATTGCCTCGATGCATACACGATCACTTTATCCCTTTGGGTCAGAACACAACCTAACCCAACTCCAGATGCATCTTTATAAACTACGAAGTCATTAACTCCTTCAGGTAATGAAAGAATTGGTGCTTCACACAATCTCTTCTTCAACTTCTCAAAGGCTTCCTTATGCTTCTCATTCCAATCATAAGTAGCTCCTTTATGGGTCAAAGCTGTTAATGGAGTAGCAATCGAAGAAAAGCCTTTGATAAACCTTCGGTAATATCCAGCTAATCCTAAAAAGCTTCGAATTTCCGTAGGGATTTTCGGTTGTTCCCACTTCATCACAGCTTCAATCTTTGCTGGGTCAACCATTATTCCTTCTTGGTTAACCACATGACCTAAAAATTGGACTTCTTGAATTCAAAATTCACATTCGGAGAACTTTTCATACAACTTCTCCTTCAGGACTTCTAGCACTTCACGCAGATGCTTTTCATGCTCCTACTTGCTTTTCGAATAAATCAAGATATCGTCTATGAATACTATCACGGATTTATCTAGGAATGGTGTACAAACCCTATTCATCAAATCCATGAAATCTACTGGGGAATTGGTTAGTCCGAATGACATAACCAAAAATTCATAGTGTCCATATCTTGTTCTAAATGCAATCTTTTCGATATCCTGCTCTGTCACCTTTAGTTGATGGTATCCCGACCTATGATCGATCTTTGAGAAATAGCTCGAACCCTGTAACTGGTCGGACAGGTCATCGATCCTTGGCAAGAAGTACTTGTTCTTTATCGTCGCTTTGTTCAGCTCTCTGTAATAGATACACATTCTCATGCTCCCATCTTTCTTCTTTACAAATAACATAGGGGCTCCCCTAGGCGTTGAACTAGGTCAAATGAAACCTTTGTCCAATAACTCCTGAAGTTTTGTCATAAGTTCTTTCATCTCTGTTGGTGCTAATCGATACAGTGCTTTTGCTATTGGCGTCGTTCCTGGTAACAAGTCGATACGAAATTCTACTTGTCGATCAGGGGGCAATTTGGGAAGATCTTCGGGAAAGACTTCCGGATAATCACACACCACCAGAATATTCTGCACCTCCTTCTCTTCCTTCTTAGCATCAATCACGAACGCTAGATATGATGTACATCCCTTGGCCAAACACTTTCTGGCTTTCATTAGGGAAATGATTCTAGAATTTACTCTGCGTTTGTCTCCATACACCATAAATGACTCTTTCCTTGGTGGGTTTACTTTTACTATCTTCTTCTTACACAATATTTCGGCATCATTGGCACTAAGCCAATCCATTCCTAAAACTATGTTGAATCCATTTAATTCGATAGGCAATAATTCCTCGTGGAACTTATTCCCATCCAAGTCAATGAGGATGTTTTTCATACGATGGCTAACAGGTACAAACTTGCCACTAACAATCTCGACTAATAAAGCGTTAACTAGCCTATCTACAGGAAAAGATAGTTTTCTACCAAATTCATGCGATATAAAGGAGTAATTGGCTCCAGGATCAAACAAAATTTGGGTAGGCAATTCGTTTACGAGAAAGGTACGTGAAGCGACATCGACTTCTTCTTTTGCAGCTTCAAGTGTCATCTGAAAGGCTCTCGCCTTCGGCTTTGGTGGTAGATTGGGCTTTGCTGCATCCTTCCTCTTTGGACAGTCTTTAAAAACATGACCTACTTCATGGTAGTCAAAACATACCCTCTTGTCGGATGGACACATGTTGGCATAATGCCCAGTCTTTCCACATTTCAAGCAAGTCAACTCCTCACTACATTTCTCAGAGTGCGTTTTCTTGCACTTCTCACACCATTTCACTTCACCTCTTCCTCCAAACTTCTTGGACTTAGAAAATTTGCTTTTCTTGTTGGAACCTGAAGTCCCTTCAAATTTTCTCTTTTCACCAACTTCTGCCCTCTCCAGACTCTTCTCTCTGATCTGAACCTCAACATTCTTAGCAGCCCAGATGGTGGCTTTCAAAGTGGTTGCTTGCTTAACCATCGGACCAAAGTCCGCTGGTAATCCGAGGGCAAACTTGTTGACCTTAGAGATTTTAGTTGGAACTAGATGAGGAACAAGCTTCATATTTTCTGTAAAACTAGCAGCGTATTCAGTAACACTCATCTTTCCCTTCTTTAAATTCTGGAACTCATTATTAATTTCCATAAGATCCTGCTTAGAGCAGTGCTGCAATTTCAGTTGTACCACAAAATCTTCCCAAGACATCTTACTAGCTTCTCCCTTGGGCATCGAATCAGCTAGTAACTTCCACCATCTCAACACACCAGACTTTAACTGAGGAATTGTAAGTGCGGTCTTTTGTTTGTTGCTGCACTCACAACTTTCAAACATCGTCTCCATTTCGGAGATCCAATTCATGACTTCCACCGGCATCGGACTTCCAGATAGACACGACGATTTAGATGCCATGAAATCTTTGTATTTGCATCCGCGTCCATCAACTCCTCCATCCTGGTTGTTTTATCTAACTATCGGTGAGTTAGCTTGACCAAGAGTCCCACTGTAGTTCCCTCCTAATGATTGCCCTTCATTCAATACGGGCTGTTCAACAGGTATCATAGTCTCTTCCCTATGCTATTGTAGTAATCGCCTTGTCTCCTCCATTTGGCGATCTAAGATCATCTGCATCATTGCTTCTACCCCATCCATCGTCATTGGCTTAGGTGTAACTCCTACAACAGGTACTTGCTCAACGACTTGAGGTTGAGGCTATTGATCCTTGTTTCCGTCTGCATTTGCAACTCCACTACGAGTTCTTGCCATTATAATCTATATACCGAATAAGGCGAATTTAGTTCTTTATCCTTGTTAGAAATTTTGATTCCCTTATCACTCCGAAACGTTTACATGTTAGTTCTAATCTCGTAATCATACGCTTAGAATCCTACACACATAAGGTTTCCAGATCCGGTCGGCAACAGACCATAGATCCGAACAAATAATGGCACACATGGCAAACACATAGCATTTAGCACATAAGGGCATTTTATGCATCTTTCCTAAAATAAACTAGTGCTCGTGTCTAAAATATGGTAGACACTCATCTCACAATCATCACTTAGCATTCTAAGTTTAAGTCTAGAAATCCTACAATTTCTTAGTTCGCTTAAACTAATGCTCTGATACCAACTATGACATCCCTTAATTTCTCGGCTAGAAAAGACCGATTTAATTTATGCTTTTTAAAATAAATTCAGATAAATCCTTTTAAAAGATGTTGCGGAATTGGTCCCTAAAACAAAACAAGATAAAAGTTTAGCAAAACCTTTCTTTAAGAAATGTATAGTTTCATTTCATATCAAAACCTCGGGATTTCATGTTCCGATACAGATCAAAAGCATAAACAAGACATATTAAGCCTTTCAATAGTTATTTACAACTACTGGCCTATAATCCATAAATCTCTCGTCGTCCTCCGATTATGCTCGGGGTCCACTACCTGTAACATAAGAAGCTGAGTGGGTCAGGCTTGGGAGCCTGGTGAGCATTTAGGGTTTTCAACCCACAGTAATAATAAACTTATTAAGTTCACCAATCAACAATAACCCTGATTACCCATTCCCGTTATCCTCACTTTACGTCTCTAAACACTATTCACAAGGGACCTATCCTAAAGAATATCATCGGGATGGACACTACTGCTAAGGGGTATCCTCAGCCGTACATGTCCTAAAGGCAACCATGAGGGGGATGGAGTACAACGAATGAACACTCTAAGTCCATGGTCATCATCCAAACTCCGCTAGATTACTGGATCTCAAATCACATCGAGGCCTCTCATCACTTTTATTTTATCACACATCACTATCTACCCATGTTTTACCCAACATATTTGTAGATAAAAATACATATACAGTTTAAAACTTGTATAAAACATCAATTCAACAGTCACCTCAGTTAAAATATTAATATAATTACACATAGCACGTATTTCATATAAAATAATTCATATGTAGGTGTAAGATGAAGGTGACTATACACTCACTTGTTTTGATGGTAATCGGGCAGCAATTCGTTTCCTAAAACGATCGTTTCTAATAAAATCGGGAGTTTTATTCAGAAACCGGGCTCTGCGAGGGTCGGGATTCGAAACCGAAAATATAAATTTTCCATGCTTCTCGGGCACTTCATGGCATATTCTGGGGGTTATAATCGATACCGGGGCTTTGTGGGATGCTAAGATGAAGACAATATGAAGAAAGGGGCTAAATATGGCAAAATTCCAAATCTAACCGGGAAGGCTCGCATACCCCTTGTATTTATAGGGATCCGAAGTTGGCTTGGTGGTGGGGTCCGCAGGCGAGGATCCGCAGGTGGCTGCACGTGCGAAGGCCTCGGTGGCAGTTACTGATTGGACCAAGGTCTACTGGTCTATCTACGAGGCTAGGAGGCTAGGCGGTGCGAGGCTCAGTCCAGCTACGAGCTTCGGATTGGGCCTCCCTTCGGTCGAATCAGAACCCGACACACAGCTACTATTCACACGAGGGAAGGCGACACATGGCTTCGCATGACTGACCAATTTCGGACACGTGGCAGTCTTTCAAAGAAGGTGACGTGGCAAAAACGTGACTGTGTGAATTTTCTCGATTTTTGTGCAAAAACTTCTAAAATCCATAATTTTTGCATACGAGCTCCATTTTTTACGTTCTTTATATGCACGCGCGTAGGTAAAATTACACTCTACAACTTTTATTTAGACTTCATCGGCTAATTTTGAGTTTAATTTTTATATTATTATTTTTAACAGACCGGGATAGGAAATCCGTTAAAAATTCATAACTTCTTCATCCGACGTCCGATTTCGTCAGAATTTTTACCGTTGTGCTACTAATGACGAGATCTTCGATTCTCGTTTAGGTCGTGTCGGCTAAAAATCACTCTATCTATAATTCGAGTTTTTAGCTGTCTACTGCTAAGCTGAAACTTTGAAATATCATAACTTCTTCATACCAAGTCAGATTTGGGCATTCTTTTTATTGATCTTCTCGATTTAACGAATACTACGACTTTCATTTAGATCACTTAGGCTAAAAATTATTTTATCAAAAACTCACTTTTTACGACATTCAGCACCGTGTCGGTTTTGTCGTGAAACTTCGACAGGTCATAACTTCTTCGTTATAACTCAGATTTTGGTATTCTTTATATCCCCTAAATCCTTGTTTCGACCACTAAAACTTTATGTAAAGATATCGGCTTTATCTCACACTTTAATTTTGACGTTTATTTTTATTCTTAATTAATTAAACCCTAATAATTAAGCATAAAACACATAATTCACATAATATTCACATAATTCCTTTTCATTTGTTCAAAATGAGTTACAAAGGTTAACCTAGATTATAATGTCATTATTAATGCCTAGCCTAGAAACACGGGCATTACAAAGTCCATAGGTTCTGATGTTATATATAAGGCACTAAGTCCACAACTGACAATATTCATCTATGGGGCACTAAATCCATAGCTGCCAACGTTAATTTGTGAGGCACTAAGTCCATAGCTGCCAGCATTCATCTACATGGCACTAAATCCATAGCTGCCAATGTCCATTCATAAGGCACTAAGTCCATAGTTGCCATGGTTTTTAGAGTACATATGGTGAACAACTAGTTCAAAAAAACCTACAGCTTGCGAGCCAGCTAGCGTTCCACTGGACTATCTATTATAGTTCGTAGTCGTCATCTATACTCTGCTAGATGACTGGATCATCGTTTAATTCAAAGTTTCTCATCATCTTTCACCTCTCATCATCTGTATCATCATTCATCTCATATTTCATCTACCTATCTTTACCCATCATAATTATAGATATAAAATACGTATACAATTTAAATCAAGTAAAATGTGTATATTTTGTTCATCCAGCATAGATATCAAGAACATAGATAATATGCACACATAACGTGTAATTTATATTGAATGCATCATACTTATGTGTAATATGAAAGTAACTATACACTCACTTATTAAAGTAACAATTTGCAATTTGGGAAACACTTCGCTTCTAACAATTTTATTTTCCTTCGACGAAACCTAGTATCATTATTACTAGATTTTAGTCTAATATTTATTATGACTAATTATTAACTACGAGCGATATTGTTTTATAAGTGTTAAACAATAATTTTTAACTGCTACTTACAGACAGGAGCTAGACATGAATCACCGGGGGCAGGACCATTTTGGCATTTAAACTGTTCTGAAATCTAACATCCCTATGCAACCCTTCAAACCATATTCCCGTACTGAGAGCAGGTAAACATAATTATAATAAAACATGTATAATTTATAATACTTAGCACATATACTTTTTGAAGTGGTGTTGATTATGATGGCATGTGCGGAATTAGAAAGATCTAGTGATTCATCATACAAATTCAAGAACACTAGGAGTAAATAAATATGTGTAAGCTCTTATTAGATCTAGAAAGATTATACAAATGGGTCTTGTATACAAGTTCTCTCTCTAGTCTAACACTCCAAATGATTCCTTACATAATGGGAGTCACTCACTTCCTATTTATAGGAAAGACTCAACCCATTTACACATACAAAGAGGAAATCCTAAAACATTACATCCAAGCATGACTTTGCACTCTAACATTCTCCCCCTCAAAGTTAGGATTGGATGTCCGGCTTTAATCTCCAACGAGCTAGCGCGATCAAGACCAAACTCCCCCTCGAAGTAACACCGGTCTTCAAATCCGCAAATGAATATTCGACAAACCCGAGAAGCTTCGAATACCCATCATTCTCCCCCTATTTATAATCAAAAAATGATTATAAAACCCACTAAGGATGAGAAGCGCACGATGAATAGTCTTCACAATACTCCCCGTTGATGTGTACCAAAAATGAATCACCAAAAATCTTGCACGGAAAAACAATCACGAAAAAGCCACAAAAAATTTCCAAATTATGAAATTTTTTGACTTTTTGAGTGAAAGTTGCAAGATTTTTCAAAATCCGGGTAGATATTGTCACTTTCTGAAACTTGCAGGGACCCGTTGCGTCCAAAACAGCCAAATATGCAAAACTCTCCCCCTTTTCCAAAGCTGGGTAGAAAGCGTCAATTTTGCACAAATTGCAGGGACCAGAAATGAACATTCTTCAATTTCTCAGAAAATTTTCCCAATTTCGAAGTTGGGTATTTTCTGCCAATATTTCGAAACTGCAGGGGCTAATAGAGAAATTCTGTCATTCTTCACAACTTTTGTCACCATTTCGAAATTGGATCATTTGTGCCATGCCTTCGAAACATCAGGGGTGCTATTCGAAACTTTGATTTTCTTCTTCAATTTGTTACTCAGTAACCAGGTAACAAACATACGAAGACTTGAACACTTGAACACGTACGAAGATTTTTTCTGACTTGAAAATAAAAACCCAGTAACCATTCGTTCAGATGCCAAACACCTTTGTACCCTTCGAATCTGGACTCCAAACTCTTCGTTTTTCAATTCATCTTAATTCAAGTTCTTTGTTTTTTTTAAATCAAACCCAAAACACAGTTCATCTTTCCAATTCACAGTCTTCGAATATCAACACCAAAATCAATCATACGCCCCAAACACCAAAATCGACTGTTCTTCGCTTTTCAATCTAACACAAAACAAACAAAATCGTTTCTTCGTTTCTTACAGTTGTTCCCAAAGCGACAACCCTTCGAATATTCATACTCCGTATTTCCAATCCAGTCGATCATAAGGTTCATTCGTCCCTAAACCAGATACCCTTCGTGTATTCAAAATCCAAAACCAAATCAAGTGATTCTTCCAAAATTCTTCAATCCAAAACACAGGAACCCTTCGTATAAATCCCATCAAAATACCCCTTCGTATCTCAATCACCAAAAACCATAACCCATTTTAACGAAAATCATCTCCTTTTCATTAATAAACGAAGCCATTGATTCCAAACTAACAAAGCAAGATTCTAAGTCTTCGTTAAGAATCAACTTCTCAATCCTTCGTTATTACAATTCTCTGAAAATCAACCATCCATTTGCTTATGGTTCGTCGACCCAAATCATCAATCGACAACACCAAATCAAAATCTTCAATCGAATTACTGTCGACTTCAAAGGCTTTGAAATCAAAACATTTTCCATTTGACAATTGATCCATCTAAACTTCAAAATCTTAACACAAAGATTCTTCGTACATTAACCTCGTTCATCGATTTCAATCTAACCTCTTCCCAAAACAACACAAAACTTCAAATCAACACATCTATAATGAATCCTTCAAACTCGATCCCAACTCCTCAACTGCTTACAACCATTCGACAGTAAACTAAAGCTTTAATCATCGATTTCCAAAATCAAGATCAACAACCACCAAAATCGATTTATACTCCTAACAACACAAATCGATTTCTTGACTTCAATCAATATCAATCGACTCAAATCAAGTATAACAAAATCGAAATCGTTTTCAAATCACAGTCAAAATTGATATAAACCTCAGTTAATGAATTGAGGATTTTAGGATCTGAGACTAAAAATATCGATCGACGATTTTGAACCAGATGAAAGAGAACAACGAGAGCAAGTAAAAATATAAAGAATCGGATTTACGAACAGATTCCAATAGATGATTGAGCTCAAATTGAAAATCAATTGGGCTTGAAATATGATGAACAGTACTTGAAATTTTGAGTTTTGGCTTAATCGACATTTGGACTTATAATATGTGAATCATGAACAGTAGCATGATTTTATTTGATTGGGCTTTCAAGCATGAACCACTAATGAAAATGATTTTGGGCTTAAACATGAACAGTAACGAATTTTGGATTTTGAAAGATCTAAAATGATTTTGTTTTGAATATGATCAATAAAAAAAATATTGGATCAACAAAGGGATAAAACGGATTAGATCCAATGAGACAAATTGATCAAAAATGAAAAACGCAAAGTACGAATTGAAATCATGGATGTTTTGGAATCCATTTGAGAATTTGAGATACCTTTTTGACGAATCGAGATCCATTTTCAACGGACAAATCAAATTTGGAAGATCTTGGTTCTTTTGTTGGAATGAGAAAATCTCCAATTTGAACATTGTACCACCCATTATGCGAGATGTACAACTCGTTCTTCGTGTTCTTCAACGATCCAAGAACATCTTCAAAAGAACCACCGACACTTTTGGGTTTTGAATTCAAATTCAATTCAACACTTGGAGATTGTTGCTTTGGAACCCAAATTTGCTTCACGAATTTCGGCTTCACAACATATGACGATTTTTGTGAGTAAACCCGCTTGTTCTTCCGATTCATCTTCTTCTTCTTTTTCTTTCTTATCTTTTTGCATCTTGAAGACTTGACTCCATGAGCAAACCCACTTTCAACAACATGAACATTTTGAGTTTGAATCAAATCTTTTGGAGTTTGATATTTGTGATTTTCTTGGATCACCGGCTTCCGATAAGGAATCATTCCTTCAAACGAATCACAAGAACACAAAATATCATCGGTTTGAACTCCAATTGAGCAAAAAACTTTTTCATCTTGAGAATCAACTTGAACTCCTTTTTCTTGAACATCAAGAACATCACATTGAACTCCATTGTTTTGAACTTCTTTTCCTTGAACATCATGAACACGATGAACATCATCAAGAACATGTTCTTGAGCTTCACGACAATTTGCATAATATTCAAGTCTATTTCTTCCCGGTTTACAATTAGCAAGAGGAATTCCTTTTATAACTTCACCATTCCTCTTATTTCTTCGTCTTTCTTGATATGTTGTAATCAATCGATTAAACAAATCTTTGTTTTGATAAATTAGATAACCAATGTAATCTCCCTTTCTATCCCTTTCTCCATTTGACATAAGTGCATTTTCACTTTGCGATCCAACAGTTAATTGATAAAGAATGCATTCAAAAGAATTGTATACGTATAGAAAACTTTCATTCTAAACCAACCATTGCTCCATGATTATAAGAACTTGAAATTTTCTATAGAGAGAAAGTGATTTTGAATGGGTTTTATAGAGAGAGAAAGCAATACAAACAAGTATTCTAGAGAGAGAAAGTCGAATTATGGATCAAATCAAAGAAAAATTCGACTTCTAGAACACAAAAACACTCTCTAAACAAGAAGATCAATGAACAAAAAGAATCACCAAATCAAAATAGCCATCAAGGATCAATTCTTGATGAGATTCAAGAACACCCGCTCTGATACCAAATGAAGTGGTGTTGATTATGATGGCATGTGCGGAATTAGAAAGATCTAGTGATTCATCATACAAATTCAAGAACACTAGGAGTAAATAAATCTGTGTAAGCTCTTATTAGATCTAGAAAGATTATACAAATGGGTCTTGTATACAAGTTCTCTCTCTAGTCTAACACTCCAAATGATTCCTTACATAATGTGAGTCACTCATTTCCTATTTATAAGAAAGACTCAACCCATTTACACATACAAAGAGGAAATCCTAAAACATTATCATGAGTCACTCATGATAATGACCTTAAAATTAAGTTATACTTAAAGTAGGGTAAGCATAACTCTCTTACAATGGGGTTTAGGTAGGAGCCGGGCTCGACGGGGGCAAAACTTCTGAGCCAAAAGCTCTTCTTCTTGGAGCCTTCTAGCGCTCTGGGACTCGCCTCTAGCACTCGGGAAGTACTAGATAATCGGAGGGGAAAAGAAGAATGCTTGAGAGAGAAAGAGTGGGAAAGGTGTGAACAGAAATGAAGAACCTCGCATCGATTTCCGGGTTGTGTACTGCTATGCTAAATCATAGAAAAATCATAATTTCCTGACACGAAGTCAGATTTGGATGTTTTTTTAATGTACGTTCTCAGTTCAACATATACTATGAATTTATTTTAGATCCCTAAGGCTAAAAATTAATTTATCAAAAATTCACTTTTTACATTACGCGATGTCGTGCCGATTTTGCCGAAAAACTTCGATAGGTCATAACTTCTTCATTATAGCTTGAATTTCAGCGTTCTTTATATGTATGGAATCCTTGTGACATAAAATATAACTTGGTTAAGATTATTTACTCAAAATTATCTTTTATCAAAAACTTGTTTTTGATGCTTATTGTGTCTAAATTGATTACCCGAATTTGCCGGTGTTACAATTTTCTCCTCCTTAGGATGATTACCTCCTAGAATTATCAATGAGCAGGGCTTGTATAATGACTTTATATGTTATCTTTTCGTCCTGGATAATAATTGTAACTCTTATGTCCTTTCAAATGAGTATCTAACTCTTGGAATTCTTGACCGCTGACGGTGCTCAATCTTGCACCCGATCTTTGTACTATTTTGGACTTTCAATCATAACCTTTGAGTTACAAACTCGATCTTTATTGGAGAATCCTGATACTTCTTAAAAAGAATTAACTTAAGATAATTTTTTTACTTCAATTACCATAATAGACCGATGGGTCATGTTCTAATGACTTCTCATCGTATGATGCAGTGCTTTAGACGCAAGTCTTTTGAGTCAAATTCTAGAATGGAACATACCTTTCTTTATTTTTTAATGTAGCACTTCATGCTTCTTATTTTACCGGTAATCGCAACACTTCTATTGATTACTTCGATTATCTTTTACTTAAGTCTTTTGGCTTAATTTAGATGCTATATCGAACTTGGTTTTTTGAACCACGTAATATACTAATCTTAGCTGGACTCGATTTAATATGAACACTTGGGTCGGGATAACAATCATGTTCTTAATCATTACCGAAACGATGTTAATAACAGACAAGAACAAAACGGAATCAATTACTAGTGCCTTGGTAACCTTGTGACTTTCCCTGATCGAAGTGCGAGTACTGTGCTTCCGGTAGTATAGGCCTCTACTACCTTTCACACCTACTCATACTCGTCCTAAGTATTATCTCGCAGTTCTCCAAGTCACCACATGATATTATTTATATAAATACTGTTGGATTAATGTCTAAGTCCATAACTATAATTGGTAAGACTTGACCCGACCCGGCATGGTCCATTTGGGTTGCATGGCATCATGCACTTGGATAGACTAAAATGAGAGAAATAACACTTAAGGTTTGTTAATATATTATAAGTTCTAATATATTAATAAGGTTATTTAATTAGTATTGATCAAGAATTAATTTGGAATTAATTAAGTGATCAAAAGAAGACTAATTAAATATATGGGTTGATTGTGTAAATCATTCATTCTTATATATGTGGGCTTGTGATCCAAGATTCCTTATGTTGGACTAAGTCCATGGGGTGACCCATGGATACTCCATGGAGGTTAAAATCCATGGACCATAAGGAATGGGTAAAGTCATGGGTTACATGGTGTAACCCTAATAGCCACCATATAAAAGAAACCCATGGCTAAAGAAATCGGTACTATGTGTGTGTATGAGGGCTAGACGATTTCATGAAGTGTTCTAATTTCTCTCTAAGTTATTCCAAGTGCTTATGGTGTTGTGTGAACCATTTGAGGTGTCACACTTGGGGCACTAGGCACTCAAGCTTCATGAAGACAAGCACTATCAAAGAGGTATGTATTCTATCTTGTTATATCCATTATTTTGTATGCTAGATTAGGATAATACCTTGGATGTTCATATTTACATGTATAATAGAGAAAACATAGATCCAAGGTATTTAGGGTTGCATGTACACTTAGGAGTGTTAGAATGCTCATAACCCAACAAATACTTCATATCTCGATCTTTGGATATATAGATCCTCACTCCTAATCCCTTGCATTGTCACCTGCTTTGTCATAGATCATCTAAGATGCTCTTGCCTTTAGCTTTGGAGGCACATTCGCTCTTGCTGCTTCATTTTTTTCGGACAGTCCCTAGGAATATGCCCTTCTTCCTTACATCCATAACACACCCTCTTGTTAAATATATACTCATTGGCATAATTCCCAGTCTTTCGACAATTGAAACAAGTCACCTCCCTACCATATTTTCCACAGTATTTCTTTTTCCACTTCTCACATCATTTTTCTTTACCTCCCCCTCCTCTAGACATTAAGAACATGTTGTCCTTTTTGGACCTTGAAGATCCCTTAAATTTCCTCTTTTCGCCCACTTCAACCTTGTTAGCAGTTCTGCCTTTGATCATTTCTTCAACAGACTTAGTAACCCAGATGGTTGCCTCAAGAGTAGGTGCATGGCGTACTGGCACAATAGGTTCGTCCTTATTTTGTTGAAGTAGACACCTTGTCTATTCCATATGACAATCCAACATCATATGCATCATTGCTTGTACTTGTGGCATCGTGATTGGCTTGTGTGCAGTTTCTACTTCTGGTGCACGCTTAATTTTTTGTGGCTAAGGATGCAGGTTACTGCTTTACAATCCGCTTCAAGTTCTCAACATTTCAATCTATACACCAAATCATACGTCCGGTGTGCAGTGACAAGAATTAAAATAAGGAAAGCTTTATTTACGATTGACATATTTAGCTCCTTATCACTCCGAAAAGTTATATGTCAATTCTAATACCGTAATTAAATGTTTAGAAATCTGAACACATAAAGTTTCCAAATTCAATCGGCAACAGACCATACATCAAATCAAATAATTGCAACATAAAGCATCATAAATCATTTAGCACATAAAAGAACTTTAGGCATCTTTCCTATATAAGCTAGTGCTTGTGTCTATTCAGTTACACTTCCAAAAATATATTAGACACACTCCTCACAATCATCGCTTAACAATTGAAGTTAAAGTCTAGAAATCCTACAAATTCCTAGTTCACTTAAACTAATGCTCTGATACCAACTATGACATCCCAAAATTCAAGGTCATTTTAAAATTTTTATTTATGCTTATTTGAAAAATCAGAATATCCATTTAAAGAATAATATTGTGGAATTTGTTCCTAGAAAACGTGATAAATATATTCTCAAAGCATTTCCAAAGAAATGTATTTTGTTTATATTAAAACTTAGAGACGTCATTTTCAATATACAGGCATAAGCATAAACAAACCTTACATTTATTTACACAAATGATTTACATTTCCCTTAATCTCTCAGTGTAATGTGTCCTCATATTAATACCTATGATACAGATAAACTGAGTGGGTCAGGTTAGAAAACCTAGTGACTACATATGGTTTTCAACTCACAATAATATAATTATGTCTAATTATCAAACAATTAACCCAACTTGACATCCCCATTATCTTCTTTATTCTTAAGGATCTACACTGAGAATCATCTATCCTTCATTCATTCATTCCTAAGAATTGTCCTAATGACTAGACATGAAGTCCATCACTACTAGGGTTTATATAAATGGCACTAAGTCCATAGCTGCCGATGTTATCTATTAGACACTAAGTGCATAACTCAAAATATTCATCTATAGGGTACTAAATCCATAGCTACCAACGTTCATTTGTGAGCCACTAAGTCCATAGCCTCCAACATTCATCTACAGGGAATTAAATCCATAGTTGTGAACATCCATTTATAAGGCACTAAGTCCATCGCTGCCATGGTTTTTAGAGTACATCTAGTGAACAAGTTATTCAAAAACACATACAAGTTGCGAGCCTGCTAGCATTCCACTGGACTGTCTAGAATAGACCATGGTTGTCATCTATATTTTGCTAGATGACTGAATCATTGTTTAAGTCAAGACTTCTCATCATCTTTCACCTCTCTTCATCTGTGTCATCATTCATCTCTCATCATTCATCTCATCTTTACCCATCATAGTTATAGGTATAAAACACGTATATAGTTTAAATCAAGTAAAACGTGTATATTTTGGTCATCCAGCAAAAATATCAAGAACATATATAATATGCACACATAACACATAACTTATATTAAATACGTCATATCTATCTGTAAGATGAAAGTAACTATGCACTCACTTGTTAAAGTTACAATTCGCAATTCGGGGCAGCACTTCGCTTATAACAATTTTATTTTCCTTCGACAAAACCTAGTATCATTATTGCTAGATTTTAGTCTAATATTTATTGTGACTAATTATTAACTATGAGGGATATCGTTTTATAAGTGTTAAACAATACTTTTCAACTACTACGTACAAACAGGGGTCAGACATAAAACACTAGAGGGCAAGACCATTTTGGCATTTAAGTCGTTCTGAAATCCAACAATCTTATGCGGCCCTTCAAAACAGATTCCCTGTACCACAAGCAGTTAAAAGTAATTATAATAACACTTGTATAACTTATAATACTTAGCACAAATATTGTTTATAGTTTCATAATAATGATAATGAACTTAAACATAAGTTATACTTAAAGTAGGGTAAGCATAACTCACTTACAAGGGGGTTTAGCTAGGATTTGGGTACTACGGGGGCATAACTTCTTATTAGCCAAAAGCTCTTGTTATCGAAGCCTTATGGCTATTCGGGACTCGCCTTTAGCACTCGGGAAGTACTAGGGAATGGGAGGGACTAAGAAGAATGTTTGAGAGAGAAAGAATGGGAAATGTTTGAAGAAAAATGAAAAACTTCACATCTATTTATAGCATGCCTCCTCGGATTACGCTGGGCATAACCTTGGTATACGTTGTGTGTATGAGGCTCTACACTGAACATACGAGGGCCAAGTATCGGTATCAAAAGCGAAGGCATGGAGATTAAGCGAGGGTCCAGATTGTGCCACATGCCAGCCTCACATCCATCCATATTTTAATAAATTTCCAAGTTCCTTAAACTTTGCATACAAGCTCCATTTTCAACGTTCTTTAAATCCGCACGTAGGTAGCGATGTGATCTACAACTTTTATTTGTAATACATCGGCTAATTTTGAGTTTATTTTTAAAGTTACATTTTAACGGGCTTAGACATGTAAAGTCTGTTAAAAACTCATAACTTTGTCATCTAGCGTCCGTTTTCGTCTGTCGTTATATTGTTGAGTTCTTATTAAGGAGATCTTCAATTCTCATTTAGTTTGTATCGGCTAAAATTGATCAATCGAAAATTTGATTTACGAGCTATGCAATGTTATACTATATCATAGAAAAATCATAATTTCATCATACGAACTTAGATTTGGACTTTCGTTTTATGTACGTTCTTGTTTTAACATATACTAAGTCTTTCATGTAGATCGCTAAGTCTAAAAAGTTATTTAACAAAAATTCACTTTTTACATTAGGCGGTATTGTGTCAGTTTTGCCAAAAAAACTTTAACGGGTCATAACTTCTTTGTTATAGTTTGGATTTTAGCGTTCTTTATATGTACGGAATCCTTGTAACATATAATATAACTGGTTAAGATTATTTATTCTAAATAATTTTCTATTAAAAAGTCGTATTTAATGCTTATTGTCTCTAAATTGACTAGTTTATGTCTGTTGGCGTTACAATATGTATTGTAGATGTATTTATAGGGCCGGTCCAAAGATATAGTGGGCCCAAGACAAAAAGAAAAAATGGGCGCCAATGTCATAAATATAATAAAAATTAAATCAAAAATAGATACGTTGTTATAAAATTCACTATTGGTATTAAAAAAAACACACAAATATGGTCAAACCGTTACAAAAACAACTAATTTAAAGAAAAATACTTATCCTAACATTTTTATTTTTAGATAAGTTAGTTTTTTCTTTAAATAATTATACTATATATTTTAAGAATTTTGGGGCCCTTAGAAACATATACCCTAAGCTACCGCGATGCTCACCGTTAGGTTTGGACCTATTGTTTTTAAGGAATATCAATCAATCCATATGTATAGGTGAAATTTACTATTAATGCTCTTACTGTTCATTCTCACGCCTCGATTAATCACGTATAGTGTTGGACAATAACATAACTTTTCCATATTGACATATGAGTGCTCCATTATAGAATTGGTGCATCGTGACTGAGTGACTAATCAAACGTTGTCAATTAAAATCCTCTTTAATAAATAAAGATTTTTTTTGTTAGAGGCCAATCTCTCGTTAGTTTTACCATTTGTCATTTTATGGTATTTTTGAAATAAATATCATTCACTTGTCAATTTTTGATTTGTTTCAATTTTTAAAAGTAAAGTCATATAGTTATATATGTAAACTATTAAATATCATATATATGATATTAAATTGCAATAAATACTTTTCTTCATTTCTTATTTAAAAAGTTGTACATTAAAAAATATTTTCTGTTTATAATTTAATTTAATGTTTAATCTTTTTTCTAAATCAACCCGTGTAATACACGAATTTCACACCTCATTTAAAATATATTAGCGAAGTGAAGTTAAAAACCAATGTTACAACATTGATCCTCTATGTTTCCTTCCTTTTTCAACTTACACCTTGAACTTAGACTTGAATTTAATATAACTCTTAACTTCGTATTTATATTTATTATCTTCTAATATTAGTATCCTTTACAAATTAGATTATATTTTATAAATCCTTAAAAACTAAAAACAGACGTTACAAAAACCTATCCCCAAGGTAAATGATGAGCCAAATAAACAAAATGCCCCCGAAAGGGTAGTTGACTCATTTCTTCCATTACTTTGTCCAACTACCTTAGATTCCCTTGGTTTCTTCACACCTTACATGATTCAAAATGACCAATCATCTTGAAGCTTCAATATAGATTGTCCAAGCACATTTTCAAGAGTCCATTTCATCAAAGTCTTCAACTGAGCAAACCCAATTCTTCCAAAATGGATCTGTAAAGCCCAATAACTCCTAGAAAGCCCAGAAACAAGCTAATCTGCAACCACAACAAGACTCTAAAAAACTACAAAACACCTTATGCAAAAAGTGAAAGTACCTAATATGATCGATGATAAGAAGGAATAGAATATTCAATGTAAAAAACAATAAAAAAGATAAAATAATAAAATAAACTACATAAAATAAGTAAATAAACAAATTATCAATGTTACAAAAATACACCACCATAGCATTTGTCACTTCCCCCAATGCACTAGATGATAATCTTAGGATGTCCTCACGTACGGTATGCAAAAAACTTCAAAAATGTTGCATGTATGTCATGAGATTTTATGATCCACGATATTTTTGTAAACCTACTTATAATGACGTCCTACAGTTTTATGGACATCATGTAAATGTGCATGGCTTCCCTGGAGTGTTAAAAAGCCTAGATTGCCTCCAATGGGATTGGGGAAATTGTTTGAATGCATATCAAGGTCAACACACTGAGGTGATCATGGTTATATAACCGTCATGCTCATGCTTGAAGCTGTGCCCTCACAAAATTTATGGATATGGCATGAATTATTTGTTTTATGTAGGTTCCATGAATAACATATTCGATGATGTGTATAATAGGACTACACCAGATTCTTCGTTTTAGTGCATGGAACATCTTACAAGTATGAGTATTATCTTGTAGACGAGATATATCTAGAGCATTCTTTTGTGAAGACACTGTGTTGTTCTAATGATCAAAATAGGTTAAAGTTTAAGAGAGATCAAGGAAAAGAGAGGAAAGATGTTGAATAAGTGTCTAACGCTCTTAAAAATGTTGTCATATACTAAAGTACCTCGAAAGTTTTGTTAAGGAGAAGAAAAGTGTGACAACCCGAAATTTCTATCTTGTACAGCCATTCAACTCAGTCAAAGTCAAACTTGTTTTTACTATCTTTTAGCATTGTTTAAGGTCTATTTGAGCGTTCTAAGCCTAGTACATCCAAGGAATGAGTGTTAGGAAGCATCTTATGAAGTTCAAAACCACCAAACAAGCCATAAACTCCATCATGAGGAGTTTACGGCCACATCACATGAGTTTATAGTCGTAAACTCAAGGTGGCCATAAACTCATGGCCTTAAGGATGATATTCCTTCACTTTTCCTCATTATTCACCATTTCAAGTCAAGAAACCCGAATTCTCTCTCAAGTATCATAAGGATACTGATTTTTATCTTAAAAAATTTAAGTGTTTCATCCTTTGATTAGTTGATACATATCATTTACTAGTATCACCCTTTGATTTCATCCATGAAATTCGTCTTTTGGGTAAGATCTTTAAGAACACCAAGAACACATAGTAGTTCATTAGGCTAAAATCAACTATTTTTGCTTCCATATCGTAAGTATCCTTTCCTTATACCTATTATCTAGTAGAAGCTCTTGGTTTACATCCTTGAAAACAACCAATTCCCAAGAAAAATGAGAGTTTACGGCCAGAAGCATCTCCCTTGGCTGTAAACCCTTGTTAAGGCTACTAGTTTGGCCGTAAACTCTTCTCAAGGCTAGGAATGGGTCTAGAACACTTCCTTGATTCTTGAAAGACCTTAAAAATAGCCTTTGGCACAAGACTTCATTAGTTTACGGCCGTAAACACATAGTTCCATAAACCCTATGGCCGTAAACACATAGGGCCATGAACACCTTGGCCGTAAACACCATTGTGTGGCCATACATCCCTTATATTCAATCATATTTGATTGTAACACTTCCATTCAAGTGTTTCCTAGTCCCTAAGGTGTTTCCTTTCATGATTAAGTTGTATAAACACTAATTATGTACATATATGTGTCATTATATGCTTATTAGGACTCGTTTGTGCTCAAGACTTCACTTGAGACGTAGCATCCTACAATCAATTTTACAGTCAAACCACTCACTACAGGTGAGTTTATACCCCTAACTAAACCTTTAAAATGATTTTAAATAATTTTATTGGGTGGGGGGGGGGGGGGATGCAAGTTGTAACATTGTAGTTATTATATCAATCACATGTGATTCATAACTAGAACAAACAAATAGATTTCTTATACTTCAAAACTGTGTTATCAAACATCTATTTCAAAGCATTTTTATCAAACTCTTTTTATGCTAAAACTATTTATCAAACTCTTTTAACTTATACATTGTCAAAATCATGTGTATATAGATATAGTTATATAAGTAAGGTTGAAAAGACTTAGGACTGATAACTCGCTTTATTTCTTGTTCCGTGTTTGGTTGTGGACTTAGAGTATCCGTTGTTTGTCTGAGTGTATTTTGAACCTTAGTTATATATTTTGTATATAAATATAGATATAAAAGGTTTCATCTCAGCTCAACACCTTTGTGTAGCAAAGGTGTATAAAACACACTCAGTCATTCAAACAACCTTACTAGTAAACTATAATAGGTATAGTTTAGGAGATTACTACTCACTATTTCTAGTCCAAGGAAATATGCAAGAGTCAGTTCATACATGATTCAGTTCAAACATATTATAGCGAGAAACACAAAGAACATACTATAATGAGAAACAAGGAAGAACATACCATATACTATACAAAGAGAACATACAATACATTAGAACAGATAGACCATACTATACAAATACAAGAATACTATAACATAAATGTGAGCCACTACTTCGGGGCATGGCATCATATTGTTGTGTCTCGTTTTGTAACCAGAGTCTCCTAGAGGGAGAGCGTGAATTTATGTATAGATCTATACTAGACTGACCATCCTACACCTTGTTGCAAGCTACAGTGGGACCTACAGGACTACGGGTGACTAACATCATAACTTTTTGACGTCTTCGAATGTCGTGTTTACCACTAGTCGATCAAGCATGGTTACAACCATATCATACTTTACCTTAATTAACAACTGATTTAAGGTAGTTAGTACAATAGTAGTTACTATATACAATACTACAATACTTTATTATTTTCCCATTGCATTCACATTGTGATCTACTCACATAAACGGTAATGTAAAACTATATTTTGCTAATGATAGCTACACTTGGTAAAATACACACTTTTACAAGAACCAAACATTAAGAACATTCGGGTCTTGGTAGAAGGTTGCATTCCGGTAGAAAATATAGGATTTTCTAGGAGATTCAAACATTTACAGCAAACTCTCATTACAAACATTTAGAAACCTTTTTCTTCAAACTTATACAACATTTGACACTAAAAACTTATGAACTCCCCATCTTTAATGCTAATCCTCTCTTTCAAAAATAACTTGTATTCTCAAGTCATCAGTAGACAGGTACCGATGGAATGTTTTGAGAAGGCAGAGCACCTTCAGACTTGTCTTTATTTTGATAATTCATTTTTGGTGTCTTATTATTATTACACAGAACATACGTGTACTGAATTATACTATTAATGAAATGGATGGGGTTGTTACTTGTTTACTATTATGTATTGTTTGGGATACTATACATTACGTCCTCCACCCCTGACTATTTCTGCCAATTCGGTTTGCGGGTGTGACAGATTGGTATTAGAGCATTGTTTATAGTGAATTGAGTATATCAACCCATAACAGATATACAAACTATAAACACAACAGGATTAAAATACTCCGGCTAAGAGTTATACTTTTAAATAATAAAATATTTAACCAAAGTATACACACCTACATTCATACTACAATTAGTGTCACTAGGACAGAACAAAAAGTATTACGATTATTGGACAACACAAGTAGGCTTAGAGACATATAATCAAATCTGTGAATGATATAGCCTGATCAACTATATTTTTCCGAGAAGTGATTAGCATGTGCGACAAGTCTAAAAACTTACCAACACTATTATGATGAAAACTTTAGAACAGAACATAAACTTAAAAATACTATAGGAGTATTTTATGTTACTATAATTACTTATATGAGAACTAAAAAGGTCTTTACTAGTAGGTCAATAGTGATGGGTTTTGAGCATTCTAACACTTCCTAAGTGTACATGCAACCCTAATAAACCTTGGATCTATGTTTGTCTAAGATACATGCAAATAATTATTTTTCCAAGGTTCATATCCTAACTAGCATGGCATGGGGAACATGAATCAAATAAAGCTAGTAGAAATACTTACCTTGTAGTAGTAGTTGATTGCTTGGAGTTTTAGAGCCAAGCACCAATAGTGTGAATGCCTCAAATGGAAATCACAAATCACCACAAACTTGGAACTTTGAGAGAATAGTCACTACTATCTTGAAATCGGCCCTCACCTCAACAAGTGTCAACTAGTGTGATTTCAAGAACCAAAGCCTCCTTTATATAGTGTGGTGGATTAGGGTTACATCCATGTAAACCCTAATACCCATGTCTCTTCATTTCCATGAGATCCATGGGTTAAAGCTCCATGGAGTATCCATGGACTTTTCCATGCAAGCCTAGCCCATTCCAAATAAGCATTAGCCCACACTATATAAATATAGAAGCCCATATTTAATTAGTAATATCTTTGATCTCTAAATTAATCCTAGATTAATTATAGATCAATACTAATTAAATAATATGATCTTATATTAATATATTAGAACTTATAATATATTAATAAATCATAACTTGTACTATTCTCAAATATTATCCATAAATTGTTCGGGTGAAGTGCAACCTAAATGGACCATGCCAGGTCGGGTCAAGTACATACCAAATATAGTTATGGACTTAGATACTATATCCAACAGTCTCCCACTTGGATAAGTGTAATAACTATAGTTGCAAGTATGACTTCAGGAACCGATCAACAATCGTAGCTCTTTAAACTTTGTTGAACTAGAACGCACCATTTAGATAAGTGATCATATATTCCTTTGCTGAAGATATCAGCCGAACAAATACATGGAGCATGGTCTTACTTATTGTCCAACATTTGTTTCCCGATTTCCGATTTGTTTGACATAGAACTTAACTGAACACATCAATTTAGTTCTGACCGGGCTCGGTACATAGGTCAAAACACAATTATCGAGGGGCCCAGATATCAGCTTCTAATCCTAGAAGGAACTGATAAACTTTGACTCATATGTTTATTCTACCACTCATTGAATTATACACAAAGGCACATTTTATAACATCGAGTTACCAATGCGTTTTCGTACAATCAATGCATAATCAACTCGTAAGTAACAAATCATATCTCTAGGTTTGAAGATTTATATGATATTACCGTCTCACGATCACTCGAGACAAAATTCCATGAAGTGATTCCAGTGAGCGTGGGTTGAGTCCAATGCTCAGAACTTATGAGCACTCATGATTGTTGTAGCCATGTCCAACACCTTAGACCTCTACAACCAATCATGACAGTCTTGATTCATACCTACTTCCGACATATGACCGACTGTGGAGGTTTGAATAATATGATATACCAAACATAATTATTCTGGAAGTCAAAACATGCAAAAGAAATATAGTAAACGATTGACAAGAGATAGCAACACTTTACTCATAAATAAAACACCTTTTATTCATCATTGTGACAACCTGAAATTTCCCATTCTAATCAAACCATTTCAATCCAATAGAAGTAGAGCAGTTACAATGAACATTCAGACTTAGAATATAAGTTTGGTAGTTTTAGGGTTTTACACCAAAAAGGGGTATTAGGAGAGTGGTTGCACTAGGATTTTGTGCAACACTGTAAATTCCATTATCCTAGAATCATTAGAATCCATTCCGAGATTAGAAATATTTTCTGCCAAAAATCTTAGGACTATAAATAGAATTCTGAACCAAATTGGTTCATTAGTTGAATTCCATTTAGAGAAAAACCCATTTCTCTCTCACGGATCTTCGGGTTTTCATCCCAGATTGTGATTCTACTTCCCTAGATGTGTTTTAATACTTGTTATATGCTTTATAACATTGTTACATGTCCAAAATCATCCAAGATCACAAGACTTTTGGAGTTTACGGCCAAGGATTTCTTGGGCCGTAAACCCCATTTCCAAGGGACAAATGTGCCCTAACTCACCCCTTAAGCCTAAGGACTTTAACCCTCATATGCTTGTGAGTATTTTAGACATCAAAACACTTCAAAATCATAAGTTTATAGGAGTTTACAGCCAAGAACATTTCTTGGGCCGTAAACCCCTTTTCCAAGGGCTAAAAGTGCCTTAATCACCCCCAAAGGCTTGGACTTCATGTTAGACAAATAGCCTAAAGTATCTAGGACCTAGAAAACATAAGAAAAGCACATATGTTGAAGAGTTTACGGCCAAGAGTAATTCTTGGGCCGTAAACTCCTTTAAAGGGGTCAAAGGACACCTAAACACTTCCTAAGGCCAAGGGACAATTTTGACAAGTACCTAGATGAGTTATGGACTAACTAAAACATTTAGAACCCCATGTTTGAGGGAGTTTACGGCCCAAGATGTTCTATGGCCGTAAACTCCAAGAAATGGTACCAAATGGTGCCATAAACTCTTCCAAAGCCAAGTACAAAAGCCTAGAACTGTTCCTAGTTATTATAGGGACTTGATAGCACCATAATCACCCTCCCAAGGGAGTTTACGGCCGTAAACTCCAAGGGAAAAGGGTCTTTGGGCCGTAAACTCCCCAAAGGAGTCAATATGGTGCCCAAACACTTGTATATGCCTTGAAACAATTCCCACTAAGGTTGTAGTAATTGAAAGTACCATCCCAAGCCTTGGTTGGGAGTTTACGGCTAGGAACTTACTTCCTTGGGCCGTAAACTCTAATGAATATGGTCTTTTGACCTTAAACTCACATTAGGGGCATTGCACTCCTTTGTTGCAACCCTTTAGCCTCCTAGCACATGACCAAAAGTGTTATCCTCGCGCTTAAATGTTATTACTTGTATAATTAGTGTTATAATCACTAATTATTTATATACATATGTTTTCATATGTAATTAGGATCATTGTGTGTGTGTCTAAGTCTCCACTTGACACCAAGCACTTGTTCGATCCTTCCGTACGATAACAGTTCGTTCAATTCCAGTCACTTACCGCATGTGAGTTCATACCCCTTAACTAATGTTTTAAACTCTTTTTAAATGTTTTATGGGGGGGGGGGGATACAAGTAGAATCATGCTACTTATTATGTCAATCACATGTGATCAACAAGTAGGATTATATTACTTATTACATCAATCACGTGTGACTAATATACAACAATCAAATGATTTGGCTACTCATTAGCCGTTTTACCAAACAGTTTCCTTCAAATGACTTTTTATAACATTTTATATGTTTTAAACCCCTTTTTACACTGTACAGCTTACTCCGTACATTTCCTTTCAAACTTATTTACAACTGTGTTTCAAACAAATGTTTCCTTATACTTAAACTGTTTTATTAAACTTATGCCTTCAAATTGTTTTATAGATTGACACCAAGTCGATCTTTTCTTAAAATAATACTTATGTTTCAAATGTCTTACAAATCTTATTTATGCTTTTATATTATAAATTGCATGCCTCTATATGTATACTTATATAAGAAATGTTTAAAAGACTTAGGAAGGCTATCCACCCTATTTCCTTTTCGCGCCTTGAGATGTGGTCTGGTGGGATTTTGGGTATTCGTCCGAAGGTCGTTTAAATATTAGTTATATATCATGTACACATATATAGTCATAAGAGGTCCTTCCAGTTCATCCTATGCCCTTGGGTAGCAAGGGTATGCATCCATGTCCATACGTACACTTAGATTACTAGAAAGCTACCA
Source organism: Lactuca saligna (assembly GCF_052625555.1). Taxonomy (NCBI): domain Eukaryota; kingdom Viridiplantae; phylum Streptophyta; class Magnoliopsida; order Asterales; family Asteraceae; genus Lactuca; species Lactuca saligna. The sequence goes on along the minus strand of NC_136423.1, from coordinate 161,567,429 downwards.
TATGGGTAGTTCAGGAAGATACTAGAACCATTGCTAGAACGCGATATCATTCAATGAGTCAGTTCATTCATGAGTCAATACTTTCTAGAACTTTTCAATACATTACATATACAACTATACTAGGACGAGAACATATACAACTATACTAGAATGATTACATTACTATACTTGCTAGATAGAGAGAACACACATTACAGCTAGCACACGTAGAACATTACAGTACACTACTGTACTATTACATGATCGCTCTTACTTGAGTACAATTACATGATCACACTTACATATACATAGAACAGACGTCATTAGGTGCTATAGCATGGAACCAGTTCAGGATCTAACTATACTGATGAATCACACCACAATTGTGATAGTTATATCGAGTATACATGATCATTCGGTAATGTGGATGCTCACGGCTTGCGTTCATGCAGGGGTCGTGGGTAGGTCCCAAAATCCCTTTGATAGGGGAGCGTATAGTCTGGGATCTAGACATCACATTATACCTTATCCCTCAAATAAGGCAGTTGAGTACCGATGTAGATATTTTTATTAAATACTACAGTACTTGGAAGTATTACCCTAGATTTAAGGTAATAAGTACGGTTGTAGTTGGACACTACACCATAGTACTACATTGATTTTCCATTACATATTTTTAGTGATAACCTCACTTAAACATTATTTTACAAACTATATTTTTGAATAATGATAGTTATACTTTGGAAAATACATCCTCTTACAAGAGACACACACATTCAGAACAGTTAGGTCTTGGTAGAAGACTACATTCAGAACAGTTAGGTCTTGGTAGAAGACTCCTTTTGTTATCAATAGGAATCATAGGGATTCTAGGGTTTTTCAAACACTTACAGTTCATATACACTTTCAATACTTTTAAGTACATATACTTAGATTTTCTCACATACAAATTAAGACACTAAATACTTATGATCTCACCAGCTTTAAAGCTGATACCCGCTTTCAAAATTACTTGTATCCTCAGGTCATCATAGACAGGTACCGATGCAAGGAGAAAGGAAGATGGAGCTTGTTCAAGACTTATCTTTCATTTTGATTTATGCTTTAGTGTTTATCAAAATTTGACAGAACACATTTGTATAATAATTATATTATTAATGCAATGGATGATGTTGTTGCTTGTTTACTACTTTACATTGTTGTTAATATTATACATGACGTCCTCCGCCCCAGAACGTTTCCGCCGTTCCTGGTTCTGGGGTGTGACAATCATCTAATGTCAATTACACTTTAAAAATTTCATAATTTATCTAACTACTAAAACTTATATCATCCTTCAGCCCTATGCTCCGAGCATGCTGGAGATGCTTAACCCTACTCAGTCCCTTCGTGAGGGGATCTGCTGGGTTCTCATCTGATGATACCCTCTTTTCCACGAGGATTCCTTCTTCTATTTGATGTCTGATGAAGTGATATTTTCTGTCAATGTGTCTGGATCTCCCATGATCTCTTGGTTCCTTTGCTAAGGCAACCACATTATCGCTATCACAGAAAATCTCCATTGGCACCTTTATAACTGGTACAACTCCAAGGTCTCCGATGAAGTTCTTTAGGCATATAGCCTCCTTTGCTTCCTCGCTTGCTACTATATACTCTAATTCACAAGTGGAACCAGCCACTGTCTCCTGCTTGGAACTCTTCCATGTGATTGCTCCTCCATTTAAGGTAAATACCCAGCCCGACTGAGAGCAGAAATTATCCCTATCAGACTGGAAGCTAGCATCACTATACCCTACAACTCTTAAGTCATCACTCCTACTGAAGGTAAGGACCCAATCCTCAGTCCTTCGCAAGTACTTGAAGATATTCTTTAGCGCAATCCAGTGTTCCTTGCCAGGGTTCCCTTGATACATGCTAACCATGCTCAAAGCAAAGGCTACATCAGGTCGAGTACACGTCATAGCATACATGATCGATCCTACAGCTGAAGCATAAGGTAGTCGACTCATTTCTGCTATCTCGGCCTCAGTACTAGGGCTTTGTGTCTTACTCAATCTGGCGTTACTCTGAATGGGTAACTCACCTTTCTTGGAGTTATGCATGTTGAATCTTTTCAAAACCTTCTCCACATAGGTGCTTTGACTAAGTCCAATTAGTCTTTTACTCCTATTTCTCAAAATCCTTATCCCTAGGATATATGCAACTTCACCAAGGTCCTTCATATCAAAACACTTCCCAAGCCAGGATTTTACTTCCTGCAGGGTTGGGATGTCATTTTGTATGAGTAGTATGTCATCCACATACAATACTAAAAAGCTGACTATACTCCCACTAGCCTTGACATAAACACAAGATTCATCTTCACTCCTAGAAAAGCCAAATTCTTTGACCTTTTCATCAAAGCAAAGATTCCATCTGCGAGGTGCTTGATTTAATCCATAAATGGATTTCTCAAGCTTACACACTCTATTAGGGTACTCGTTGCTGACAAAACCTTCTGGCTGACTCATGTAAACATCTTCAGTCAACTTTCCATTAAGGAAAGTGGTTTTGACATCCATTTGCCAAATTTCATAGTCATGAAATGCAGCTATGGCTAATATAACCCTGATAGACTTAATCTTGGCTAATGGAGAAAAGGTCTCATCATAATCCACTCCAGGAATTTGAGAGAAGCCCTTTGCAACCAGTCGAGCCTTATAAGTGTGTACATTACCATCCATGTCGGTCTTCTTCTTGAAGATCCATTTGCACCCTACAGTCTTACGACCTGGTACATTCTCAACCAAGTTCCAAACTTGATTGTCATACATGGATTGTATCTCGCTATCCGTAGCCTCTTTCCATTTAGCAAACTCGGGGGCCTACAATGGCTTCCTCGTAGCTGTTAGGTTCATCCAGACCTACTAGTGTCTCATCACTAATAAGTGTCTCACCTTCTGCAGTAATATGGAAACCATAGTAATGCTCAGGTGCATTCCTAACTCTCGTGGAATGCCTCAGAGGTACAGATTCGTCAATTTGCTCAACAGGAGTTTCCTCCTCAAGTTAAGGGCTAGGGTTTGAAGTTCCTTCACCGCTTGAATCTCGAAGTTCTTCAAGGTCAATTTTCCTCCCACTGTCTCCTTGGCTTATAAATTCTCCCTCTCTCTCGAAAGACTCATCTTCTTGCTACAAAGACCACATTATCACTAGGTCTGTAGAAGAGGTAACCAAAGGATATTTGTGGGTAGCCGATGAAAATACACCTCTCGGTTTGGGGTTCTAGGTTATCATGAGACTCGCGCCTCACAAAAGCCTCGCAACCCCAAATCTTGATGTGGTCTAGTTTAGGTACTTTACCAGTCCACATCTCGTGAGGAGTTTTGGCAACTTTCTTTGTAGGGACTAGATTAAGAATATGGGCGACAGTCTCTAAGGCATACCCCCAAAATGAGATTGGTAGTGAAGCTCGACTCATCATGGAACGAACCATGTCCAACACGGTTCGATTATGCCTCTCAGCTACACCATTCAACTGTGGTGTCCTAGGAGGTGTCAATTGTTAGACAATCCCACATTCTCTAAGATAGTCGAGGAACCCTGAACTAAGATACTCACCACCTTGATCGGATCGAAGCATCTTAATGTTCCTGCCCAATTGATTCTCGACTTCCTGTTTAAATTCCTTAAACCTTTCGAAAGTCTCTGACTTATGCTTGATTAAGTAGACATATTCATATCTACTGTAATCATCAATAAAAGTTTAATAATAACGATTAGCATCACTTGTGGCATGTTTGAATGGTCCACACACATCCGTGTGTACAAGGTCCAACAAACCTTCACCCCTCTCACAAGAACCTGTGAAGGGTGACTTTGTCATTTTTCCAAGTAAGCATGATTCGCAACTATCATCTAACTTTAGGTCAAACGACTCCAAGACTCCATCCTTTTAGAGTTGGCCTATGCGTTTCTTGCTTATATGTCCAAGACGACAATGCCATAGTGATGCTTTATCCAAGTTATTATTATTAATAGAATGAATACACAATACATTATTTCCTAAGTAATCAACCACAAATACTGTTTCATACACGCCATCACAAGGTAATGCTTTAAAATAAAGAACATTATTAAAGAAAGCATCAATAGAACCAACTTCATTATTAAATGAAAAGGTAAACCCTTGTTTATACAATGCATGAAAGGAAATAATATTTCTTTCCATTTCTGGCGAATAACAACATTTATTCAAATCTAAATTTAATTCACTACTTAGCGACAAAGTATAAACTCCAATCTTGGTGACAGGTGTAACTTTCCTATTCCACATGATTAAGTTTATCCTTCCTTGCTCCACATTCTCACTTCTTCTTAGTCCCTGCAAGTCACAACAAATATGAATACCACAACCGGTATCAAGGACCCAAGATTTAGAATGGGGTGAGTTATTAGAAATGATAGTGTACATACCTGTATGGTAGGGTTTAACTTTCCCATCCTTCACATCTTGCTGGTACTTTGGGTAGTTCCGCTTCCAATGTGCCTTTTCATGGAAATAGAAGCATTCAGCCTCTTTTGGGTCAGAAGAAGGAGTGATGAAACCTTTCTTGGTTCCACTTGAAGAAGAGCCATCAAGGGTCCTAACCTTGGTACCCTTCGAAGAACTCTTTCTCTTCTTCCCTTATCCTTTCCCAATTGCCAAGACAGGGGTAGAGTTGGTAGGAGTAGGAGTAACAGTCGCCTTTACCTTAAGACCACTTTCCGTGGTCTTTAAGAGTCCTTGAAGTTTGCAGAGTGTGACCTCTTCCTTGTTCATGTGGTATGTCATGCGGAATTGATCATAACATGAAGGTAAGGAGTGCAATATAATATCTAATGCTAGCTCCTCAGGGAAGTTCTTATTTACCTTAAGACCACTTTCCGTGGTCTTTAAGAGTCCTTGAAGTTTGCAGAGTGTGACATCTTCCTTGTTCATGTGGTATGTCATTCGGAATTGATCATAACATGAAGGTAAGGAGTGCAATATAATATCTAATGCTAGCTCCTCAGGGAAGTTCACATTTAGCTTCAGCAAACGGTCCACAAATCTTTGCATTTTCTGCATGTGGCCCGTGATGGGTTCACCATCCTTCATGCGAGTTGTTATCATGGAGGAGATGATTTCATACCTCTCTTGACGAGCACTTTGATGGTATCTTTCCATCAAGTCTTGGTGCATCTCATAGGGGTAGAAATCTTCATAGGATTTTTTGGAGATCCGCGATCATAGTGGCCATCATGATGCATGCCACTTTCGTGGCATCCCTTTCATGTGCCCTAAACTCAATGATCTCTTGAGGAGTTGCAACTATCTCATCAATCTCCTTAAGCTCCTTATCGAGGAAATATTCTTTGTCCTCGTAGTGGCTAATCATTCGGATGTTTCTGATCCATTCATTAAAGTTGGATCCATCAAAAGTGACTTTCCCACACAGGTTCATAAGAGAAAAGGAGTCATTAGGATTAGAGCTAGAAGCAGCAGTGTTTGCAGACATCTGAGAAGAAGAAACGTTTAGTTTAGAAATAGGAATAGTCCTTAATAAAACACCCAAATGTAGTATTAAGGCTAGGACCCAATCACAATATATTATACTTAGAAGAGGTATGCCGTAATCTAAGTAATAACATATTTGAAAGGTAGGTGAATGCCGATTCACCAATTTCCACCAAAGTCGAAATATTAAAATATTTAATTTGGTTCTTAGAAACTCCTAGATTCTTTTGAGATTCAATGAACTTTTCAAAGGCATGTTTCAATCTCGAGTGTGCCCTCCAAGTTTTGTGACTGGGATGCCGAGGATCACAAAACGAGGTGTGAAGTAACCATGCAAATTACTTGGTACCCTTAATAAATTACCCCTCAATCTATGTGCCGGTTAACCACACACGCTCCATTGATACTATGATAAATATTAAGTCACCCTTTACCTACCTTGTTAAGTCCAAGTTAGTGTGCCGGTTAACCACACACGCTCCACTAATGACTTAGACAAAGTGTAAAGTGTAATTTCATGGATTAGCACCTTATTCACATTTTTCCTAAAGTAACAAAGATTGGGAATTTAAAAAAATATTTAGTTACTTTATAATATTCAACATACTTTTAATGAGAATTTATAAGTCATTGTCTTACCCGTTCGGCTAACGACCCTCCACTATTCAAGCAAGCGGTGGGTGAGAGTGGACACCCATTAAGTTGCCATTTTATAGGCAACAACCTTATACCCACCTTATAGACTAGCTTCGTGAATGAGGCGTAATAGCGGTAAGACGACTTTGATGTTATACATACATATATATATATATATATATATATATATATATATATATATATATATATATACATACATACATACATATATATATATATATATATATATATATATATATATATATTATTAACTTATAATATTATAAGTATAAGGGTTGAATTTTAACTTTTAAAATTCTAAGGGTTGGAACTAAGGTTTTAATATGACTTTACTTGTTCCAAAACTTGAGGGCAAGTTTTGTAAACTTAAAACTTTTCATTTATTGTAACTTATGAGTTAAATAGAGTAATAAAATGAAGACTCTTCCTTTTTCTAACTCTTGTGTTCTTTTAATGGTTTTTAATTCAAGTGTGACTCTTGGTTTTCCATAACTTGAGGACAAGTTATGGACTCCATTAAAACACATTATGATTAAGAATTAAACTACCACATAGGTTACAAATAATTCCTATGATCATCTAAACATCATAAGATCAAGAACATCAATATGAACACTTTCATGAATCAAAAATTACACATAAAACTTTGTAATTTTGATAACAAGTTGTTGTAAATGGATTAGCAAAGCCATTACACCATCTAAAACAAGTTTTCAAGTACCAAAACAGTTTAGGGTAATGTTTCTAGTCCATTTCCTGAAACTAAAGTCGAAAATCTACACTCTGTCGCTCCTACTCGTCGAGTGCATAAACCTACTTGCCGAGTAGGTTGATGATACACATGAACTTGGCGAGTCCCCCCATGGACTCGGCGAGTTCAACTGGAAGACAGCAAGTTTTTCGACTTTTTCAACTATATTGCATTGAGTATCAAACAAACAAGCCTAGGCTATGATACCACTGACGGGTTTTGAGCATTCTACCACTTCCTAACTGTACATGCAATCCTAATAAACCTTGGATCTATGTTTGTCTAAGATACATGCAAATAATTATTTTCCCAAGGTTCATATCCTAACTAGCATGGCATGGGGAACATGAATCAAATAAAGCTAGTAGAAATACTTACCTTATAGTAGTAGTTGATTGCTTGGAGTTTTAGAGCCTAGCACCAATAGTGTGAATGCCTCAAATGAAAATCACAAATCACCGCAAACTTGGAACTTTGAGAGAATAGTCACTACTATCTTGAAATCGGCCCTCACCTCAACAAGTGTCAACTAGTGTGATTTCAAGAACCAAAGCCTCCTTTATATAGTGTGGTGGATTAGGGTTACATCCATGTAAACCCTAATACCCATGTCTCTTCATTTCCATGAGATCCATGGGTTAAAGCTCCATGGAGTATCCATGGACTTTTCCACGCAAGCCTAGCCCATTCCAAATAAGCATTAGCCCACACTATATAAATATAGAAGCCTATATTTAATTAGTAATATCTTTGATCTCTAAATTAATCCTAGATTAATTATAGATCAATACTAATTAAATAATATGATCTTATATTAATATATTAGAACTTATAATATATTCATAAATCATAACTTGTACTATTCTCAAATATTATCCATAAATTATTCGGGTGAAGTGTAACCCAAATGAACCAAGCTAGGTCGGGTCAAGTACATACCAAATATAGTTATGGACTTAGACACTATATCCAATAAATAGTTGCTGAGTGGATACGCTAAGGTTATATGTGACTAAGGTGTCATAGACTTAGAATCTGTGATCTCTGCTTTATTTCTTGTTCCTTGTTTGGTTGTGGACTTGGAGTTAGGGTCACTTATTCGAAGGTCTATTCTATTTTTGGTTATATATGACTGGTATGCACTATGCAAGTATTGAAGTAACTGGTAAGGATCATTCTATAATTATCTTCTGTAGTACGTCTAATAACTATCTCTTTTATCCCTATTCTCACATAGATAACATGGTTGGATTCCATCTCCCCGACGACCCGTACTACCCAAGTCAAGGAAATGCTGGTTGGCTCGATGTCAAACCAGAAGAAGAACCTTCAATCCCCTTAGATGATGACTTCGCCAAGAACTTTTCGGAGGATTCTGACTCCTAGCCCGAAGTTAATAATCTACTCCATGTTACTCGTGTCCCAAATCCTAACCCTCATCCAGGATATCAAGGCCCCACACCTTTGCGGGCAACAAACTTGAACCGATGGAGTCACGAACAGGGTCAACCCTTACCCTACAACGGAGACAAAATTTTCTACAATATGAGCGAGGGATGTTCAGCAGACAGAGTCCTGGCTATTCTGGTTCACAGTATTGCTGGCAATGTAGAACCGAGAAGGGCAAACGTAGGTTAGATTTTGGAGGTTGATTCTGATACGGGAGTAAATACCGTTCGCATCCGCCAGCTGGAGTCTACTCAGGGAAGGACCTTGAACCAGAATGTATCCCTACAAAGGGAACTTACTGCAACCCAAGACGAAGTCAGGGGACTACGAGCCCGTCAGGCAACCTTTGAAAGGCGCATGCAGGACATGGAGCGTCTCCTGGCGGAATCAAGGACTCGTCCCAGCAACTCTCAGTGCAGATAGAGCCTACTCTATCTTCACTTTTGGATATAACTTATGTCTATGTAAAAACTCTATTTTTAAGTTTCTATCTATGGCTAGACTTTTGAACTTTCAGTCTACTAGTTTTCCATGCTGTCAAGATTTTCTCTTTATGGAATTACATCATTTATGGCAATGTTATTGACAAGCATCTAATCTTAGGGGAAATCTTTGTCCAAATGCTTTCATCTGTCTAATTGATAGATCTCTATTACCATCATACTCTCATCTATTTTGTTGGACTATGGCAATTTAGTCAATGGACCACTCTCATTTTACTCACAATTGGTTCTTACTATCATCATCATACTTGTAAACTTTCAGTTAAACAATTCCTCCATGAAGAGTAACAAGACGAAACCCTCCGATAATTCCAACTCAACCACCGCCTCCTCCACAATACGATTCTACAACCCTCCAAGCTGCAGTATATGCGGCTGTTGCGGTGGCCTTAGTGTAATTCCGCAATAGCAGCTCTAGCGGTGGTGGTGGTGCTGCTTAGTCTGCTCAGGGCGATGCTCCAGTACGTGCTAGGGAGTGCTCATATAAAGACTTCATCAATTGCAAGCCTACATCCTTTAATGGGACCGGTTGAATCATTGCTCTCTCGCAATGGTTCGAGAAGACGAAGTCGGTCTTCGAGATCTAATCCTGTCTAGAAGGAAGCAAAGTAAAATTTGTTGTCTGCACCTTCTTGAACAGAGCCCTCACATGGTGGAATAGCCATGTCAAGTCTCTAACTATTATAGTGGCTAATGCTATGGGTTGGGAAGATCTGAAGGAGCTCATGATTGAGGAATATTGCCCGAGGGGCGAGGTTCAGAAACTTGAACAAGAACATTGGAGCCTAACCATGAAGGGCTCCGGCGTAGTGTCCTATACCACTGGATTCAGCGATCTGGTGGCACTATGTCCTGAAATGGTTCCTACTAAGGGAAAGAAGATCGAGAGGTGCATATGGGGGATGATGCCTCCATTCCAGGGGAATGTCCTAGCTTCAAACCCCTCTACCTTTAGATAGTTCCAAACGACGAGCACAACGGCTCGTGGATCACGGAGTCCGCATCCGTCAACAACAACAACCCTAGCCATAAACACTAGAGTAACAAGAAGGAAAAAGCGGTGCAGAACTCTGCAAAAAAGCAACAGGTCGTGGTTGTTCATGCTGCGATAACACCTACTGCTACTGCACCTTTGAAGCAGTATGCTGGGAGCTTGCCTAAATGCAACAAGTACAGCTTCTACCACACTGGAACCAACTAGGAAATGCAGTGTTCTAAATGCAACAGAAAGGGGCACATTGCCTGTTTCTGCAAGTCTCTGGCAAGGCCACTTAACCATGTCCCCGGTGCTGGTGTGGGCCAGGCTTGCTACGGTTGTGGCGAGGTGGGCCATTACAAAAGAAACTGCCCGAAGGTAGGAAGCGTGGGAGGCTTAGGAAGAGTTTTGGCTATAGGCCACGAGGAAGCTGTAGCCGAACGTACTGTGGTCACTTATATGTTTCTACTTGATAACTCTGATGCGTGGATACTATTTGATAGCAGAGTAGAGAGGAGTTTCGTGAATCATAAATTTTCTTACTTACTTAAACAAACAATCATGCGCACTTAAGGAACCGTTCACTGTAGAAATGGCTAACGGGAAAACTGAGAGCACTAGCAGTATATATATATATATATATATATATATATATATATATATATATATATATATATATATATATATATATAGGATGTACTCTAACTCTAGATAGCCATTCCTTTCCAATCGACCTCATGCCAGTATGAATTAAAAGTTTCGACGTCATAATCAGCATGGATTGTTGAGTCTTCATCACGCCAACATCATGTGTTATGAAAAAGCTGTTTGTCTTAATCTTCCGTCTAGCGAAACCCTTATTATCTACAGTCACAAACCCGTCACAAAATTTCGTATCATCTCGAGTATTCAAGCCCAGAAATTTATGCGAAAGGAATGTCACGAATTCCTTGCTCATGTTGTCGATACAAGCCAAGAGGCCAAAGACCTAAAGAGTATCCCAAAAGTACGCGACTGTCCTGATATCTTTCCAGAGGAACTACCGGGATTGCCCCTACAATGACAAGTCGAGTTCAGAATCGACTTAGTTCCAGGGGCTACCGCAGTGTGTAAATCGGTCTATCGTCTCACACCAGCTGAGATGCAGGAACTATCAGGTCAACTTAGCGAACTGCTCAACAAGGCCTTTATAATACCAAGCTTCTTACGTTGGGGAATGTCGTTCTTATTAGTGAAGAAGAAATACTGATCATTCCGTATGTGCATCGACTATTGAGAACTCAATAAGCTTACGGTCAAGAATCGTTACCCTTTTCCTTGTATAGACAATTTGTTTGACCAACTACAAGGGGCGAGCTACTTTTCAAAGATTGATTTGAGAACCGGGTATCACTAGTTACGAGTGCTAGATGAGGATGTTCGGAAGACAACCTTACGAACTCGTTACGGACACTATGAGTTCGTAGTGATGTCATTCTGAATGACTAATGCACCTGCAATATTCATGGACTTAATGAATAGGGTGTGTCGTCCTTACTTGGATCAGTTCGTTATTGTATTCATCGATGACATACCTATCTACTCTCGTATTAAGGAGGAGCACAGTAGACATCTGCGACTGATTTTAGAAACACTATGGTCACAGAATCTCTACGCGAAGTTCTCTAAGTGTGAATTTTGGATCCAAAGAGTCGAATTCTTAGGTCACGTGATTAGCGAAGAGGGACTTCAAGTGGACCCTTCCAAAATCAAAGCCATTGAGAACTGGTCAGCACCGAAGACGCCAACAAAAATTCATCTATTTCTAGGCCTTGCTGGCTACTATCGTAGGTTCATCCAGAGCTTCTCTAGGATCGCGAAACCGCTCACTACATTGACCTAGAATGGCGTGGCCTTTGACTGGGAAGAGAAGCAAGAAAAGGCATGCCAAACACTGAAACAAACCTTATGCACCACACCGATTCTATCCCTCCCAGAAGGGATAGAAGACTTCGTAGTGTATTGCGATGCATCAAACCAAGGACTCGGTTGTGTCCTCATGCAAAGAGGCAAGGTCATCACCTATGCCTCAAGACAACTAAATATGTGCGAGGTCAACTACACCACTCATGATCTTGAGTTAGGAGCAGTTGCATTCGCTCTAAAGATCTAGAGACACTACCTGTATGGTACGAAAAGCACTATCTTTACACATCACAAATGTCTACTACATATATTCAACCAGAAGGGGCTCAATATGAGACAACGACGGTGGTTCGAGCTACTTAATGACTATGGATGCAAAATTCATTATCATCTTGTTAAGGCCAACGTAGTAGCAGACGCCCTAAGTCAGAAAGAATATTCTGGTCGTAGAGTCAAATGATTGACAATGACTATCCATTCACATCTGTCCACACAAATTAAGGAGGCTCAACTTGAAGCCTTGAAACCTAAAAATGTGGCGAGTGAATGCCTGAGAGGGGTGGATAAAAACTTGGAAGTCAAGGGTGGCAGAGCCTTATATCTCATGGACCGGATCTGGACACTGAAACACGGTGGCTTCAGAGACTTGGTCATGACCGAAGCGCACAACACTCGATATTTCTTCCACCCACGTTAAGAAAAATTGTATCTTGACCTAAAGAGCTATATCGGTGGCCTAACATGAAAGCGGAGATCGCTACCTTCGTAAGTAAATGTATTACGTGCGCAAAGGTTAAGGTCGAATACCAGAAACCATCAGGTTTACATCAACGACCAGAGATACCTGAGTGGAAGTAGGAGCGGATCATGATGGACTTCATAACCAAATTGCCCAAGACAACGAGTGGTATCCATACCATTAGGGTGATAGTAGACAGGTTAACAAAGACCGCACACTTCCTGCCCATTAAAGAGACTGACAACATGGAGAAGCTAACGAGAACATTGTTGGATTAGTGTCTCAGTCCATAACTATTTTGGTATGTACTTGACCCGATGGTGCATGGTGTTTTTGGGTTGCCTTCACCAAAGAAACTTGATAGGATGAATTATGGAGAGAAAGGATTAATTATGATTTATTAATATATTATGAGAATAATATATTAAAGGAGAAATCATATTGTTTAATTAATATTAGTCAAGAATTAATAAGAATTAAGTTTGTGACTAAAAGAGATTAATTAAACTTAAAGGACTAAAATTGTAATTATAAGATAATTGCAATTGGGCTATGGATTACCTTATAATATAAGGTTGGACGAATTCTATGGGTAAACCCATTAGAAATCGTCCAAGGCTTGTTAAGGAAGGGTCCATGGGTTGCTTAGGGCCTAAGCATCCAAATTAGGGTTTCCTAGTTGAAAACCCTAATAGCCTACATGTATAAATAGTACCCTTAAGCCTAAAAAACGTGGTGAACTAATTGGTTAGGGTTTCTACACATGTTGGGCAGCCTCATTCTCTTGTCTTCTTCATCCTCTTGCTCTTGGTGTTTGTGAGCCATTAGAGGAGTGACACTTGTGACTCTAAGCTTTCTAAAGTCAATACAAGAAGGATTTGAGATTGTTATTGCTACATAACAATCAAGGTGATATCTAAACCTATTTCTTATGTTAATATGATTACTTGTATGCTAGAATTAGGGTTTTAAGTCTTGGATAAATAGCATGTACAATAGAGAAACCTAGATCCAAGCATTAGGGTTGCATGTGCACATAGGATGTTCTGATGGCTAAAACCCATCAGTGGTATCAGAGCCTAGATTGGTTTCTAGTGTATTGATGCCTTGTATGTTTGTTCAAGTTGCGAAATCGAGTTTTGAGCTTCCTGCCTGATGAACTCGGCGAGTACCACAGTGTACTCGGCAAGTAGGCCTCAACTCGGCGAGTGCAGTGTGGTACTCGGCGAGTTTGAGCGTCAGATGGAGCTATTTTCGGGATTTCTTGCTGTTTTACTCATGGATACTTGCCTTATCTGTTTTAGATCATTAAAATCTGATTTTATACATATTTATGAGTATATCCTTGATTAAACAAAAGATAATAACCAAATAATTAGATAATAACTTCCTTATATGATAAAGTTTGATTATTTGTATTAATTGGGTAACTTGCTTTGCAAGAAATTGAAATTTGGTCAAATATAGATAATGATAAGATAAATTGTTTAATTTATATTATTTGTTATTTGATCCTTGTGTTATGAAAAGTTTCAATTTTTCCTTTTAGGTTTTATAGTTTAAATTTGAACTCAAAAGTTTTGTTTTGAAATTTAAATAGTTGAAACCCTAATGTTTTGAAAAGGGTTCAAAACTTGCCCTCAAGTTTTGGAAGTTAATTTTAGTTAAAAGGTTTGATTTTGAAATATTTAAATTCTAAACCCTAATGTTTTGAAATGTTTCAAAACTTGCCCTCAAGTTTTGGAATTTAAAAGTTGATTAAAAGTTTAATTTAGGAATGTTAAATTCTAAAACCCTAGTAGTGTTTTGAAAAGTTCAAATCACACCCTTATGGTTTTATTAATTATTTAAAGTGTATAATTAAAAGAGATTTAGTAAATCCATAAAGTTTTGGTTTACAATTTAAATAAATTAAAAGTGTAATTTATTAAATTAGAACACCTAGTATTTTAAAAGTGTAAAATACACCCTATACTATATATAACATTAAAGGTCTAACATTATATATATGTATGAGTAAAAGTCAGTCTTACCGTTAGTAGGCCTCATTCACGAAGATGGTCTATAAGGGGTGTTTAAGGAAATTGCGTATAAAATGACGATTAAATGGGTATCCACTCTTACCCACTGCACTCTTGACTAGTGGAGGGTCGTTAGTCGAACGGGTAGGATAGGGCATAAACCTTCCATTATAAGTATAATGAAGTCTAAAAGTAACTAAATGCTTTCATAAAATTCCCAATCTTAGTTACTTTAGGCAAAAGTGAATTAATGCAATTCAATGAAATTACACTTTGTGCCCTTGCGAAGATGTTAGTAGAGCGTGTGTGGTTAACCGGCACAGTAAATGTTTCTAAGCAAAGGTTGCAAAGGGTGACTCAATGTTTGTCATAGTTTGGTGGAGCGTGTGTGGTTTACCAGCACATCGAATAGGTGACTGTAACATGTGAGGGCACCATGTAAGTTTGCATGGTTAGTCACACCCGCTTTGTGATCCTCGGCATCCCAGTCACAAACTAAAGGGGCATATCGAGATTTAAACATGCCATTGAAAAGTTCAATGAATCTCATAGGATCTAGGAATTTTCAATACATTTAAAACTTAATCTATTCTTTGTTTTTCATGGTGGAAAATTAGTGAATCGTCATTCACTTACCTTCAAATGTTCTGCAATTAGGGTTACGGCATCCATCCCCTGAGTTGTGGGATATTGTGTTGGGTCCTAGCCTTAATATTTCATTTGGGTGATTTATTAAGGACTAAATCAATCAACTAACTTGAATTTATTTTCTCCCGTTTTGTAGATGTCAAAGTACGACAACTATGGTCTTCCCAAATCCCGTGGAACAAGCATTCCACATGAAGATGATATTCCACGATTCGATCGAGGAACAAGAAATCATGCGTCACTTCCTCCTCCTCCTCCTATTGTTCTCCCTAACCCACAAGATCGAGAAATTGAAAGGTTCAATGTCACTAAAGCCCTATTGGAAATGAAACATGAAGATGGTGAACCCGTGTGTGCCCACGTTCTAGGAATGAAATCACACATCGATAGGTTGATAATGTTGGGTGCGTCATTCCCTGATGAGTTGGCTATAGGCTGGGTTCTACAGTCACTCCCTGAATCATATAATGAGTTCAAAAGAAAGTATTATATGATGGATCATGATGCAAACCTCATTGACCCAACTTACATGCTCATTGCTCTTGAATCAGAAATGATTTGGCAAAGCAATGGAGCATATTTGTTGGGAAAATCAACCAACCATGATTCTAAGGACGTTCTAGGAGAACCAACCTGCGTTTGCTGCCAAGCGAAAGGGCGTTGGATACAAGTCTGCCGTAAGATCCTGAAGAGTCCAGAAGATGGGAGAGTCAAAGAGTATGGTTGTGCTTCAGGTAAAATCAAATATCTAACTCCATTAAGTTCCTATTCGTTGATTCTTAATACATGATGTGATAAGATTGCATTTGAATGTTTTGCAGGATTAGTGAAAAAGAGAGGAAGCTTGATGAAAGAGAAAAATGAGTCTAATCACTAAGAAATGGATCTCAATCGCATGGATTTGAAGATTATATTTTGAGCTTAGAAAGTTATGTTGTTAGGAATATTCAATTAAATAGTCTTTCAGTTGATTTTTGCATCGTAAGGACAAAATGTTTTCCACTGCTTTATGAATAAAATAATTTTTTGTTTGACTCATTTATTTATTTCCTTGCAATAAAATCGTTATGAAAAATTGATGTTTTCATATTTCTACAACGAATGGATGTGATTCTTAATTATTTTATTTGTGGAAAGGTAAAAAAAATTCAAATAGGGAAAGTTTCTCATCGCCCAAGTTTCAATTGGATAGAGACTTGGAATCATACAACAAGTATTGCATGATGAATGAGAAGTTTCATATTTGAAAATTAGATTAATTCATTGTCAAAGTGTTAGGTGAAGGACTAGGAGATTGAGAACACAAGGTTATGTGTTGATCAAGTCCACCAAAGGAGTAACAAAGATATTCGTCATGATTTACTAAGGTTAAGTAAATATGATTACACTTATAAGATTAAGTGTAATTCCGAGTTGATTTGAAAGAGTTTAAATCAATTGTAGAACGAATAAAAGGAATCAAGTAGGCAGAACGATAAAAGTTTCTCTATTCTAAGAAGAAGGGAGAGTACCTTTTATCATATTTTATGATAGGTCTTAATGATTAAGAACCATATCTCAATTGATCCTCTAAGTGAGTCTTAGTACAATTGTATGTCTGAGAAGAGGAATCGAGAATTGAAGAAATGGTTAAATGAAGAAGTCAATCATACTTCATTCCAAAACAAGTCTTAAAGTTAAGATTGTGACATTGAGTGACAAGTCTTAAGAAGTTTTATAACACTCATCAAATGTAGAATATGGAAAAGGTTTTCTTATTCTTGCACATTTGAAATTGGAAAGTTGTGATGTCTTGGATAAGACAAAGATCAACTAGGACCAATTTTGTGAAGTGCTTTGTCTTGATAAAAACTACACTAACTCTTGAATATTTGTTTGTCAAGAAATTTTTATTAACAAAAGAATCTTATATGTCAAGGAGTCAGTGGGAGTCTTAGTGATCTTGAAAAGTTTCAAGAACTAATCAAAATAAACCTTATCGAACATCAATAGCACACGACTTGAGGTTTACAACCTATCATGTTGACATTATCTTGTTTCTGTGCCGTTCCAATTGAGTTAATTATGCATGTGATCCCTATGAGTTCTCATTTGAATGCATAAAAGGAAAGGACCTTAATCAATGAAAAGTACATTGATGGGAAAGGGTGAGCTGCTTAACTACTTGGAAGACATGGTGGGCAGCCGTGTTACCATAAGGAAATAAATCAAGATTGAGAAAGATCGGTCCATAAGAGTTTGAATTTGTTGTAAACTTTGTTTTTTTTTGACAAATTCACATGGATAGGAACACATACACCATTAAAATCTAAGAGTCATAAGACTCCCTGCTTCATGAAAATGATTGTGAGGAAATGCTTTCACTAAGAAAGATTTTAAGAAGATAGTAATTGTGAAATTGTATTCTCAAATTCGATTATGGTTACGGTATCCCTTTCCATGATCCAAATTGTGAGATTTGGCAATTAGTCTGAATTGTTTAAGACACACATATGAGCTGTCTTGGATAAAGGTGTATGAGATTAAGAAGCTTAGATAAAAGATTATCAAAGCATTAAGTATTAGAAACATGAACTTAAGAAATTCAATAAGTATTGTTTTTTGGAAGTTAAGCTGGTTTCTAAATACATGTCAAAGCTAGTAGGAGCATAAGTGTTATGTTTATAATAATCATCATTATAGTGGGAGAATAAATGTTATGATTGTATGATTATTAAGGCAAGTATTGCAAGTCAGCAATATTAATTATAGAAAACAAGAGTTATACTTTGCAAAGTAGTAAGGATGTAAAGTTGTTTTTCTATAATTAACGGAGAGAATATTGTACTTCGTTTCAAAATCTAAAGCTTAGATTGAGAAATTTTAATAAATTTAGTCAAAGGATACATAGTGTGTTCTTAAATTTCGATTATGATTACGACATCCCTCTTCATAATTCGAATTATAAGAACGAAGCACATAAAATATTATGGCAGAAGATTGATAAAGTATTAAATCTTCATGTAAGACATTATGCATCGTGTCCAATACGCTTCGGGTATAGGATTGATTGAAAATGCTATAATATTTGACCATTCTAAAATTTTCCAAATGTCTAGTGCAGTTAGAGGGAAAAAGGACTAGAATTGGTTTTGACTAAAATAATTAAACAACTATCAAAGGATGATTCAAAGCTCGCTGAGGATTGGTCACTTGTGAATAGTTAGAAGTATGATATTGGATGGAGCATATCGACAACATTATAAATAGATAGGATTCTATTAAGAATGAGTTGTGATATGGTAAGTATGGAAAGGTTTCCATATTGGGAGTTGGATATTAAGAATCTATGTCTAGATTAGAAACTTTTATGCAAAAAGATGTTCAAAGGAATGTAATTTGAGTAAAAGACATCACATCTATGGAATTGTCTTGTAACAATTTCCGATTAAGAGTTTTGTAATTCATTGGAAAAAGTCATTGTGACCTTAGTGCAGTGACATTACAAAAGGATCATTGCATAAAATGTTAGAATCTAACATATTCTATAAGTGGCAAGAATTTGATATTCTTACACTTGTGATACGAATTGGGAGTTGTGAAATGAGTATGATTGGTAATGTGTTCATTTGATCTATTTCACAAAGTAAGAACCATAGGAAAACATTGTGTGCATACTAAGAGCATGGGACAAGTATAGTTATGATTCAAGTAAGAAGTTGATTACCCGAAACAACAAATAATGAGTAATCAATATGGTAATAAATAAAAGGTGTTTTATTTATACTCAAAGGTTTGAGGCCATATGGGATTAGCATTATCCTTGTGTTTCACTTTGCATGTTTTGACTTCCTGAATAATTTAATTGGTTAACGACAGTTAAATTATTCAAACGGGCCACAATCGTTCATATGTTGGAAGTAGGTATGAATGAAGACTGTCGTGAATTGGTGTGTGGATTGTCTAAAGTGTATTAGACATAAGCACTTGTTTGCTACAACGTTCATGAGTGCTTATGAATATGATTTGAGCATTGGATCAAACCCACACTCACTTGGATCACTTCATGGATTTTATCACGAGTGATTGGTGAGACGATAACATCTTATATTCTTGAAACCGAGATGTGTGAGTTGTATCTTGCGATTCGGTTGCACATTGATAATATGTAAACGCACCAGTAACTTGGTGTTATAAAACATATTGTTGTGTGTGATTTGGTGAGTAAGTGCAAGCGAGCATTGAATCAAAGTTTATCCATTCCTTTTATCCAAAGTAGGATAAAAGCGATATCCATGGGCCCCTCAATGATTTAGTGATGGCACCTAAGCTCTTGGCCACGATGGGACTAAATTGATGTGTTCAATTGTAGTTTGTTGTCAGTCGTCATAAATCTGAATTCAGGAAACAACACATAGACAGAGAGAATGATTTAGATCCATGTCTCAGTCTATACGATAATATCTAGAATGGAGGAATATATGATCCCTTATCTGATGGACGCGCGTATCTGATAAGATCAGAGTTGACAACGGCTTTAGAAAGCTACGATTGTAGATCAGGATCTGAAGTCATACGCGGAATAGTTATTAGACTTATCCAAGTGGGAGACTGTTGGATTAGTGTATAAGTCCATAACTATTTTGGTATGTACTTGACCCGATGGTGCATGGTCCTTTTGGGTTGCTTTCACCAAAGCAACTTGATAGGATGAATTATGGAGAGAAAGGATTATTTATGATTTATTAATATATTATGAGAATAATATATTAAAGGAGAAATCATATTGTTTAATTAATATTAGTCAAAAATTAATAATACTTAAGTTTGTGACTAAAAGAGATTAATTAAACTTAAGGGACTAGAATTGTAATTATAAGATAATTGCAATTGGGCTATGGATTACCTTCTAATATAAGGTTGGATGAATTTTATAGGTAAACCCATTAGAAATCATCCAAGGCTTGTTAAGGAAGGGTCCATGGGTTGCTTAGGGCCTAAGCATCCAAATTAGGGTTTCCTAGTTGAAAACCCTAATAGCCTACATGTATAAATAGTACCCTTAAGCCTAAAAAATGTGGTCAACTAATTGGTTAGTGTTTCCACACGTTTTGGGTAGCCTCTTCTCTTCTCTTCTTCATCCTCTTGCTCTTGGTGTTTGTGAGCCATTAGAGGAATGACACTTGTGACTCTAAGCTTTCTAAAGTCAATACAAGAAGGATTTGAGATTGTTATTGATACATAAGAATCAAGTTAATATCTAAACCTATTTATTATGTTTATATGATTACTTGTATGCTAGAATTAGGGTTTTAAGTCTTGGATGAATAGCATGTACAATAGAGAAACCTAGATCCAAGCATTAGGGTTGCATGAGCACATAGGATGTTCTTAAGGCTAAAACCCATCAAACATACACTAGGGAGATCGTACGACCGCATGGTGTTCCCATATCCATTATCTCTGATAGAGATAGTAGATTCACTTCAAGGTTCTGGTAGTCGCTACCAAGTTCCCTAGGAACTAGGCTGGACATGAGTACAACCTACCATCCACAAACCGACAGACAAAGTGAGAGAACTATTCAAACCTTGGAAGATATGTTGCGATCCTGTGTGATCGACTTTGGGAACGCATAGGATACTCATTTACCACTTGTCAAGTTTTCCTACAACAACCGTTATCACACAAGCATAAATGCTTCTCCATTCGAAGCCCTCTATGGCCGTAAGTGCAGATCCCCTCTGTGCTGGACTGAGGTGGCTGACACATAATTAGATAAAGGATGAGTTCCTGACAGCACTCTCACAGGCCTGGAGATCATTCAGGAAATGACAAAGAAGATAAATCCTTTGGAATTCCAGGTGGGAGACCGCGTTATTTTGAATGTCTCACCCTAGACGGGCATGATACGCTTCGGAAAGCATGGAAAGCTAAATCCAAGATACATAGGGCCTTTTGAAATTCTTGCTAGAATCGTCCCTATAGCTTACAAACTTAAACTACCTTGCGAACTTAGTAACGTACATTCTACTTTCCACGTCTCAAACTTGAAAGAGTGTCTATCCGATGACACTCTTGTAATCCCACTCGACGAGATCGGGATCAACGAGAGCCTCAACTTCGTGCAAGAACCGGTAGAGATCATGGACCGGGAGGTCAAGCAAACAAAGCAAAGTCATATCCCGATAGTGAAGGTTCGCTGGAACGCCAAGCGGGGACCTGAATTCACTTGGGAACGCGACAATCAAATGAAATTGAAATATCCTCATCTTTTCTTTTAGTTATTTGTAACTACTTAATTGTTGAAACTCTAATTTTGGGAAGAAATTCTCTCTAACGGGGGGATGATGTGACAACCTGAAATTTCTATCTTGTACAACCATTCAACTCAATTAAAGTCAGACTTGTTTCTGTTATCTTTTAGCATTGTTTAGGGTCTGTTTGAGCATTCTAAGCCTAGTACATCCTAGGAATGAGTGTTAGGAAGTATCTGCTGAAGTTCAAAACCACCAAACATGCCATAAGCTCCATCATGAGGAGTTTACGGCCCCATCACATGAGTTTACGGACGTAAACTCAAGGTGGCCATAAACTCATGGCCTTAACGATGATATTCCTCCACTTGTAACGATGTAATTTTTCAAAACAATTTTCATTTTCAAGCATAATATATATCTCATAAAACATTCACAAACTCAAATGTTAACTCAGTAAAACACATCCCATAATCTCAATACATAAAACTCCACCAGTATGTACAGATCATGTCGACGCCTTCTAACGATCCTCGCTAGTACCTGAAACACATAACACATAAAACGGTAAGCATAAATGCTTAGTGAGTTCCCCAAAATACCACATACAATAGACAAACCACTCGAGGCTATAACTCGGTATGACCCTTCGGTCAATGTGTCTCAGCGGGACCCTCCAGTTCCGTAGCTCGTTGGACCCTCCGGTCCGGTCTGATCGAGGACCCTCTGGCCTCATGAGTCGTTAGACCCTTTGGTCCGGTCTATATAACACATAGCATATATATCACATTGCACATAATCAGAAACATACACATACACATAAGACCCTCCGGTCTGCACATAGATACCACTCTAGGTAATGTATAGTGAGAAGACTCACCTCGAAGATGTCTAGAAAGCTCTCATGCTTGAAACCCCGATCTAGCCCCCGCCTATCAAATGATAACATCTAAAATCAATACTATCTTTATGTTCTCATCTCTAAAGGATGGGTAAAAGATCATTCTACCCCTCCTTGGCCTCTCTTGAATCAGTTGACGAAAACCCTAAGGTCCACAGAAGTCAACTCCAGTCAACTATCCTTCTTTAACCAGACTCGTCGAGTGCATTCGAGTGACTCGGCGAGTCTAGACGTGTTCTCAGAATCCTCCTAAGGCCTCACTCGACTCGTCAAATTAACCTCTTGACTCACCAGGTTACCACTAGTCACGAATCGCGGGGCAACCTGACTCGACTCGTCTAGTCCTGTCATGGAATCGACGAGTTTCCCCAAGGGCAACACTCATTCGACCTCCTGAGGTCAGATCTATTTCTCTAACTTATAGATCTGGCCTTCTAATACCCAAAAGTGACGTAAAGTACGAATCTTTATGCTCATGCAACACTCATATGGCTCTATTTGATAATTTAGCTCTTAATATAACAACTAAGATCCAAAACCCCAAAGGGACTGCATAAAGCTGGATGATTGGGACTCTTTGGAACATCCAAGGTACAGATCTAAGGTCTATTCCACATTGGGACTTCTCATGCTTCTTATTCTAACTCAAGAAAGGGTAAATAAACCCTTGATTAAGCAAGCCTACACAATAAAGAAGAAAAGGGAAAATTGCCACCTCAAAGTGGAGTCTCCTTTCTTGAAACTCACAGAACAACAACCTCCTTTGGTCCTTCTTGCTGGATCACTTCTCCTCCTTAGCAAAATCACAACAAATGGCTCAAGATGGCCTTCTCTCTCACTTCACACGCTCAATATGCTAGGGTTCTTTTCTATGGGAAGGGTGGCCGTAATTGATGGCCATAAGGATCCTTAAATAGGGCACAAACCCAAGGATTTAGGGTTTTTGCCAACAGCACAGACTCGTCGATTCCGTTTGCCGACTCGTCGAGTCCATTCATTAATCCGAGTCATCATTGGCGGTCCTACTCGACGAGTTAGGGAATCAACTCGTCGAGTCACTCCTCATATCTCAAAATAAATAATCAAATGATCATACCTGGGAATCCGGATGTTACAATGCTCCCCCAATAGAATCAGACTTCTCCCTCGAAGTGTTACTCAAACAACTATGGATGCTGCTCCCGCATCTCCGCTTCCGGCTCCCAGGTCAGCTCGTACCCTCTCCGATGTTGTCACTGGAACTGAACCAGGCGCACCTTTTTGTTCCTCAGAACCTTGATCTTCCGATACAAGACTGCGATAGGCCTCTCAATATAGTTCAGGCTCACATCCACTTGAATATCATCTAATGGTACTACTACCGTCTCATCGACTATACACTTCCTCAACTGGGATACGTGGAAGGTATCATGAATCTGACCCATCACCTCGGGTAGCTCTAAATGGTATGCTACCTTGCCTACCCTAGAAATCACTTTGAAAGGACCAACGTATCGGGGCCCCAGCTTGCCCCTTTTTCTGAATCGGATCACTGCCTTCCAAGGAGATACCTTAAGGGGTACGAAATCTCTAACTTGGAAATCAAGCTTGGATCGCCACCTATCCGCGTAACTCTCTGGTGTCTCTAGGTTGTCAGCAATCTCTGCCTGACCTATTGTATCTACTTAGTCGTCTTAAGCACTATCTTAGTGCTACCCATCACTCGTTGTCCCATTTTGCCCCAACAGATAGGGGTCCTACACCTCCTCCCATACAACTGCCCAAAGGGAGGCATACCAATTATCGAATGGTGGCTGTTTTTGTAGGAAAACTCAGCCAAAGGTAGGTATGCATCCCAACTTCCCCCGAAGTTCATAAAGCATGCTCGAAGCATGTCCTCGAGCGTCTGAATCATCCGATCACTCTTCCCGTCCTTTTGAGGGTGATAAGCAGTGCTGATGTGCAATCTTATGCCCAACTCCTGATGAAACTTCTTCTAGAACCTGGAAGTAAAACGAACATCTCGGTCCGACATGATATATATTGGCACTCCATGCCGAGATACCACCTCTCTCACATATATCTCTGCCAGCCTCTCTGTAGAAGAGCTCTCACTGATAGCAAGGAAGTGAGTGCTCTTCGTCAGACGATCCACAATCATCCAAATTTCATCAACACCCCTCGCGGTCCTCGAGAATTTGGTGATGAAGTCCATAGAAATCTGCTACCACTTCCACTGGGGAACATCTAGTGGATGCAACTTGCCATGCGGATGCTGGTGCTTGGCCTTAACCCGACAACAGGTCAAGCACCTCTTCAGGTCCAAGTACATCTTAGTGGCCTCGGGATGGATCGAAAATGTCAATCTATGCGCCTCCTCCATCAGTATGCTACGTGCCCCGCCCATAAATAGCACCCAAATCTGACCATGGAAGGTCATAAGCCCTCAACTATCAGTAACAAACTCGGATACCTGCCCAATCACCCGCTCTCTCTTGTGGTTCTCCGGTCTCACAGTCCCTGCCTGGGCCTCTCGAATGGTATCCAATACCGAAGTTATCACCGTCATCCTCATACATATGTCTCGAATCGGGGCACTTTCCTCCCTGCAGCTCAGAGCATCGGCTACGACATTAGCCTTGCCCGGGTGGTACATGATGTCACAATCATAATCATTTACCACATCTAACCATCTTCTATGGTGCATATTTAGTTTGGGTTGATCCGTCAGATACTTCAAACTCTTGTGGTCCGTGTATATGGTACACCGAACCCCATACAAATAATGGCCCTATATCTTGAGGGCGAACACCACTGCCCCTAATTCCAAATCGTGGGTGGGGTACCTCATCTCATGAGGCTTCAGATGCCTCAATGTGTATGCAATCACATATCCTCTCTGCATAAGCACCGCACCTAACCCCGATATAGACTCATCACAATACACTACAAAATCCTCCATTCCCTTCGGAAGAGCTAACACCGGGGCTTTGCATAACTTCTAGTGAACAGTATCAAACGAGGTCTACTGATCTGGACCAAAAGTAAAAGCCACACCCTTCCGGGTCAATCTGGTGAGGGAATGGCAATCTTGGAGAAATTCCTGATAAATCTTTGATAGTAGCCAGCCAATCCCAGAAAACTCTTGATCTCGGTGGGGGATCTCGGTACCTCCCAACGCTTAACAGCCTAAATCTTGGCCGGATTGACCAATATCGCATTCTGGTTAATGAGGTTCCCCAAGAACTGGACCTCTCGTACTAGAAATCACACTTGGAGAATCTGGCATAAAGCCTCTCCGATCTCAATACTCCAAGGATCTCTCGCAAATGCTCCTCATGCTGCTCTCTGGACCTCGAATACACTAGAAATTCATCAATGAACACTATCACCGATTGATCCAACATCGGCCTGCATACTCGGTTCATGAGATCCATGAATGCTGCCGGTGCATTGGTGAGCCCAAAAGGCATCACCATGAACTTGTAATGCCCATAACAAGTCCTATACGCCGTCTTCGGGATATATTCATCTAACGCACCCTCATCTGATGATATCCCGACCTCAAGTCGATCTTGGAAAACCAAGACACTCCCTGCAACTGATTGAACAGGTCGTTGATCCTTGGTAGTGGGTAACGGTTCTTGATTGTTAACTTGTTCGACTCCCGGTAATCAATGCACATCCGATGTGTTCCATCTTTTTTCTTGACAAAAAGGATCGGCGATCCCCACTGTGAGCTACTCGATCAAATGAATCCCTTCCCCAACAACTCCTGAAGCTGCGAGGATAACTCCTGCATCTCTGGCGGCGCAAGGCGATAGGGTGCCTTGGCAAAAGGCGCTGCTCCCGTAACCAAATCAATGTGAAACTCCACCTGCCTCTCCGGAGGCACAACCAACAACTCTTCTGGGAAAACATTTGGGAAGTCACGCACTATCGGGACCTTATCTATTGAACTCGGCCTCTTAGCAGCAATTCATGTATCTATCATATAGGCTACAAACCCTCTGCAGCCATGCTGTAGACTCTGCCTTGCTCTGGCAGCCAAGCAAAATGTTAACCCAGATCGGGTACCCTCGCCATACACCGTATGTACTCCCCCACTAGGGTCTCGAATGGTCACCAACTGACGCTTTCAGTCGATAACAAATCCAAATCGGCTTAGCCAGTCCATGCCCTCGATGGCACAGACATCCGCCATCGCAATCGCAGAGGTCGACTAAAAGCCTCTCGTCGGATACTGATGTGTTGACTAGATGCTAAAGATACAAAAGACCAACTCTCAACCGAGTCAAATAACACCAAAGCAGGTACATAATTCACAAGAAAAGTACCTAAGCATACCACAATATAAGCACAATATATCAAACTCAACATAAATAAATAAAAGAATACATACTAGCCACGACATCGGGTGCTGCGTGGATCTCCTCTGCTGTCAACTGGAAGGCTCTCCCGCGAGCCTTTGGTGCCTCGGCCTTCGCTAGCTGGACCTCAGTAGCTCTAGCGGCAGGTGTAGATCCCTATGCTGATCCCTGAAGTAGCTGCGAGCACTCGGCCTTCTGATGGCCGGTCTGGTTGCGAGCACTCGGCTATCTCTCACTAAATGCCCCTGCTTGCCACACTTGTAGCACACCCCTGCTCTACATAATCCCCCATGGATCTTGCCACACTTCCGATAAGTGCAGCCCTTCTAACCCCCAGATCTCGAATCAACGGGCTTTGCCCGCTTAGCTATCGGCTGAGACTGAACCGATGGCCTATCCATCCTCTGAGACTCGGCCTCCTCCTTGTCCTGAGTCTCCAGCTCGATCTCACTCTTCTGGGCATTTTCCTGTAGCTCAACAAATGCCCGGTAGATGGAGTTCGCCGCGAACTCACAAATGTTTCTCCTCAGTGTGCTTAGATATCGACTCATGCGTGCCTGCTCAGTAGACACATGTTTAGGGCAAAACAATGCCCTGTCATGAAACATCTTTGTAATCACAGTCACAGACTCTGTCCCCTGCTTAAGGGACAAGAACTCATGTGCCAGCCGCTCCCTCTTCACCTTGGGAACACACTTATCTCGAAACATGGTGGTGAACCTCTCCTATGACACTGTTGTAATCTCTGCAGAAGTGAAATTAGCCGTCACAAATTTCCACCAATCCTTAGCTCCCAAGTAAATTTGGTTCAAAGCAAATCGAACCCTCAGATTCTCCGGACAAGAACCGGTGTAGAAGCATCCCTCCATTTCTGAAATCCACCTCACCACGGCTATCGGATCCTATGTCCCATCAATCTCTAGTGGCTTTGTGTTGCTGAACTCTCGGCACAACAACGAGTCACCCCCCTATGGCCTCGCGGCAGCAACAGCTGCTGTGGCTGCAGCAGTAGCTGCCTTGATAACAGCAACGTACCTCTCATCAAACGTCTTAATCAGCGTGGTCTTGATAGACCCAAACATCTCTAGAATGGCCTCCCAAATTTCCGCGACCACCTCGTAATGAATCATCCGATGAATCTCCTTTTCGCTGACACTGCTGATCCCTGGTATGTGGCGTGTTCCAACCATGATGTCTCTAAAATGCAACACAAAAGATATCAGAGACTCGCTCGAGTATACTCGCACTTGATACTTAACCCTACTTGTTCCTTAGTACCCCAAGGATTCTTACTTGGAGTGATCACCGATTCGGTGTTTCCAGTAGTACGGGACCTATACTACCTTCCACACCGCATCAGTAATCACCCCAAGTCCTCCTACTCGGATCCCAGGTCACAAGTACTCGATATCTTGCTGAACACAGGTTACTCTCCAGTAGACCACTCATAACTCCTCGCTGCTACCTTCTCACTCTTGAAGTATCTCATAGTATTAGTAATCTCCTAGGCTAAGGCATCACAAATCAGGCTACTCTAGTCCTAGATATGAATACCTAGCCTGCTGTAGCATGCATAACATATCACATAATATCTCATACCACATAATGTAAGGGTATTTTGGGAAATCACTGTTCGGGCACTAGCTGATAGTACACACTGCTCCATTCTGGTTGTCTCAAAATCTTTTACTCTTTTAGAAAAAC
The DNA here is from genome assembly GCF_052625555.1 of Lactuca saligna. NCBI lineage: Eukaryota > Viridiplantae > Streptophyta > Magnoliopsida > Asterales > Asteraceae > Lactuca > Lactuca saligna. Next base: position 161,539,093 of record NC_136423.1, on the reverse strand, counting down.
TATTTGTTTTATGAATTTTTTCTCAAATCCTGAGTTTGAGTTCATATATTCCCGAAGGTGCATCCGAATCCCTCAAACCAAGGCTCTGATACCAACTTGTAACGACGTAATTTTTCAAAACAATTTTTCTTTCTCAAACATAATTTATATCCCATAAGACATTCACAAAATCAAATGTTAACTCAGTAAAACACATCCCAGAATCTCAATACGTAAAACTCCACCAGTATGTATAGATCATGTTGGCTCCATCCCGCGATCCTCGCTAGTACCTGAAACACATAACACATAACACATAACATGGGAAGCATAAATGCTTAGTGAGTCCCCCAAAATACCACATACAGGACACAAGCCACTTGAGGCTATAACTCGGTATGACCCTCCTGTAAATGTGTCTCAGCGGGACCCTCCAATCCCGTAGCTCGTTGAGCCCTCCGATCCGGTCTAGCTCGTTGGACCCCCCGGTCCGGTCTGATCGAGGACCCTCTGGCCTAATGATTCGTTGGACCCTCTGGTCTGGTCTATATAATGTTGGGTTTTGAGCATTCTAACACTTCCTAAGTGTACATGCAACCCTAATAACCTTGAATCTATGTTTTCTCTATATAAATGCAAATTTCTTTTTCAAGGTTATTTCCTAACTAGCATGGTATGGGGATTACATAAAACATAAAACATAAAAACTAGTAGAAATACATACCTTGTTGTTGCTTGGATTTCTTCAAGACTTTGTGAGCCTAGCACCCTAAATGTTGTGCCTCAAATGCTTCACACAACACTACAACCTTGGAATAACTAGAGAGAATACTTCTACACTTCAAAATCGGCTATGCCCTCACAAGAATACACTAGTGCCAATTTTGCATGCTATAAGGTTTCTTTTATAGTGTGTCATAATTAGGAGTTACAAATGTAAACCCTAATTGTCATGACTCTTCATTTCTCATAACCCATGGGTTTGTAACTCCCATGGACTATCCATGGATCTCCATATGGTTATAACGAAACCCATAAACCATGGATCATTAATCCACCATAAAAGAATTGATGATTGTCATAATCAACCCTATATATTTAATTAGTCTCACTTTGATCACCAAATTAATACTAGATTAATACTTGATCAAATACTAATTAAATAATACTATTATTAATATATTAGAACTTATAATATATTAATAATCATAAGTGCCTTATTCTCTCATTTAGTCTATCCAAGTATTGCAAGGCCATGCAACCCAAATGGACCATGCCGGGTCGGATCAAGTACATACCAAATAAAGTTATGGACTTAGACACTATATCCAACAGTCTCCCACTTGGATAAGTCTAATAACTATATTTGCAAATATGACTTCAAAACCCGACTAGCAATCGTAGCTCTTTCAAAGTCTCTCGGAACTGAGATGATGATGATACGCCATTTAAGATAAGTGATCATATAATCCTCTGTTCTCATGATAACAGTCGGACAAACACATGGAACATGGTCTTACTTATTGTCCAACATTTGTTTCTCGATCTCCGATTTGTTTCGACATAGAACTAAATTCAACACATCAATTAGGTTCTGACCGGGCCCGGTACATAGGTCAAAACCAAATCATCGAGGGGCCCAGATATCGCTTCTATTTCTAGAAGGAACAGATAAACTTCGACTGATATGCTTGTACTAACTACTTGTTGAATTACTCACAAAGGCACGTTTTATAGCATCGAGTTACCAATGCGTTTTCATACAATCAATGAATAACCAACTCATAGTCAACAACTCATATCTCTAGGTTTGAAGATTTATATGATATTACCGTCTCACGATCACTCGAGATAAATTCCATGAAGTGATGCAAGTGAGCATGCGTTGAATCCAATACTCAGCCCTTATAAGTACTCATGAATGTTGTAGCAACCATTGCATTGTCTAAAGCACTTTAGACAAATCATACAAGCCAAATTCATGACAGTCTTGATTCATATCTACTTCCAACATATGACTGACTGTGGATGGTTTGAATAATATGAGATATACCATAACATAATTATTCTGGAAGTCAAAACATGCAAAGTGAAACACAAGAATAATACTTAATCCTATATGGCCCCAACACTTGGGTGTAAATAAAACAACTTTTATCTAAGCACCATATTGATTACTCATTATTTATGTTTCGATTAATCAACTTTATGCTTGAATTAAAACATTAGTTGTCCCATGCTCCAAGCACGTACACTATGTTTTTCCAAACAACAATTATGCCATACTCCAAGTATGCATACTATGTTTACATATGGTCCTCTCTTTGTGAAATAGATCAATTGTCAATATTCCAATGATGCTCATTTCACAATTCCAATCCTTGTTGTAAATGCAAGAATACCGAACTCTTGCCATTTACTGTAATCTGTTAGATTCTAAACTTATATGCAATGATCCCCTTGTAATGACTATGCACAGAAGTCACAGAGACTTGGCAACAAACATTACAGAGCATTCCAATGGAAAACAATTCCATGGAAATGAAGTCTCAAATTCAAAGTACATTGCTTTGAACATCCTTCTTAGCATTAAGTTATTTAATCTTACACAGATTTAAAGAATAACTTCCACCTATGGAGACAATTCCATATTACCATTTTGACCATCACTTCTGAACAAGAGTTACTGTTTTTCAAAATATGTTAATATGGTCCTTACTCTATACTTCTAATTGTCCATGAGCAACCAATCTTTGGTAAACCTCAGATTGTCCTCGACAATTTTGCTTAATCATTTTAGTCATTTCCAGTTCTACGCCTTTTTCCATCTTAATGCCATAGGCAGTTGGAAAATTTAGAATGGATGAATATTATAGCATATTCAATTGATCCTATATCCGAAGCATATGGGACACGATTCATGCTATAAAATTTTTATTTGCCATGTTCTCACAATTCGAACTATGAAGAGGTATGTCGTAATCACAATTGAATTTTGAGAATGCAACATATATAGAATTTCCTTATGTTGAACTATTCCAGCATAACATTCATATATATATTCTTGACTAAAGTAGATGAAATTCTCAATCTAAGCTCGTAGAATTGGAGTGAAGTATAAAATCCTCTCCCTTAATTATAGCAAAACAATCTTTCAAAACAAACTGAAACATTTGTTTTCTATAAATAACATTGATAACTTGCAATACTTAACATAATCATCATGCTCCCACTAGCATAATGATTACCAGCATAACACTTTATGCTCCCACTAGCTTTGACATGTACTCAGAAATCAACTGGACTTCTAGAAATCAATACTTTATTGACTTTCTTACCAAAGTTCATATTTCTGATACTAGATTGCTTTGATAAGAATTTATCAAAAATATACACCTTTCCTTAGATAGCTCACATGTTTGTCTAGACCTTTTGCAATTCTCACTAGTTAGTGTGTCGGTTAACCACACACGCTCCACTAACTATATGAGAATGAAAATATCACAACCGCTATCTACTTAAAATCTTCTTAGTGGAAGCGTTTCCTTACCATAATTTTCATGAATCGAAGAGAAACCTTATGACACTTAGATTTTATGGTGTATGTGTTCTTTTCCATGTGAATTTTTTAAAAACCATAATCATAGGACAAGGTTAGTGACACTTCCAAATTCATATGGACTGAACTTGTGCAATCTTAATTTCTTGCCACCTAGTAGCACAATGCCCACCATTGCTTCCGAGTTGTTATGCAAACAAATGAGAACTCATAGAACTCACAAGCATAATCAACTGTCAATTGGAATAGACACATAAATAAGAACACGATATGTTACAAACCTCAAGTCGTGGGCTAGTGATTAACAAAACTCTTGATTAGTTCTTGAAACTATTTCAGAATCTTTTAGACTCCCACTATCGTCTTGACATATAAGACTTATCTTTGTCAAGAACCATTCCTTGACAATACAAATATTCAAGTGCAAGTGCGGATTCTTATCAATTTAAACACTTCCCATAATTGGACTTAGTTGGTCTTTGCTTTATCCAAAACATCACAACTAACCAACCTCAAATGTACAAGAGTATGACACATCTTACTCTACATTTGATATGTGTTATAAACTTTGTAAAGATTATGTCACTCAATGGCTCAATCTTGGAGTATGACTCTAAGATTTGATTTTGATGTATGATTTACCTTTTGATTTAAACATTTCAACCACTCATAATTCCTCTCCTTAGCCAAACAAATGAACTCAGGTGTCCTTAGAGGACTAATTGTGATATGGTTTCATAATCACTAAGATAATCATAAAACAAAATACACAAGCACTCTCCCATCTCTTCAGATTGGAGAAACTTTTATTTTTCTGCCTTATTTGATTCTTCTTATTTATTCTGCCATACATTGAAACTTTTCCAATGTTTTAGAATTACACTTAAACTCGTAAGCATAACCATATTTACTAAACTTTAGTAAATTATAATGAATAATCTTATCAACCTTTGTGGTGGACCTGACCAGCACACAACCAAGTGTACCCAATCTCTTAGTCCTTTGCTTGACTCACATGTGAATGTGAACAAGGAATTAGTCTTAATTTACCAAAGATGAAAATTCTCATTCATCACACAATACAACTTGCATGATTCCAAGTTTCTATCCAACTGAAACTTGGGTGATGAGAATATTTTCTTATTTGGTAAATTATGATACTACCACTAATGAAAGAATCAAATCCATTTACCCATATTGCTTATCAATGGAAAAATATAAGCAACAACCTTTTTCACAAATGCCATTGTAAGGATACTTAAAATAAATAAAATCAAAACCATTTTCTTCTATTTTAAAACTTTACGGAAAACTTATCCTTACAATCCATATGGAAAACTTGTTGTTTTCCTTTCCTAAGCAATATATCTAATTCTTAAGTAACAACTCAAAATTCTGATCACCGAACCATGCAATCGAAATTCATCTTCACGATCAGAATCAACATATACTTTCTTTAAGTTTCTTCACTCTTATTTGATTCTTAAACATCAATATGTGACCCAGTCACAACATGCAATAAGAATCTCAGAATAGAAACTTAATAGAGTTAGACAATGGACTTTACCTGAAGTAGAGTCAAACATTTGACTTTACTATCCTTATGGACTTTTAGGTAAATTTGGCAGCTTCGCACCCAATGCCCTTCCTTTAGAAACATATGGACTCTTTGGAAACTGTACACGGGACTATCACAGACTTAGCCTTTCTCTTTACCATTTGGTCAACCAAGTTGACTATGGCCAATCCCTTTCAATTGGGGAGAGAAAGGTTTTCTGGACTTCCAATGTTACCATTGTTAATATCCATGGAAGTTTGGGAAGTTGATCTTCCAATCAAATTTTGCTTTACCAATGCTCCAAACAATTTTTGATTCAGCATCATCAAGCAAATAGGTAAGATCATTAAGGGTCATGTCGTGATCTGTCACCAGGGAGTGACCAAGTCAATAGCCAGCTACCTTGAGACTTCGACACCCGACTCTCCTGGCTTGTCAATATGTGACTTAATCTCCAAGACCTAAGTACATATAGGCATTATTTGCCAATAGGGATTGAGTGACTTAGAACTTATCAGGTCTTGGAACTTGTGGGATAGGGAGATTTATTGGAGAAGGTGAGGAAGTGAAGTATGATTTCCAGTCCCACTAATGCACAACAAAGGGATTGATCTTTCACCTTGGTTGCCATTTGGGATATCATCTTCATTAGGAAGCTTCTTCCTAAAGATTTGGGAAGACCATAGCTGTCTAAACTAGACATCTATAATGGGAGAAATTCAAGTTAGTTGATTTAAAGTCCTTAATATAACACCCAATATGAAATATTAAGGCTAGGATCCAATAACCTATTTATAACTGGAAGAGGGATGCCGTAATCCAAATTATAAAATAGTTAAAGGTAGGTAAATGACGATTTACCGATTTCCACCATGAAAAACGAAATATAATTAAGTTTTAATTGGATTTGAAACTCCTAGATCTTTTGAGATACATTGAACTTTCAATGGCATGTTTGAATCTCGATTGTGCCCTCTCAAGTTTGTGACTGGGATGCCGAGGATCACAAACAAGGTGTGAATAACCATACAAATTGACTTGGTACCCTCAACAATATTACCTAATCGATGTGTCGGTTAACCACACACGCTCCACCGATCTATAATAAAGTAAAGTTACCCTTTGCCACTCTTACTAGTCCATGTTAGTGTGCCGGTTAACCAAACACGCTCCACTAACGACTTGGTAAGGTACAAAGTGTAATTTTATGGGCTAGCACCAATTTCACATATTTCTAAAGTAACTAAGATTGGGAATTTATAATGTGTAGTTACTTTATAATTCATTATACTTTTAATGAATATTTAAAGTCGTATCCTACCCGTTCGGCTAACGACCCTCCACCGATCAAGGAAGCGGTGGGTGAGAGTGGACACCCATTAAGTCACCATTTTATAGGCAACAACCTTATACCCCCCTTATAGACCGACTTCGTGAATGAGGCCTACTATCGGTAAGAATGACATATTCTTATACATATCTATATAATTAAAATTATAATAATAGTATAAGAGTGTATTTTAAACATTTAAAATACTTGGTGGTTTAATCTATTAATTAAACTATACTCTTAATTTAATTAAACTTAAACCATGCCTTCATAAAAATGAAGACTCTTCATTTTATGAAACCTCTTTAGTTCTTTAAACACAAATTAAAGAAGTGACCTTTGGTTATCCATAACTTGAGGACAAGTTATGGACACCATTATTGCCATTAAGATCATGAATTAAACACACATGGGGGTTACACATAATTCCTATGATCTTCTAAAAACTCATAAGAACACAAATTCATGCCAACCAATTTTCAAGAAATCATGTAAACATATACAATACTTGAAAATTAATAAAAGTCATGTAAAATGGGTTAACATAATCATTATCATTTTGAAAAACAGATTTTACAAGTCCAAAACAGATTGGGATAATAATTTTAATCCATTTCCAGCAACAAAACACGAAAAGACTGCCCAGCACGCACCTACTCGTCGAGTGCATTATCCTACTCGACGAGTAGGATGAATTTGTTCATGGACTCGGCGAGTCCTCCCCATGAACTCGGCGAGTCCAGTCATCAGAGAGCAGATTTTTTGACTTTTTCAAGCAGTTTGCATCAAGTATACAGAAAACAATCCTAGGCTCTGATACCACTGTTGGGTTTTGAGCATTCTAACAATTCCTAAGTGTACATGCAACCCTAATAACCTTGAATCTATGTTTTCTCTATATAAATGCAAATTTCTTTTTCAAGGTTATTTCCTAACTAGCATGGTATGGGGATTACATAAAACATAAAAACTAGTAGAAATACATACCTTCCTGTTGCTTGGATTCCTTCAAGACTTTGTGAGCCTAGCACCCCAAATGTTGTGCCTCAAATGCTTTACACAACACTACAACCTTGGAATAACTAGACAGAATACTTCTACACTTCAAAATAGGCTATGCCCTCACAAGAATACACTAGTGCCAATTTTGCATGCTATAGGGTTTCTTTTATAGTGTGTGATAATTAGGAGTTACAAATGTAAACCCTAATTTTCATGACTCTTCATTTCTCATGACCCATGGGTTTGTACCTCCCATGGACTATCCATGGAGCTCCATATGGTTATAACCAAACCCATAAACCATGGATCATTAATCCACCATAAAAGAATTGATGATTGTCATAATCAACCCTATATATTTAATTAGTCTCACTTTGATCACGAAATTAATAGTAGATTAATACTTGATCAAATACTAATTAAATAATACTATTATTAATATATTAGAACTTATAATATATTAATAATCATAAGTGCCTTATTCTCTCATTTAGTCTATCCAAGTATTGCAATGCCATGCAACCCAAATGGACCATGCCGGGTCGGATCAAGTACATACCAAATAAAGTTATGGACTTAGACACTATATCCAACATATAACACATACCATATATATAACATTTCACATAATCACAAACATAAACATACATGTAAGACCCTCCGGTCTGCACATATATACCACTCTAGGTAATGTATAGTGAGAAGACTCACCTCGAAGATGTCTAGAAAGCTCTGGTGCTCGAAACCCCGATCTACCCCCACCTATCAAATGATAACCTCTTAAATCAATACTCTGTTTATGTTCTCATCTCTAAAGGATTGGTAAAAGATCATTCTACCCCTCCTTTGCCTCTCTTGAATCAGTTGACAAAAACCCTAAGGTCCACAGAAGTCAACTCCAGTCAACTATCCTTCTTTGACCAGACTCGTTGAGTGCATTCGAGTGACTCGGCGAGTATAGGCGTGTTCTCAGAATCCTCTTAAGGCCTCACTCGACTCGTCAAATTAACCTCTCAACTCACTGGGTTACCACTAGTCACGAATCGCGGGGCAACCCGACTCGACTCGTCTAGTCCTCTCATGGACTCGGCGAGTGTCCCCAAGGGCAACACTCATTCGACCTCCAGAGGTCAGATCTATTTCTCTAACTTATAGATCTGGCCTTCTAACACGCAAAAGTCATGTAAAGTACGAATCTTTATGCTCATGCAACACTCATATGGCTCTATTTGATGATTTAACTCTTAATATGACAACCAAGATCCAAAACCCCAAAGGGACTGCATAAAGCTGGATGATTGGGACTCTTTGGACCTTCCAAGGTCCAGATCTAAGGTCTATTCCACATTGGGACTTCTCATGCTTCTTATTCTAACTCAAGAAAGGGTAAATAAACCCTTGATTAAGCAAGCCTACACAATAAAGAAGAAGAGGGCAAATTGCCACCTCAAAGTGGAGTCTCCTTTCTTGAAACTCACAGAACAACAACCTCCTTTGGTCCTTCTTGTTGGATCACTTCTCCTCCTTAGCAAAATCACAACACATGGCTCAAGATGGCCTTCTCTCTCACTTCACACGCTCAATATGCTAGGGTTCTTTTCTATGGGAAGGGTGGCCGCAAATGATGGCCATAAGGATCCTTAAATAGGGCACAAACCCAAGGATTTAGGGTTTCTGCCAACAGCACAGACTCGTCGATTCCGTTTGCCGACTCGTCGAGTCCATTTATTAATCCGAGTGATCATTCGCGGTCCTACTCGACGAGTTAGGGCATCAACTCATCGAGTCACTCCTCATATCTCAAAATAAAAAACCATATGATCATACTTAGAAATCCAGATTTTACATCACTTTTCCTCATTATTCACCATTTCAAGCCAAGAAACCCAAATTCTCTCTCAAGGATCATAAGGATCTTCATTTTTATCTTCAAAATGTAAGTTTTTCATTCTTTGATTAGTTGATACATCGCATTAACTAGTATCACCCTTAGATTTCATCCATGAAATTCATCTTTTGGGTTAGATCTTCAAGAACACCAAGAACACACTTTTTATCTAGTAGAAGCTCTTGATTTACATCAACTATTTTGGCTTCCATATAGTAAGTATCCTTTCCCTATACTTTTTATCTAGTAGAGCTCTTGATTTACATCCTTGAAAAGAACCAATTCGCAAGAACAATGAGAGTTTACGGCCAGGAGCATCTCCCTTTGCCGTAAACCCTTGTTAAGCTACTAGTTTGGCTATAAACTCTTCTTAAGGCTAGGAATGTGTCTAGAACACTTCCTTGATGCTTGAAAGACCATAAAAACAGCCTTTGGCACAAGACTTCATGAGTTTACGGTCATAAACAGACACGGTCGTGAACCCTATGGCCATAAACACATAGGGCCATGAACACCTTGGTCGTAAACACCATTGTGTGGCCATAAACCACTTATACACAATCATATGTGATTGTAACACTTCCATTCAAGTGTTTACTAGTACCTAAGGTGTTTTTTTCATAATTAAGTTGTATAAACACTAATTATGTATATATGTGTCATTATATGCTTATTAGGATCCGTTTGTGCTCAAGAATTCACTTAACACGTAACATCCTACAATCAATTTTATAGTCAAACCCCTCACTACAGGTGAGTTCAAACCCCTAACTAACCTTTTAAAATGATTTTAGATGCTTCTAGGGGGGATACAAGTTGAAACATTGTAGTTATTATATCAATCACATGTGATTAATAACTAGAACAAACAGATAGATTTCTTATACTTCAAAACTGTGTTATCAAATATCTATTTCAAAACATTTTTATCAAACTCTTTTTATGCTTAAACTATTTATCAAACTCTTTTAACTTATATATTGTCAAAATCATGTCTATATAGATATAATTATATAAGTAACGTTGAAAAGACTTAGGACTGATAACTCACTTTATTTCTTGTTCCTTGTTTGGTTGTGGATTAAGACTATCCGGCAGTTTGTCCGAGTATCGTTTGAACCTTAGTTTTATATATATATATATATATATATATATATATATATATATATATATATATATATATATATATATATATATATATATATATATATATATATATATAAAAGCTTTTCTCTCAGTTCAACACCTTTATGTAGCAAAGGTGTATAAAACAAACTAAGTCATTCAAACAAACTTACTGGTAAACTATAATAGATATAGTTTAGGAGATTACTACTCACTATTTCTAGTATAATGAAATATACAAGATTCAATTCATACATGAGTCAGTTCAAACATACTATAACCAGAAATAAAGAGAACATACTATAATGAGAAACAAGGAAGAACATACTATATACTATACAAAGACAACATACGATACACTAGAACAAATAGAGCATACTATACAAATACAAGAATACTATAAAATAAATGTGAGCCACTACTTCGGGGCATGGCATCATACTGTTGTGTCTCGTTTTGAAACCAGAGTCTCCTGGAGGGAGAGCGTGAATTTGTGTATAGATCTATGCTGGACTGACCATCCTACACCTTTCTGCTAACTACAGTGTGACCTCCAGGTCTATGGGTGACGAATGTCATAACTTTTCGACGTCTTCGAACATCGTTTTTACCACTAGTCGATCAAGCATTGTTACAATCATATCACATTTTACCTTAATTAATAATGGATTTAAGGTAGTTAGTACAATAGTAGTTACTATATACAATACTACAGTACCTTATTATTTTCCCATTGCATTCACATTTTGATCTTGTCACATAAACGGTAATGTAAAACTATGTTTTGTTAATGATAGTCACACTTGGGAAAATACACACTTTTACAAGAACCTAACATTCAGAACATTTGGGTCTTTGTAGAAGCCCGCATTTCAGTAGAAAATATAGGATTTTCTTGGAGATTCAAACATTTACAGATATTCACAACATTTACAAATGCTTTTCTTCAAACTTATACAACATCTGACACTAAAAACTTATGAATTCACCAACTTTAATGTTGAGCCTCGCTTTCAAAAATAACTTGTATTCTCAGGTCATTAGTAGACAGGTACCAATGACAGGTTTTGAGAAGACGGAGCACCTTCAGACTCGTCTTTATTTTGATTATTCATTTTTGGTGTCTTATTATTATTACACAGAACACACTCGTATTGAATTATACTATTAATACAATGGATGATGTTGTTGCTTGTTTACTATTATGCATTGTTGTAATACTGCACATGACGTCCTCTGCCCCCGAATGTGTCCGCCAATTCGGTTTGGGGGTGTGACAAAAAGGAGTGAGGTGATGTATATTTGCATCATATTGCATAATATGATTCTCAAAGATGAAGGAAATACAATATATGAGTATAACGAAAACGAGATCCTTCCGCTAACACAAACATTTGTGGTTGGAAGTGATGAGTACTTGGAAAAAATTATTAATAATTCATAATTTTGAGATCCATCGTGATCTTCACAGAGACTTAAAAAAACGTATTTGGACGGTTGCCCATATCGCTCTTAACGTAGAATTAGTTAATGATTTGGAAGGTCAAGTTTCTGTGAAGACTTCTTTTAGATTGTATTGGCTATGTTGTTTTCAGTTTTTTTTAATTGTTTAAGTATATATGTTTGTATGTTTTTTTTTTAAGATTGTAAGGTTGTCTGACTTTAAGTTTTTTTTAATTAATAATAATATTATTATTGTTATTATTTTAATTTATAACAATTATAAAATATATATTTTTAAAATGTTAAATTTATATTTATAAAAGATAGGGTATATACGGTTAGTCCATGTGGTATTGGGTAACTTGCAAGTTTGATCTGTAGCTTATTTTTTTAACTCGGACCGTCCCTGATATTTATTTTTGTTGCATATAGTCCTATCAGACATAAAAAGACACTTCTACCCTTGTTTATTTACTTTTTAGTTTTTTTTTGTTATTTTCTTATTATTTAAAATTTTAGGAAACTAAATGGTCCAACCCATGAAAAATACCCTGGTGTGATGCCTATATCCATTCTCTCTTGTCATCTATGTTTAAACTCTTAGCTGAAAATGATGTTACCACTCCGGTGACCGCTAATTGGCATCGCCTCTAGTGATTAAATGAAAACCTAATAGAAATTAGATTCAACATTAAAATCCCCACCCCTCTGTGATTTTCAAATCATCTAAAACTGGCTAGCCTCTACCAACAAAATCGGTGTCAAAAGCCACCACGATGCCAAAACTAGAGAACCTCCACCTTTTTTAAGGGTTGTCTACTATTGGAATTAACCTAGGGATGGAAATGGGGCTGGTATAGGGCGGGGTTGACCATCTATTTTCCCATCCCCGAGTGCCTAAACTTGTCCCCATCCCAGAAGGATGTGGGGAATCGAATCCCGTACCCTTTAAATTTTGGGCTTTTCCCCAGCCTATCTTCGACCAATCCCTGACCGATCCCCAATCTATCAAGATAACAAACTCAAATTGTGCAAAAAATAATAATTTTAGGTATAATAAGTGATCAAACACATAGGCCAAAATCATATTATGTTTACATCAATCATAAAGAACAAGCATTAATACATGAAGTGATGATTTGGTACATGAACCCTCGAACAAAGTGAGGATTTCAGAATTATTGGAATTAGGAACATATTCATAACATTCGAAATATTGGTATGTTTCCTTTTTAACCATTTATGAAAAAACCTTTCATTTTGGTCCCAATCTCAATGCATAGGGCATACCTTATGGGTACGCTGAGCGTACTGCCTCTTCGATGGATCGCGGATGCACCCACATATGATGGGCATACATGGGAGAACTTGGGGTGTACTCCGGCCACCTAAAAATCCTAGTCTTTAGGGTTTTAACCCTATATAAGCTCATTACGTCCCTTGAGCCTTGCCTCTTATCAGTATCCATATCTCCTAAACCCTAATCTCAATAATTAGCCACCATTTTAGTGATCTTGAGCTCTTGTGAAGAATATTAGTGTTTTCTTGTGCATTTTTAAGAGATAGAAGATCATTGATGGTCTATTCCTTGGATTGAAGCTTAGAGATATATAGTTGTCACCTCTTTTGCAAGCTATTGAAGGTAAAAAATTTGTAACTTGACATCTCTTTGTGTAGATCTATTTTGGGGTGATTCGTGGCTTATTTTAGTTCCTTTGGTTTGTCCTTGTAAGTAAAAGTCACTCCAAGAACTTAGTCTCTACATCTGGACGTTTTAGAGGCACCTAATACATAAAAATGGCACCTTGATGATTTTTTGTGCATCCATGTGAAGCTGATGTTTCACTTAATGGGGCTAAAATGCTAAAATTGGACCTTTGGCTGTATTTAGCCATGCAGAGGCCTAAAGTCTTCCATTTATGGGTTAGGACTTTAATATGATGACATTTTGTAGATTGGATTATAAGTTCCAAAGTGATTAAGTCATTTGGCCAAAGTTTTACGATTAGGCTAGTACATGTGGTGTACTCCTGAGTACACTAAGTGTACTGGTTACAAACGCATTTTTGAATCGATCCCGTACACAGAGCGTACAAGCCTGGTACGCCGAGCATATGATATAATGTGGGCCTAAGGAGTTGTAGGCTTGGGTTTTTGGGCTATGTTCGTTTGGGCTTGGCCCCTTAACTCCGACGGATAATTTCTAAACTTTAAGCATTCTTATATTGGGCCATATTGGGATTTGGGTGCGATTTAGGAAATTAGGACATTAGGGAGCAAAAGGGTTGGGCCTTGTTTTGGGCCAAGTGGGAAAATAGGTAAAATTGTCTTTAACCCTGGATGTTGGACAAGTGATCTAGATTCTTGATTTTGGACTAAGATCGAATTATTAGTTGGATATTATTGATGATGATAGTGCAGGGATTTTCTGGATCAACATACCGAGATTTTTATTTAAGAGATTCAACAGTTTGAGGTAAGTTTCCTCACTGTGTTTAGCGGGTCGAAGGCATCAATGGCGGCCCATGTTTTATTATGAATAGGATGCTAGTTGTCTGTGTGACTCAACATGTATGTTTTTATATATATTTGTTGGGTGATGTCGGATGATTATATTGTATGCTATTTATATTTGTGATTTTTGAATGTGTTTATATGTTTATATGTATACTGGGAAGGGCCTGATGTCACACCCCCAAACAGAATTGGCGGAAACATTTGAGGGTGGAGGACGTCATGTACAAAATCACAACAATGCATAATAGTAAACAAGCAAAAACATCATCCATTAAATTAATAGTATAATTCAATACAGGTATTATGTGCAATAATAATAAGACATCAAAAATGAATAATCAAAATAAAGACGAGTCTGAAAGTGCTCCGTCTTCTCAAAACCTGTCATTTGTACTTATCTACTGGTAACCTGAGGATACAAGTTATTTTGAAAGAGAGGATCAACATTTAAGTTGGTGAGTTCATAAGTATTTAGTGTCAAATGATGTATAAGTTTGAAGAAAAGTGTTTGTAAATGTTGTAAATGTCTATAAAATTTTGTAATGAGAGTTTGTTGTAAATGTTTGTAGTGAATGTTTGAATCTCCAAGAAAATCCTATATTTTCTACTAAAATGCAGTGTTCTACCAAGAACCGAATGTTCTAAATGTCTGTTTCTTGTAAAAGTAAGTATTTTTCCCATGTGTGACTATCATTACCAAAACATAGTTTTACATTATTGTTTATGTGAGAAGATCACAAAGTGCATGCAATGGGAAAATAATAAAGTATTGTAAGATTGTATATAGTAACTACTGTTGTACTAACTACCTTAAACCAATTGTTAAATAACGTATAATGTGATATGATTGCAACCATTCTGGATCGACTAGTACTAAACAAGATGCTCGAAGACGTCGAAATGTTATGATATTTGTCACCCGTAGACGTGTAGGTCCCACTTTAGCTAGCAACAGGGTATAGGATGGTCAATCCAATATAGATCTATACACAAATTCATGCTCTCCCTCTAGGAAACTCTGGTTATAATACGAGACACAATAGTATGATGCCATGCCCCGAAGTAGTGGCTCACATTTATGTTATAGTATTCTTGAATTTGTATAGTATGCTCTATCTGTTCTAGTGTATTGTATGTTCTCGTTGTATAGTATGTAGTATGTTCTCTTTGTATAAAATATAGTATGTTCCTCCTTGTTTCTCATTATACTATGTTCTTGCTGTTTCTAGTTATAGTATGTTTGAAACGATTAGTGTATGAACTGACTCCTGCATGTTTCATTGTACTAGAAATAGTGAGTAGTAATCTCCTAAAGTATACCTATTATACTTTACTAGTAATGTTGTTTGAATGACGAAGTATGTTTGTACACCTTTTTTATCTATAAGCATTGAACTAATGTAAGAAGTTTTATATCTATACATATATACATTATATAACTAAGATTCAAATGACATTCAGACAAACAATTGGTGACATAAGTCCACAACCAAAAAAGGAACAGGAAATAAAGCGGGTTATCAGTCCTAAGTCCTTTCAACCTTATTTATATAACTATATCTGAATAGGCATGATTTTGACAATATATAAGTTTAAAAGAGTTTGATAAACAGTTTTAGCATATAAAAGAGTTTGATAAAATGTTTTAAAATAGTTGTTTGATAACATAGTTTTGAAGTATAAGATATCAATCTATTTGATAGTTATTAATCACATGTAATTGATATAATAACTATGATGTTTCAACTTGTATTCCCCCCCCCCCCCACCCCCCAATAAAGCATTTAAAATCATTTAAAAGGTTATTTAGGGGTATGAACTCACCTGCAGTGAGTGGTTTGACTGTAAGATTGCTTGTAGGATGCTACGTATCAAGTGAAGTCTTGAGCACAAACAGGTCCAAATAAGCATATAATGACACATATATGAATAAAATTAGTTTACAAACAACTAATCATGCAAGGAAACCACTTTAGGGACTAGGAAACACTTATATTGAAGTGTTATAAGCACAAAGGATTGCATCTAAGGGTTTTACGAATACACTAAGGTGTGTATAGCCAAGAGTTTACAGCCAAAGAGGTATACGACCAAGGGGTATACAGCCCTTGGTGTATACGGTCCTAGAGTGTACGGTCAAGGAGTTTACGGCCATACACTCATGGAAGGTCTAGCAAACAAGGTGTTTTCATGGACCTATCTAGCATCCAATAAGTGATTTCGATTCAAGGCTTGAACATAAGGGAGTTTAAGGGCCAAAACATCCACCAACACAAGAGTTTACGGCAACGCAAGGGTTTAAGGTCGTAAAATCTTGATGCTCATGCATTTTATGATGATCCAAGGCTACAATCAAGAGTTTAACAACTCTAACTAGGAGATAGAAGAGTTACTCACGTTTTTGAAGCTTGCGAGGGGGTTCACGGTCCAAGAACTAGTGTGTTCTTGGTGAAAGATGAAGAAGACTTGAAGATCTATCAACATAAAGATAATTTCATGGATCTTTACTAGGTTAATCTATGAATCAACAAGAAAAGGAAGGAATACTTACTCTTTTGAAAATCTAGGTGAACACTTGATGAATGTTGAGAGAAAAATCTGAGTTCTTGAGGTTAGAGGTGGAAAAGTGGGTAAAGAAGAAGGAATATCATACTGAAGGAGGTGAGTTCACGGCCAAGGAGGGTTTACGGCTGTAGACTCTTGTGTACGAACGTAAACTCCTTATGAAGGAGTTTTCGGCTTGTATGTTGCACACTAAACTCTATACGATACTTCCTAACACTGATTTCTTGAAGGTATTAGGCTTAAAACACTCAAATAAGCCTTTAAAAGTGCTAAAGATAGCTAAAAAAAAGTCTAACTTTGATTCAATCGAATGGATGAATAAGCTATAAATTTCGTGTTGTCACACCTGATGACTGACAGATTGTTCCAAGCAGGGCGCAATGTCGGGTTGGGCCCAATATCGGGCAGGACCCAATGACGGGTAGGGCCTATTATATGCCTGATATGTATGGTATGTGGTATTTTAGGGAACTCACTAAGCTTTTTACTTACAATTTTCAGTTTATGTTTCTGGTACTTCTGGTTCGAAGGGAAAGTGCTCGGGATGATCTCAGTACACACACCACATTGCTCTTCATTTTATATTACTCTGATGTACTTCGATGTTTATTGATACACTCTGATTCACCATGGTTTCTATGATGTTTCGGATAGTGGCTTTATTAATATAAAAATTAAAATTTTTAGTCTTGATTTTTGGGATGTTACAAGTTTGTATCAGATCCTTAGTTTGACGGATTCGGGCATACTCTCAGGTGTGTCTGAACTCAAACTGGGGCTTTGGTAGAATTTTCAAAAATAAATGGTTTATAAAAGGATTTTCTAATAAAAAAAAAGGGTGTGGTGCCTGTAAACGAACGAGCTCAAGTAAGTTCTCCCAAAATACCCATGCATGTTTTATGATATGCTTTGATTTGTGAATTTATGAATCACATGCTAGTTAGGTCTAAGGATCTGCTCAGGAGTGCCTTTATATGAATACCATATGAGCATGTAGACTTGTATGTTGATAATGATCAGTTAGTGATAGAATGGCATTTTTAAGTTTAGCTTGATTTCGATTAATCAATGCTCGAATACTGATTGCTTTGTACTTTTTAGGAGTATTGTTAACTTTAGCTAATTAGTAAACAAATATGCCAAGTTACATATTATTGAGACTAAATAAATTTAGAAGGTTAGGTTGGAACTCTATTGTGCAACTCTTGTTTTAGTCCAACCATTGTAGAGTGAGACCTTTCTTTCAAATAATTATCTGGTATCAGTGATATGTAATAGTATTTGTGAGCTAGTTGGAGGGAGGTAGTGGGAGTTCCTTCTAGAGCTGATGACGGAGAGTGGTGTCATGATTACCTTAGGAGATGTTTAGGAAGATATTTAGGGTTGGGATCCATGTGTTGTTGAGGATTGTATGTATAGATAAGGAGTGACTTGGAGGATTTAAAACTATACTTGAGGAAAGTTTGAATTGATGTGGAAGGCAATATGGGCCATACTACTAGAAGCAAAGGATTCGTGCTCGAGCCAAGGAGAGTTGTGATGATACTAGGAAGCTTGTAGAGTATGAGACTCCTCGATATTTATTTATGCATGTTTTGATAGTTTGAATGCTCTATTTTAAGTATGGTGACCCTTCAAGGAAGACCGATTAGTGGTTCTGGTGCTTGTGGGGGTTCAGGCTTGGGTTCAGGAGCCGGATAGTTGGATGATTAGATGTGGGAGTTCATTTCGTCTAAGATTACCTACAACATTCTTGACTAGACTCCTGTGATCTTTGTTATGGTCAATGAGGATATTTTGGAGATTTTAGATGTGCGTTTGAGCGCTTTTTGGTCTAAGATGGTGGCATTGAAGGGAGCTTTCCACGTTGACCTTGCGTGAGTTCCGAACATGTGGGGCTACAGAGTATTTCAGGGAATAGGTCCTGATCGCGAGCAGACAATGGTTAGTGGATATCGCTAATTCCTTCTGCACTAGCAGTTGCCCCAATGGGGCAATGGTCAAACTTGCTTCCTGTCTTCTGAAAGATAGAGCTCGAGATTAGTGGGAGGAGGTTGGGCGTTCCATGGGTGATGTGGCGGTTGATTTCATGACATGGGATGATTTTGTGACTAGATTTCAAGCAGAGTTTGCAGTGATGATCGAGGTAAATCAATTAGTGAGGGAGTTTCAAGACTTTTTCCAGATTATTGAGGCTGTGGCTGAAATCACCATTATGTTCCACAAGAGGATGTTGTTAGTTCCATAAGCTGATACTTTTTCAATACACTGGAGGATAAGATTACGAGGTCCAAAGAGAGGCCAGTAGAGGCGGAGTTGATGTGGCAAGTGTGATAAGATGCACGATGGGGCGTGCAAGGTGGGTGGTTATGGCTGCTTCAAGTGCGGCTGTACATGTCATATTAGTAGGGATTGCACTGCTACTACTACCACCACCACCCCGTTATGTGATCTAATTTGCTTCCATTGTAATCATAGGGGCCATAAGAAGGCTAATTGTCCTAGTTTGGCAGCACTAGGATTAGTGGTAGCACCATCTCTAGCAACTCTTCGGATTACTGATGGCTCCCTGGGCAAGGCGGATGCGTCTGTTGTGAGGAGCAAGGATTTTCAACTAATAGCCGAGGAGGCTCGCATAACACCTGATAAGGTGATGGGTATGTATCTTCTCCTTATCTCTTTATCTATTGATTTGCCTACTTATATTTGTGTGTTTTATTTTGGGATCATTCCTTGTGAATGGTATCTATGCATTGATATTCTTTGATTCGAGGACTAGCTGATCTTTTGTATTGCTTATGCTTAGCAAGAGATTTGTTGGAGCTACAGGGGAGCTGGATTGTCCTTTAGAGTTTAAGATTGTAGATGATCGATATATCTGGGTATCAAGGGTTCATCGGTGTTGTGTTCTCGAGATGTTCAAGGAGCACTGTATGATTGATTTGCTTCCCATTCCTTTGCGGGGGAACAAGGTTATTGTAGGCATGAACTTGTTGATCCCCAATAGCACAATGATTGATTTCGAGCATTAGTTGGTACACATTCGGACCCTAAGGGGGAGAGTTAGTGGTTCAGGGGGAGAGTCCTCAACGTAGGTCAAACTATGTTCAGCGGCTAGGGCTAGACGCTATCTTCAGCAAGGTTGTTCCAGATATGTTACCTATACATGGATACACGATAAAGGATAAGGTGATTGTGGATTATGTGTCAGTTGTATGGGAGTACTTGGATGTGTTCTCGGAGGACTTTCCTGGGTTGCCTCCGGAGAGGGAGGTGGAGTTTAGGATTGACATGATTATGGGTGCGGCTCTGATAGCAAAGCCCTATATCTGTTAGCTCCTCAAGAGATGCAGGAGTTTTCTACAAAACTGCAGGAGGTGTTAGACAAGGGGTTCATTCAAGTGAGTTGTTCGCCATGGGGAGCACCGATCCTATTTCTGAAGAAAAAGGATGGGTGTCATCGGATATGTATTGACTACCAGCTGCTGAATAAGCTAACAGAGAAGATCCGTTATCCACTCCAAAGGATTTATGATTTGTTTGACTAGCTTCAGGGTGCATCTTACTTTTCCAAGATTGATCTATGTTTAGGATACCATCAGATGAGGTACAGAAAGGATAATGTGCAAAAGACTGCGTTTCAGACTCGTTATGGTCATTACAAGTTCGTGGTGATACCCTTTGGTCTCACCAATGCTCCAGCCATGCTCATGGACCTCATGAACCGCGTATGCAGGCCGATGTTGGATCGGTCTATAATTGTATTCACTAATGACATCCTGGTGTGTTCCAAGACCTAGGAGCTACATGAGGAGCATTTGAGAAAGGCATTGGAGACTCTGAGGATGGAGAGACTTTATGCGAAGTTCTCTAAGTGTGAGTTGTGGTTACGCAAGGTGTAGTTTCTGGGGAACCTTGTTAACCAATGTAGTATTCTAGTCGATCCGGAAAAGGTCGAGGCCGTGATGGGGTGGGAGGTTTTGAGGTCTCTATATGAGATTTGGAGTTTCCTTGGTTTGGAAGGTTACTATCGGAGGTTCATTCATGCTTTCTCCAAGATAGCAGTTCCTCTGACTCGGTTGACAAAGAAGACGGTGACTTTTTGATGAGAGCCTGAGCAGCAGGCAGCTTTTGAGACCCTAAGACAGGGATTTGTGAGGCATTGATTTTGACCCTGCCATAGGGTGTCAAGGATTCTGTGGTTTACTGTGATATGTTGATCACGGGCTTGGGTGTAGTTTTGATGTAGAGGGGTTGCGCTATTTCCTACGCTTCAAGGCAGCTGAAGCCTCATGACGTGAATTATCTCATGCACGATTTAGACCTGGGGGCAGCGGTTTTTGCCTTGTAGATTTGGCGACATTACCTCTATGGGGTCCGCTGTACTATTTACATGGATCACAAGATCTTGAAGTATTTGAGGGATCATCAGAATCTGAACATGAGGCAACACTATTAGTTGTATGTGGTGAGGGATTATGATTGTGAGATCCTTTACCATCCGGGGAAGGCCGATATGGTGGTTGATGCTCTCAGCTACTTGGTGGTCGTGGCTCTAATTAGGGATATTTGTTTGTAGATGACAATGATTACTCCACTCTTGGAGCAAATTCAAGAGGCTCAGGTTAAGTTTATCAAGGAAGAGCACTTGAAGAGTGAGCGCCTAATCGGTGAAGTGGCTTCCTTCGATTATGATAGTCAGGGGTTATTAACTCTCTATCAGAGAGTGTAGGTTCCTTATTGGGGTGGTGTACATCAGGTTCTGATAGAGGAAGCACATAAATTGAGATTCCCCATTCATCCTAGGGTGACAAAGATGTATAAAGATCTCCATCCTGATTATTGGTGGCCCTGCATGAAGCGAGATGTAGCTTGGTATGTGGAGATGTGCTTAACTTGCGAGAAAGTCAAGGCTGTCCATCAACGGCCTCACGGCAAGACGTAGGCGTTAGACATTCCCGTTTGGAAATAGGAGGAGATCACCATGGATTTCATTATGAATTTTCCTCAGCCTGTGCACGGAGTCGATTCGATTTGGGTCATTATGGACGGATTTACCAAGAGCGCGCATTTTATTCTAATTCAGGAGAGTATCATTGTGGAGAAGTTGGCCGACATATATATATATATATATATATATATATATATATATATATATATATATATATATATATATATATATATATATATATAATGGAGGTTGTGGCACGACATATTCCATTTTCTGTGGTTTCAGACATGGACGTCCAGTTTACTTCCAGATTTTGGAAGAGGTTCTATGTGGATTTGGGTACTCTCTCGCATTTCTGTTAGGATATGAGAATATCTACAATCCTATGTGATCATGCAACCTAATTTCTTTGTATCTAAATTTTTCACCGATTAAACATGAAAATAGAATACCAAAGCAATAACCCTAAAACTAGCATACAATTTCGAAATCCATATGAAATTAGGGTTAGAATATTACCTCACTTGTTATATAGCAATACCAAGAACAATCCTTGAACATCCTTGACCTTTGAAAGCTTAGTGCCCCAAGTGTTGCACCTCTAATGGAGTCACAAATACCCAATGCAACAAGATGGATGGAGAGACACTAGAAATTGGCTAGGGTTCTTCAAAGAAACATGTAGCCCAGTTATGCAACAATGGGTTTATATATTTGTGGGCTGCTATGGTTTTTGGTGGAAACCCTAATTTCTTGCTTAAGGCCTAGGAAGCCTATGGATTCCTCCTAATGAGGCCTTGGAAAAAATCTATAGGGCCTCCCTATAGGATTTTGTCCACTCCTAATTAAAGAGTCCAATATCCCAGTTTTGCAACAATCAATGATCTGAAAAACAATCCCTCCATTATTAATCAGTTCCTTTAATCCTTAAATTAATATCAAATTAGTTTTTATTCAATTACTAATTAATAATATGATTTCCATATAATATATTAATCTTTTAATATATTAATAAAATCATTTTGAGTACCAATTTATTATTTCAAATACTAATTCATTCTCTCACTTTCTCCACCAGTTATCCTGTCAAGTTGCATGAGTGAAGGCAACTCAAAAGGATAATGCTAATATCAAATCAGGTACATACCATTTATAGTTATGGGATTAGACACTATCAAACTTTGATCTATCTAGCGACATGTCCTTTAGATAAGTGATTAAATATTCCACCGTTCTACATTATACGTATGGAGATGGGACATGGATTATAATCATTCTCGACTGACTAATTGAACAAATCAAATCAGTCCAAGCTTGGCCAGACGCTTAGGGTGTCATCACTAAATCATCAATGGAACCACATATATAGCTTTTATCCCATTTAGAGTAAAAGGAATGGATAAACTCTGACTCACATGCTTGTTGTAACATCCATAAAAATCATGCCAAATTTAATTACAAAACTTGTTTTCAAAATGGTATAGTGTCAGAGTATCCCATAATCAAAACATAAAAATATAAGGAGGTTCACGATCATGCCTTCGCCTTCCCGCAATCATTAGAAGTACCTGAAACAATAATCGATAAATGTAAGCTTGAAAGCTTAGTGAGTTACCCCCAAAATACAAACGCCATACAAATATAACAATATCATAACAAACAAACAACATGCATAAAGAGTCAACAGTAATACTGAATTTCCCCTATTCTGCCTGCAGTCTAACTGGCCCACTCTTAGAATCTTCAGCATTTCTAGTCCGCCCACCCGAGCCTTCAACATGTCTAGACCATTTTTCGGGCCTCCGGCCTGACTGATATGCCCCTAGGGTCTACAGTCTATCCGGTCCGCCTTGGGTCTGTTGGCCTTTTGCACATAAAAGGACCGCCTCAACCCAACCAAGCACAATATGTCAACATATAAACAATCATGATCGAGTAGGCACATAATACAGGAAACAACAATCATACAGCTCACTACTGCCTACTAATCCTCTCACCACATACATTCCCACTACCAGCTAACACCCACAGAATGTGTAACCATAAGTACCCAGAGGTGAGATAGCCACCCAAACAGATAGTCCTAGACCAAGATTTCTCGGGCTATTCTACGTGACCACCGATAGTCCCTAAGGGCACTCCATATATGATAACCAGCAAGCACAGATAACATACGGTTCTATAGGTTATTACCACAAAGCAACAAACCCAATACCAGAGCACAGATCTAGCAGATCACTACAGCATAACAACATACTCAATACCATAACACATATCTAATAGATCACTACATAATCGCATACTCAATACCAGAACATATATCTAATAGATCACTACAACATAACAGCATACTAAATATCAACAATCCAAGGAATGCATACCCATATGTACTCAGAGGTAAGATACCCGGACAGGTGATCCTACTCTAAAACCTCAACCAAACAAGAAACAGGTAAGAAATCATATATCAAGAGTCCTCAGTCTATCCTACATGACTATATACAGTCCCTAGATCATCCTTTACTAGAAGATAATCAATACTAGTGGGTCGACATTGGTTCCCTAGACCCTGCTGATATAGTGAGGAGAACTGACTTCATACTGTTGAATTCCTGCGGACAAAACCAAAGTTGTTGGATGACAGATTCCCGAACTATCAACATCAAAACAACACCCAATTAATAATTCAGTTCCAATACATAACCACATGTCCATGTTTGGGGTAAAATACTACATTACCCCCTACCTAGGTTGATTCAAGCCCAAGGCCCAAACTCACACTCCGAAGGTCCAAAGGTCAATTAATTGACCAAAGCCCAATGTATGGCCCAATTTTACAAATTAGGCCCAAACCCTTCACATGGGCCTTACCTTAAGGCCCAATCATTTATTCTGGTCCAAACACTTAGCATTTCAATGGTCCAATATCTCATAATCATTAAGGCTCAATTATGACTCATTATGGCCTTCCAAATTGGGACCAAGTCCCTCACATGGGCCTTACCTGAAAGGCCCAACTCAAGGCCCAAGCAAAGTTAGGGTTTTCACAAAAAAATGACGATTAAGATTAAGTGTTTCTTACTTAACCCATTAAAGACTTAATCCATTAAGTCCATAACTCTTATAGATAAATCATACATTGTGATCGGGTGTAATTCTCAATTCAATTCCAATGGCCCAAAATGCGGGTTCCGATAAATCCAAACCAATAAACCCAAAATTAGGGTTTTCAAAACCCCAATTAGGGTTTCCAACCCTGCCGCGATCCAGTTAGCCCATTTTGATAAATTTTAGGTTAATTAATTATTAATTAAGTTAGGCACCACCCTCTACCACCTTGGGTAGTGGTGGTCAATGGCGGCTCACGACGGTGGCCACCACCTCGTAATGGTTGTTATGATTTTTAGTCTAAATGTGTCTAAGCATCTAAACTAACAATCCAGACACACAATACACACCGACACCCAACATGGAGGTTGGTGGCGACAGCCACTACCTCATGGTCGTGGTTATGGGTTTTTCCTTGATTATCCGGGCCATACCATACATTTTACAACAATATCCAAATACACGCACACATAAAATAACACAAATACAGACGCCCTATGGCGGTAGGCGGTGGTTGAAGGTGCTGGTCACCACCTCATGGTGGTGGTGGTGGCCCTCTTGTGATTCTCGGCCAAACATCACACCCTTCCATGCTCTCCTATTGCAAAATAAAGTAAATTACCCAACTGGTGGCGTACGACGACGATGGTGACTGATATAGGCATATTTAGTTATAAAATCCATGCATTATCTTAATACTTTATGTTTATTTTATCTTATTTAATGAACAAAAGGTGATTAATCAGTTTAGAATTTTATTTTTCAACAACAATGACATGCTCAGATGGAAAACGAAGTGCAACTAGCGATTGGAAGCTTGGAGATTGGATTTTGAAGAAAGAAGGTTGTTGCTGGACAGCATGACCACTTGTCAGTTTTTTGGTCATATCTCAATAACCGTAACTTCGATTGATGAGATTTAAAATGTTCTAAAAACTAGACACAATTTTGGATGCCTTTCATTTTTTGAGAAAATGTTGATTCCAAAAGAACTCGACGAGTTGGGCCTCAACTCGATGAGTTGATCAGAAAGTTCGCGATTCTCGACGCTGACTTGCCGTACACGGGATTTTAATGACCAACTAGATGAGTTGGGTCACACACTCGTTGAGTTGTCACTGTTTTCAAAATTTATATATAGAAGGGTTCTTAGAGCTGTAGTTTCCTACAATTCAACGTAGAATTCAATTTTGAAGAGATCAAAGGCAAGCAAACATTAATTTTATCTTAATATATAGTGTGAACCATATTTGAATCATTAGATTTTGATTTTAAGATGCTATTTACTGTAGTTATGAGCTAAAATCTTCATACTTCTGTTTAGACTAGATGATCTTATGGATATGGTGTGATTTTATGGATTGGATTAATTTGATTTGGTGAATTGTCTTGTTAAGCTTGTTAAATACCCTTATGTGTTGACAATAATTATATTATGTTAATAATCAAGCTTATTAAGCTGCATGAACATCTTCTTAATTTCTTGTATCATACGGTTTTTTGTGAAAACAATATTATATGCCTAGTATTAGTGAACATGGACCTAGGGTTAACTAGAAAATAAGTAAGTTGGTGTGTGAGCATGTGTCATGAACAACCATACATGAGTTGACTGAATTGATAAATTTAGTTAACTAATATTACAAGTCTTACTTGATCCGAACTGAACACTAGGAAACTTGTTAGTTTAATCAACTGATCACTATTTGAATTAACTTGTTTGCTAAGGATTAGGAATAGTGGACATGAACCTAATCACATTAGAAATCAGTAGCCAATGATATATTAATCCATTGCACTTGCCATGAAATCAATCATAGGAATAAGTGAGTCGAAGTCTCTTTTATTATTGAATCCAGTTATCTTCTAGTTGCCTTCATTTAAGTGTTATTTGATTTCTTAATTCTCTAGTCTTGCAAAAGTAGAGAACCCCCCCCCCCCCCCTTCTATTACTTGTTTTATTTAGATAATATTAGCGTTTATTTTAATTGTTTACCATTCCGTGTGATTGATACCCTACTCGCTTAAACTATATTACTAATCAATAGGTACACTACCTTTCGTGTGTTTATTTTGTGTCTAAGTTAGTAGGATTAAAACTAGTGCATTTCACACACATTAGTGACACAAGGAGGTGGGCAGCAATGGCGGTCAGCGGTAAGAACTTCGTCATCGGCGACAGCCACCACGGCCGGCTGTCATGGTGGTTCTTCACGACTCCCATTCGAAAGAAAACCACACACACGCGCGACCTCATCACAAATCACGGACCATAGCGGTCTCCACAGTTGCCAGCCTTTGATCCCTATGACTGAAACACGACAGGTGTTGGCATTTTCGTCATCGTCGGCAGTGAGACGATAGTGGCGGCTTCTCAATGGTCTTATGGCTCTAACAATGACGGTAGTGGCCTGAGTGTAGCGAGCGAGTAACGGGGAAAGGTCGGCAGTTGCCTGATGGTTCAACAGATCGGAAAATGAGAGACAGTCGGATGGAGGTAACGCAAGGGTTCATGTGTGGCAGCTCTCTCTCTCTGTCTCTCTGTATATATATATATATATATATATATATATATATATATATATATATATATATATATATATATATATATATATATATATATATATATATCGGCTGTTCATAGCGTCCAACAATGGCGGTGGAAACGTCTTCAACAATGGTGGTGGTTAGGCGATGGAGGAAGGAGGTGGCCAATGGTGTTGAGAAGTAGGGTTACGATTAGACGGGATGAAGGTGGGTTATGATGTATCGATATCGAGTTTGAGGAGGGTGACAGGTTCTACCGGTGTCCATATTCAAACATTTACATATATTACATATTTGGTCCCTCTGCATAGAAAATCTTTTCAGCTTAAGTCTCAAAAATTACCATGCAGCCCTTACTTGACAAATTCTTTCAATTTAGGTACATAATTTACTTTTTAACCCCTGAAGATTCAAATCTTCTCATTTGGCTCCCCAAAACCAACACCCCGCTAATTATTATTTGATTTTGGGTTACAATAATACAAAATAATAATAATAACTACCTCTCGGGGTTCCAGGTTTATTATTTAATTATTCTATGTTAAACGGGATGTTACAAATCTCCCGCACTTAAATTTGATTTCGTCCTTGAAATCGTTTCTTATCATTCCTTACACTCCAGACAACTTGAACTACAAGGCCGCAATCCCGAGCATAACCTTAACCTTCCCAAGGCAATCAAAACTAACCCTAATAGGGTTTGAAAACCCGAAGATGGGCAAATTTCTTGCAATACGATCACATTTACTCAATCTGAAATCTGAAGTCTCGAGATGGTCGGGCTCCCTGATAGGCCGCCCACACTAAATCATTGGCGAATTCATTGAACTTAACTCCCAATTAGATACTCAACTTCTGATAATCTGAGGTTCATACTAGAAGACAAAATCATTGACCAAATTTTCCTGTAGTACACTATACTTGATAGAAAACCCATCCAGAATACCGAATTCCTGCCCGGTTGCTGAACCAACGAGCGATCTTACAGTCGCTCCACACGATTCTCGAAGGAAACATCGACCAGAAATAACTGCCCTAGCTATACCGCCACTTATTGATCTGTTAATCCTTCTGGTCCATACAACCATAGTATTCTGACAACCCGTCGCCATCAAATTAAATACAAAATGTAAACACTACCAGAATATTGTAGTCTTACATCATGCCCGGTCTCCAACGACCTACGGTTTCCTGATTCCAAACATACTGTGGTCTAACCACAATCTTGCGAACTGACCCACCCTGGCCTAATCATCTGAAAGAATCCATCAATGCTACGAGTCATCCCACAGTCTCACAACACTTCCCGTACTATCTGACCATTATTGAATGCTACGACTATCCCTGCAGTCTTTAACACTTTCTCCCTAACACAACCACATCTCGATATCTTACCCTCAATCTATCAATCCAAAAACCCATAGACTCGAGCACACACTCGACCAAACACCCGAACTAAACTCAATTAATGACTAGAACGCCAACCTAATTCCCCAAATTCTACTATTAAGCACCGAGAAGATGTGATACACATGCGGGGGAGTGAGTCGAATCTAAACAGAAGTCACTTTTATTATTGAATCTAATTATCTTCTAGTTTCCTTCGTTTAAGTGTTATTTGATTGCTTAAGTTTCTAGTCTTGCAAAACTAGATAAAACCCCCTTTCTATTACTTGTTTTATATAGATAATATTAGCATTTATTTTTAATTGTTTACCATTCCCTGTATTCGATACCATACTTGCTTGAAATATATTACTAATCGATAGGTACACTGTCTTTCATATGTTTATTTTGTGTCTAAGTTAGTAGGATTAAAACTAGTGCATTTCACACACATAAAGTTTTTGGCATCGTTGCTGAGGAACGGTTCAAATAGTTAATTTTATTTGCTAATTGTTATCATTTTTTACTTAATTTGTTGATTTTTTATATATAATTTAATTTTTATTTTTTAATTTTATTATGTATTGTCCAAATCTGGATGCTCTTGATGCTTTTCTTAAGGAAGTAGTCCAGGAAATTGAGCAAGAAGATGAGGAGTATGACTCAGATGAAAATTTTAAGAAAATTGAAAGATGGTTAGATAACATCTTGCCTAATAAACAAGAGAAATATGAGTTACAAGAGCTAAAGTTACAAGATGAAGAATTCAATCCAGAAAGAGATTTGGAAGAGCTGGAAAGATTGCTGGCAGAGGGGTCAAACGAAGAACAAGAAAAAGATGAGTTGCAGGAACCACGACATGGTTTGACCGTTACCACGATGTGGACCCGTGTATTTCCATTTTGTGTTTCGAAGCATGGGGTAACAATTCCAAATTTAGAGAAAGTTCTGAAGCACGATCCATTTCCGATTAGTACTAGACCGGTTCCAACCCTTGTCAAGATTCTTGGGTTACATGAATTCAAGCTTGTTTGGCCAATTTTTGAACCAAGGAGCCAAATTTTACGAATTAGCCCAAAAAATATATTTAATGAAATGGATGGATTAAGAATTAGCTTGTTGAAATTTTATTAAGTTTAGAGTCCAGCTCAAGACTCTCACAAAAAGAAGCGCTTGTGGGAGGCAACCCGTCATTAGAGTTTGCTTTTCGTTTTCATTTTAAACTTCAAGTTTATTAGGGTAATGTAGGATTTTAATTTAATAATTTTTTCCTTTTTATTATGTGGTTTTGTGTTTTTTATCTGGCAGATTTTAGGGTGAGATTTGAATGAATAATTAAAGTGTGAGGAAACAAAGTGATGGGTTGAGTCTAGAGGAGAAGATTAGAAGATTTGAGTCGTATTATGAGTCTAATGTTAAATTGGTTGAAGACGAGTGTAGTTACTAAAGAAAAATAAGGGGGTGTATTACCTTAATACCCTCCTTAAACCTTAAAACAGACCTAAAGCAGAAAGAAGAATTTGCATGATCACCGACAAAAACTTGTCGAGTGCTCTCTTACAACTCAACGAGTCCAACAGAAAATTTGCGATTTCTGCCCATATCACGATTCAACTCGACGAGTCTCCACATAAAACTCGGTGAGTTTCTCATTCTTTTATCCTTGATTCGACGATTGGATTCCATTCGACGCGGGAATTGTCTATATTTTCAGTGTCGTAAATATCGGCCTAGGCAACCGATTAATCGGCGCCTAGGCGCTTGACGGCCTCCAACCGCCAACAAATAAGGGCTAGAGGGTAAAAAAACCAGCTTTGGTCAATATCAGTAAAATGCGGTCCAATTCGGTCGTAATCGGAGTAAATTAGACCAACTCGCACTCCAAATCAGACCAAATTGGCTCGACTTAACTTTTAAAGACCCACCAGCTCAAAGCAGCCGGCTAGCCCAAAGCTTAGCTAGATTTGCGTGTCAAAGGATCTAGCTCCTTTTTCTTATAGAATAAATTTTGCGTTCATATCATATCCCAACAACGATGTGGGATCTAACCTCATTTCTCTCTCGATCTGGGAACAACCCCACTGCTATCCCCCAACATTCTGATTGAAATCCACTCAGATTCACCTTCAATTCAAACTCATCCCTATCTCTCTCGCAGGCTCGCAGGTCACCGATTGTTGATCAATTGGAGAATCACTTCACTGATTGCAGAATCCCAGACACACAGTCGACACCAACCTCGTTTTCCTGTCGACACCAAGTGTTCGTTATCCTGATTATGTAAGATTATTTGGTTTTCAAATTCTTAATCTTGTGTGATAAATTTTAGTTGAGTTCAGGGATATGTATATATGTATGTTACCAGATTGAATCTTGTTGAATTGAAACAATGTTAGAATATTGTTGTTGCAATAACTCATGATTATGTATGTATGTATGTAAGTTACTTCGAAGATCCTTGTTGTTTCAGGTTGTAACAGCTAGGGAAAAAGTGCTAGTGATGTTGGTTTGTGTATAAAACCATATGCCCACCAAGTGTTCAAGAAATTGCATGAGTGAACCTTGTAGTCTTGATTATCAAAGCAAGGTGCTGGTATTCATGGGCTAGTTATCTCTTCTTGTCCGATCAGCATAACATGAAAGGGGAAGGAGTGAACGAAAGCAAAATAACATCATCCTAATTTATTCAATTCTCATGTTCCCAGGGATGTTCTTGCTGCTTCATGTTCTACAAAGTGATTTCTTTAATTGAGTAATATGATTCATGTTCAAAACTCATTGGTTGTAGACTGTAGTGATGTACCATTTGGATGGTATTCAAATTTGGAGGGTAAAATGGTCCATTTTTGTTGTTCCCAATTTGTGTATAATACTATCAAGTGGTTCTTTTTTGGTGTTGTAATAGGTTTGTAGTGATTAGTTCAGCTTGTATTTGTAACATCTTATTCCAATCACTAGATGGTAATATGAGGCGGATCTGTGTAAAGTTTCCCTAAATTTTGGATGTTGTAATTCTAAATTTTTGAATGTTTTAATCATAAATTTTGAATATTGGAATTTAGGCTTGTAATATAATGTGGATCTATGTAAAGTTTCCCATATATTTTTTTTTATAAGAATTAAGTTGCCACATGCAATATTTTTTTTGTTAAAGGTACCCTTGTATTCTTAAGATTAATGTTATATTTAATATTTTTTTAATAATTTTTTCATAGTTAATTGTCCCCGATTAGTCCCCTGATGTGTACACTAAGGAATCATAAAGTTAGCATAATAGGTCCCTTTCTATTGAATATACTAGACTCGACTGTTATGTTTGTCGTTTGAAAAGATGTAAGTATTCCCTATTTTATAACTATATTAACTCGAAAATAGTTTGCATTAACTTTCAAGTGGAACTGTCACAATATGAAAGTAATGGGAAAATGTAAGTACACAGTTGTCTTTTGAATTGACATCCTGACATACTGATTACCTTAAATTAAGTTTGTTTTATTAAGGTTATAATGTGATGAGTATTACCCATACTATACGCTCTCCCTGCAAGAGATTCTGGGGACCAAACGCGACTTCTGCAAACAAATTGCGAGGCTGCGTGAATTCACATTAAAGTTATATGATCATGTATACCCAATTTACTATCACCTTTTGTTTTGAACAATGAGTTAGTGATTATTGGTATAGTTAGATCCTTTATTGTTCTCCTACTATAGCATTTAGTATGCTCTTTTTGTTATAGTATCTTAGTATTTTTCTTTTGTTATCGTGTATTGTATCTTCGTCCATGTTTCTCTTTATAGTATGTTCTAGTATTTAGTATGAATTGAACCCCTAAACTATACCTATTATAGTTTACTAGTATGCTTACTTGAACTGTTATTAAAAAGACTCATTTATATACTAAGTTATTATTGTACTTTAAAAACAGAGTTTTATAAACTATAAAGTAACATAACTTAAAAAGAGTTTTTGAAATATTTTGATCACTTATAAAAACATAAGCAATCCTTTGAAAGATGTTTATAACAAACATTTACACAACTAACATTGTGTTCAACTTGTATTCACCCCCCCCACCCCTCAAAGCATTTAAAACAGTTTAAAAGATTGATTATAGGGGTATGAACTCACCTTAGGTGGGTGATTCAAACTAATATGCACATAAGGATGAGAAGCTCCACTAGTGAAGTCCCGAAACAAAAATGAGTCCTAAATGACATATAATGGCATGAATATAGTGTTTAGAAGCAACCATATGCAAGGAAAAACCTTTTGGGACTAGGAAACACTTGAAATAAAGTGTTGAATCACATGTGATTTATCAAAGGGGGGTGTTTATGGCCACCAAATGGTGTTTATGGCCAAGATAGATGAGTTTACAGCGAAGCAAGGAGTTTAAGACTATAAAGTCATGACAATTATGCAAAGGAGAGTGGTTTAAGGTCCTCTCTATCATCCATTAGGCGTTCAAGTTCTAAGGCTTGGATATGAGAAGGGTTTGCGGCCAAAATGTGTCCAAACCATGGGTTTACGGCCAAGGGAGATTCCATGGTCGTAAACTCAAGATGTTTAGGGTAATTAGGTCTTAAATCAAAGGGGGTTTCATAGGTTCAAGTGTTCTTATGGATGGCAAGTACTAGAAGCATTGAAGGCTCAAAATATGATCAAAACAAGGGTTTACAGCCATAACCATGAGTTTACAGTCATAAAATCTTGATGATCATGAGATTGATGATGAATAAATGTAAATCAAGGCTTGGATCAAGAGGCCTCAAAAGTAGAATGAGTTTAAGGATGAAATACTTGCGTTTTTGGAGATTTAGAGAGTTCACGGTTGAAGAAGGTTGAGAGAGAATGGATTGGTGTGCGGCCAAGAAGTGAGAAATGAAGAAAAATGAAATCTTCACTTATATATAGGATGGGATGGAATCTTCACTTATGGATATTTTATTGAAATATTCACTTATATATAGGATGGGAATGAAATCTTCACTTATATTGCGGCCGTAAATTCCTTGTGATGGAGTTTCCGGCTTGATTGCAACCTTCTAATCTTGAGCTAATACTTCGTAACACTCAATTCCTTAAGTATACTAAGCTTAGAACTCATTAGAATGCCACATAACAAGGCTAGAAGGCAATGAACTTAAGTCTGAATTTTGGTTGGTTGGCTTGACTTTACAAGGCAAAAAAATTCAGGTTGTCACAATATATCAGAGTATAAATATCCCAGGCTAAACAAATGGTGTGTGCCATGCAGTCATCCCGAGCTCTTCGCTCCACTACTGGAACTACCTGAAACCAAAACTGAAAACTGTATGCATGAAGCTTAGCGAGACTACCTAAACTACCACATACCGTACACATAACATATAACAAATAACATAACTCTGGGACTACTCCCAACTGCATCAGAATGAATCATGGCATTGGTTTACCCTGCTTCGGACTCTTGTCCGGCATAAGGCTTACCCCGACATCCAACCACACCTGACATTGGGATTACCCCGACACACACACACAACATAAAACATTTAACATAATCACATATACTGCATCGGGCCTTCCGGACATCGGGCCGAAGCCCGGAACATATAACATACAACATACAAACTAGCATACATCTGCCTTGCCCCGGAACACAGAACACATATCATACAAACTAACTCACATTGGGATTTCCCTAGCATCGTACCAAATCCCAGAACACATAACACATAACATATAACATATAACATGCATGAATCACAAAGACATCACACATACATAACTACTTCTCGGGATCGCCCCGACATCGGACCAAAGTCCGTAACACATAAGCTGCATCGGGCTAACCCTATCATTGGACCGGAGTTCGGCATACTGTAGCTACATAAACAAGCCGAAACTGGTGCCTTAGACCTGTTCTTACTGGAGGAAAACCTCACCTCACAAAGTTGAATGTGGAATCCTGCAAATAATCCCTTGGTGCTAGCCGGCAAATCCCCGAACAGCTGATCTCTCGACTCCCCGAGCTATCAATACCAGATATCACTTAGTCCAAAACAATAATCCCCCTTAGGGTAAAATCAACAATTTACCTTCTAGTCCAACTTGGTCCATATCTAAGGCCTAAATCCATAATATAAAAAGGCCCAACACTTGGTAGGCTTTCCATGTCCACTATTGGCCCACTAATGGCCCAATTTTCTAAATTTGGCCCCATCCCCCTAATGGGCCTTACCCTAAACCCAGGTATCTTCTAGGCCCACATTATCTGAATTTTGATGACCCATGGAAGCCCAAATACCCTGAGATTGGCCCAAAATGAGGCCCAAAAACGCAAATCTGAAATTTGATACGTACACGAGGCGTACATCTATATATGCTAAGTGTACTGGCTGATGGCTTGTACGTCGTGTGTACCTACTTGTACACCCAGCATACAACCTTGTTAAGCCAATTTTCCATTAAGTACTTAATACTACAAACAGAAGCTACAATCACAGATCCAAGTCCTCATTAATGTCTAAATCCATAAAGTCGACTGGCTTGCAACCCACCAAAAGAGCCCAAACTTGAAATGTAAAAACATACTTCCATGGGAATGGATCAGTCTCATGCATGAATCCATTAAGACATTGAAGATAGATACTTTACCGCTTATGGGACCCTTTTAGCTCTAATGGTGGCAACCCTAAGCTCAAACACGAGATTTCAACAAAATATCCATTCTTTGGACTAAAAAAGTCCATAAACTCCTCCTAATAGAGATCTAAGATATCAATCATCAAGCTCAGAACTTTATACCTTGAAAGGGTCTGGAAAGAGGCAAAAGTCCTAGATCTATGACTTCTCATTTGATCTACCTCCTTGCTTTGCTTTTTTCTTGCTTGGAAAAATGGTTTTACAACACTAAAATGCTCACTAATGGACACCAAAGCTTCAAGAACACTCAAGTGAAGATTAGGGTTTCGTGGCGGCTATCCAAGGGTGAAATGGAGGCTGGCCCTTGAGGCTTATCATTCCTTTTATAGTGGCATACACTAAAATTTAGGGTTCCTCGATTCTGGACGTATGCTGGGCGTATGCCTAAAGCAGCAACGATCCTTCTCCTTTATATGTTGGGCGTAACCCAGCTTACGCAGGGTGTACCCGCACGCCTCCCACCATGCATGCATGGTACTTGCTTGCCAAACATTTCCTGGTGAGATTAAACTTTCTTTTAATCTATGAAGATCGATTAGATCTTGAACAAGTAAGT
Organism: Lactuca saligna; assembly: GCF_052625555.1. Lineage (NCBI taxonomy): Eukaryota > Viridiplantae > Streptophyta > Magnoliopsida > Asterales > Asteraceae > Lactuca > Lactuca saligna. The sequence goes on along the minus strand of NC_136423.1, from coordinate 161,502,892 downwards.
AGACAATGACAATATGAACACAATAAAAGAACAAGACAAGATTAAATCAAACGTGTTGAATGATTAAAAAAAAATCCTCAGAAGAGCTCGATTAAGAACATCAACTGTAGAGGACTGGAAGGTTACAAGAACGATCAAAGAAACCTTTTGTCATCTGGAAAAATCGTTATACACAGATCTCTAAAACCTCAACCTAATATGCATGCAAGCATTAGCTTATATACAAAGCATAAAAGACTCACGGTTGGACAGGCCCAAACCGGAATACAAAATAGCATAATTAGACGAGCCCAAAAGACGCAATCTATAAAGCCCAACAATCTCCCCCTTTGCGTCAATTTGGAGCGAGACCTTTACTAATTTCTTGGGCCAGCAGCCGAAACCGGTACCTTCTTCACGGTACTAAACAGACACTTGGTGATTGAAAGAATGGTCTGTCTAAACCGGATGTACCAGTTAATCATATCTTCAAAATACTTGACATCATCGGCCGAGTTCTCTTTACACCGTTTGACAATGAACAGCACATGCTCCAAACAGGTTGTGGTGTAAAGATGCTTGTCAGCTAAAGCGAAGAGACATTTTTGTCCTTCCGCTCGAGTGAACATAACTGTGTTACGTCTTGGGTCAATCTTGCCCAGCAGCATTTGATTGAGATCACTGGCCGATCCCACAGGATCAATTTTGGGTTTCTTCTTGAAGACTGTGGCGACCTCCTGATCCATAAGGGCAACCTCCATGATGTAGCAGATTAACATCCTTTTGACATGGTCTAGAATGGGACCATATTCAGCTTCATTGGTCAAAAGGATATTATACAGGATGATCCAATCATGAGGATTTAGATTCGGTAGATCTGCCAGAGAGATAAGATGAGCAGATTTTGTAGATCCCCGAATCAATTTGAACCAAACGTTTATAAAACGTCCTTCAGTATAAGGTTTTAGCACCCGAACGTTTACAATCTTCTGGGCGCTCCATGTAAGGAATTGTGGACGAGCAGCCGTCAGATAGAAGTCAATGAGCTCCCTGTCAAGCTCAGCGTTCGGGTGAGGGACTTCAAAAATATTAGAGAAGACGTGGAAGATGAACGCCTTTCGAGTCAGCGGCATATCGAACTGCGAATCGACAGTGTTGCTGCAGTCGAACGATATAACCGGCTCGAGCCATAAGATGCTGGGTGTTTCAATGGCCTCTTTGATTAAGCGTTCCCTGGTCCAGGTAGGGAAGAGAGTCTTTCGGCTCTCAAGGAGATCGTGGGCTTCTTTTTGTTTGCGTTCGGCTTCGGCAGCCTCACGCGCCACACGACTGGCATCTTCACCAACCTTGCGACTGTTCTTTCGTTTTAAAATGTCGGCAATAGTCTCCTTGTCGCCTTCTTCATCTTCGTCCTCGGCTATATTTTTGCCTTTGTTCTTCACACCCGAACCTAAAGTTTGATGAGTTGAAGATGGTTCAGTTGAGTGAGTAGCTTTGGAGGAAGGAGGTGGTTTTGAACTTGTCTTCTCATCTCCCCCTTGTTTCGGAATGGACACAAAACTTGGGAGGCCTTCGACTTTGTTAAGTAGATCGATGGCTGGAGACAGTTTTTCAGCAAGGGATCGCCTCACCGAAAAGTTTAAAATTGGATCGTGTGCTTCCAGAATGTTTGAGATAACAGCGTGGACATCCGAAACACACGTCTTGACCACCTCCCGTTCAGAGCGAAGATCTTCCAGTTCTTGTTGGGATTGAGAGAGTTGAGTGGTCTTGACCTCAAGTGCAGTTGTTTTTAATGCCAGATCGTCCATTAAAGAACGCTCGGTTGTCAGATCTTCTTGTAGCTTGACGAGGCGAGCATCAATGGAGGCTGTAAGGGCCGAGTTGCCGTCGCTTATGTTTTGACGTAGATTGGCGAACGAAGGCAACTCCGATGAGACAAACGTGACCAATTGTTGGACAATTGGTTCCAAAGATGCCTTTGTGGCATCTGCACTTTCTTGGATGGACTGCAGTAGGACAGAGGCATCAGAAAATAGTTTATCGACTTTTTCGGTCGCTGCCTAACATGCCCGGGTAGACGCCTGAATTGCAGCAGTTGCTAAGGCTGCTGAATCATGTTGAGCCTTGGTGAAGGCATCAACAATCTTCTGAAGGGCAGCTTCAGACAGGGTTGATTGTTTGTTAGACGAGGAGGCGAGAGGTAGATCAATCTTCTCATTGAGCTGTTTGAGATGTTTCTTAGTTACTGGGGCATCATCCTCCTCGTCACTTTGAACTTGAAACGGACTATAGTAGACCGAATCAAAGATCATGTTTTCTCCCCCGAGATAAGGGTTTTCACCCTCAGATGCATTGCCATGAGATGAAGAGGGTGGAGAGGTTGGGGGTGTTGAGGGTTTAGTAGGAGAAGGTTGAGTTGGTGAAGGTATAGTTTCGGTTGGTGGTTGAGTATGGGTAGTTTCGGTTGGTGGTTGAGGATGGGTAGTTTCGGTTGGTGGTTGAATATGAGTAGTTTCGGTTGTGTGGGTTTTGGGTTGAGGAGGTTCGGTTACATGTGGTGATTCAGTGGTAGTGGTAAAGATTTGTGGAGGGGAAGGAATTGGGGAATTGGGTAGTTCAATCTCTGGGGTAGGGGATCGAGGTGGTGTATTGCCTCGTTGAGGAGATGCATCCCCTTGAGAGTCGTCAGAACCCGAACTCTCACCCTCAGAGTCACTCGAAGAGGAGGGTATAACAAGATTTCGCTTCGGTTGGGTCTTCCTCTTCTTCGGTGGGGAGGAAGGTGCAGCTTTTGGCTGTTTCCTCTTTTTAGGAGAAGGCCCCTTTGAAGCTTTGGAGGCTTGTTTTCCTTTTTCCGCCTTTTTACCTCTGCTCACCAGTTTATCTGCGTCATGAATAGACCTGAGCATATCCGGGGTCAGATCCCTTGGACCAGACGGTGTTAGCTCCTTGAGCTTCCGAATCAACCTGCTATCCGAAGGGACAGCACCATACATGGACTCCGGAATCGAGCCAATAAAGGTGAATTTTGATTCTGAGACGATGATCTTCTTGGTATGGAAAGTACCAACAGAAGACATCGATGCACCTTCAGCAATGGGAACATCGAATCTGTCCATTGCCCATTTAGTTATCAGTATCCAGAATCGAGCCAACGAAACTTCAGAGTGTCTGGATGAAGAGGAGAGGCTTTGAATAAGTTGTTGCCATAGAACAAACCCGTAATCCAGGTTGATCCCATTATAAACTCCATACAGGATGGTGAGGAACAGACGACTTGCACCATCTGAACCTGAACTTCTCTCCGACAGTCCCTTGAAAAGGACTGTAAATAAACCGTTCCATTGAGGCGGCAAGCATGACTTTTTGAATCTTGCAACTGATGTAAGAACCTCTGTGTATCCCATGTTGTAAAACATGTTATACAGATGACCAATCTGTATCGACTTCGGATGAACTCTGGATGGGTCAGAAGCAAATCCGAGCAGAGAACAGAAACGTGGGCGGGAGACGGAGGTTTTGTGGTCTCCAATCTCGAAAAATACCCGGTCGACAGCCCTGTCATAATATGCAGTCGCGTAGACCTGCGATAGGGCCGCCATTGGCACCGATTCGATTCTGGAAAGTGCTGGTACGAGTTGTGAATACTTTAAGCACTCTATGACCGGCGACATGTAAGGGTCGTATGCCTTTGGGTTAAGATCAATGACCAAGCATTGCTGTGGGCGAATGGGAAGAATCTGGGAGGTAGCATGAACTGAAGAGGAGTCAGCCATTGATGCAGGTGAGAAGAAGATGATGAACAGGAAACTGTATGGGAGTGTTTGTTTTTTTGGAAATTTTGAGAGTGGTAAAGAGGTAAAAGGAGGTGTAATGGGCTATTTATAGTTGGTGAGAAGAGAGAGAAAGATCGTTTCAAATCTCTTATGGATGACAGTTGGGACGGGCGATGATCACGTAGGAGAGAGTGTGTCAGATTCCTAGGACCACGCCGCCCAATAAGCGCCGTTTCATAGGGACAAGCCGTTACTGCTTAACCACGCGCATTGAATGCCACAGGACAAAAAAAAAAACTTAGGATTTAAAAGAATGTCCGTTAAAATTACGATCAACCATTTATAGAGAAATGTTGAAAGGCTTCTTTTAATTAGGCTAAAAACGACTGGCTTTAAAATAAAATCTCAGAAAGAAAAATAAGAACAGGATCCCAAGGGAAGAAATGTTATGGGTTTGTAAGAATTTCATAGGAATCGCATAAAATTGGAGATTTTAATAGGGTACTTTCATCAATTCTTTAGTGAAAACTTGAGCAATTTAATTGTTCACCGTCAATTCGTTAGGTGTTGAATTTTGGGTTTCACTTAGTTCGTAGTGACACAATACTAAGATCATAAACGCAGATGTTGTGCAACCATAAACCTCAGTGGTAAGTGCTGAGAGTCTCAAGGGTTACCATGATGGAATGAGTGTAGTGGATAAGTAATGTAGAGATGGTGTATGAGAACAAAGTACCTCTACTGCGAAAAGAAGGACCAAGAAGGAAAGTCTTAACTCATGTGAGAAAAGAGTGAGGTAGCTCACGATTAGAATAAATGAATTGGCCTTATTTGGAAGACAAGGTTTGTGTATACCAGGTCATGAAGGCCTTTATTCAAAATCTTATGAGGCTTGAGACACATACAGCAGCATGCTTCTAGGGACATTTAGGAATTTCAATAAATGTATCCTTATAAACGAACACTAACACAAAAAAATTTTGGAATTTTTGAGATAAACCGAACCCGAACCTTCGGTTGGTTTCGGTTGATAAAAGTTTTGAAAAACCGAACCCGAACCTTTGGTTGGTTTCAGTTCTAGAAAATTGTGAAAAACCGAACCCGAACCTTCGGTTGGTTTCGGTTCTAGAAAATTTTGAAAAACCGAACCCGAACCTTCGGTTGGTTTCGGTTCTAGAAAATTTTGAAAAACCGAACCTGAACCTTTGGTTGGTTTCGGTTGATAAAAGTTTTGAAAAACCGAACCTGAACCTTTGGTTGGTTTCGATTGATAAAAGTTTTGAAAAACCGAACCTGAACCTTTGGTTGGTTTGGGTCTTAAGAATTTTTATTTTTTTTTATTTTTTTATTTTTTTTATTTTTTATTTTTTATTTTTTATTTTTTATTTTTTATTTATTTATTTATTTTTAATTTTTTATTTATTTATTTTTTTTAATCAAACGAGGAAAAACATAATTGTACAAGCAATACACAACATTGAGAAACTATCTTTGAAGAAATGAGTGGGTTAGATAGTTGAAACGAACCCGAACGTTCGGTTGTTATGTTTGAGTTTGAGAGGTAGCGTGAGGTACTGATTCTGATTCCATCATACCAAGTCCTTGCAATATTTTATTGAATGATGCTTCAGGAAGAGCTTTTGTAAAGACGTCAGCCAGTTGATCAGTGGTTCTTACGAAATGAACTTCAACGTTTCCATCTTCCACGTGATCTTTGATGAAGTGATACCTTAGTGCTATGTGTTTGGTTTTGGAGTGTTGCACTGGGTTATGACAGATCCTAATTGCACTTTCAGAGTCACAATATAGTGGGATCTTCTTCATATTGAGTCCGTAGTCTCGAAGTTGACTTTGGATCCAAATCACTTGTGACGTGCATGATGCAGCTGCAATGTATTCCGCTTCAGCAGTGGATAGCGACACGCACATTTGTTTCTTGGATTGCCAGCTAACTAACTTCCCGTCAAGAAATTGAGAGCCACCAGTTGTGCTTTTACGGTCGAGTCCACATCCTCCAAGGTCAGCATCAGAATAGGCTTGAACAAAGAAGCCTGAGTTGGAAGGATACCATAGACCTAAGGAGGTGGTTCGCTTGAGGTAGCGTAGGATGTTCTTCACTGCAACCATGTGAGGTTCGCGTGGGTTTGCCTGAAATCGAGCACAGTAACAAACAGAAAACATGATATCAGGTCTGCTGGCGGTTAGATACATTAATGAGCCAATCATTTGGCGATAGAGTGTGATATCAACAGTCGGTTTGTCTAGGGATGGGGTAAGCTTGGTGCCAAATGCCATTGGGACTTTAACTTTTGAGTCTCCCTTCATTCCAAACTTTGCTAGGAGAGTCTTTGTGTAAGCTTCCTGATTAATAAAGATGCCTTCGGGTCCCTGTCTTATGTTTAAACCAAGGAAAAAGTTAATTGGACCCATTGAGCTCATTTCAAACTTAGTCTCCATCAGCTTTCTGAATTCAGCTGTTAAGCTGGGATTCGTGGAGCCAAAGATGATGTCATCGACGTAAATTTGAACTATCATAAGGTGGTTACCTTCCTTTTTGCGAAAGAAGGTTGGGTCAACCGAACCTTGTTTGAATTTGGACATCTTTAAAAAATTTGTAAGCGTTTCATACCAGGCTCTCGGAGCTTGTTTAAGGCCGTACACAGCTTTATCCAGAATATAGCAATGATTTGGATGCTTTTCGTTCACGAACCCAGGAGGTTGCTCCACGTACACCGTTTCTTCGAGTTCTCCATTTAGAAATGCACATTTGACATCCATTTGGAAAACCTCAAAGTTCTTATGGGCAGCATAAGCCAGAAATATTCTAACAGATTCTAGCCGAGCTACTGGAGCGAAAGTCTCTTCATAGTCTATCCCTTCCTCCTGACAATAACCCTTTACCACCAGACGAGCCTTGTTCCGTATAACATTACCTTCCTTGTCCATTTTGTTCCTAAATACCCATTTGAGACCAACAACCGAAGCATCTGGAGGAGTTGGAATTAGGCGCCAGACTTTGTTCCTTTCAAATTCATTCAGCTCGTCTTGCATTGCTTGAACCCAATCAGAGTGATCGAGAGCAGTGTTAACTGTCTTTGGTTCAACTTTTGATACGAATGAGTTGAACATGCAAAACTCAACCTTTGAAAATAAGGAAGTCTGTTTTACCTTCAGTTGTGATCGGGTCAAAACCTTTTCAGATACATCTCCAACTACTTGAGAGACGGGATGATCTCTGGTCCATTTGATAAGAGGAGGGTAATTTGGATCAAAGGTTGGGTCTAGTTCAGCATTGATTATTTCGTCTAGCTCAGATTGGCTGTCATAACCAAGTGTCACATTATTATGTTCCACCTCAGTTGATGTACTTTGGAAGACATGAGGATCATGTGGTTCTAGTGGTCCTGAGCTTCCTGGTGTTAAGTCCTCTTCGGTTGAAGTTGTGGAATTTGGCTCCCCCTGGACTTGAGCGCTTGCCTCCCCCTCGCCTTGAGCACTTGGCTCCCCCTCTACTTGAACACTTGGCTCCCCCTCGACTTGAGCGTTGTTGGAAGGAGAGTCGTTAGAGATTGATGCTTCTTCATACATTCTCCTTGCAGCGTCTTCGACAATCTGCTCCATGTGATCAACCTTGTTGTCTGCTGCACCTGCTTTGGAAAGTGAAGCGTTCTCTGGTTCGTCAAAGAGCTCCAGAAATGTCTCGAATAAGTTGGCGACCGAGACTGTAATCTTGCCATTCAGAGGAAAGATTTCCCCAGTGATATCTTCTTTAGCCTGTAGCTTCTTGACATAGTTGTCGTCAAAGGTCACATAATACGTCTCTTCAATCTTTCTCGAACGCTTGTTCAGGACCCTGTATGCCTTGGATGTGAGCGAGTAACCCAGAAATATTCCCTCGTCGGCTTTGACATCAAACTTGTTGCGGTGTTCTTTAGAGTTGAAGATGAAACACCTTGAGCCGAACACATGAAAAAATTTCACATTTGGCTTCCTGTTGTTCAGTATCTCATATGGAGTGAGCGCGAACCTTTTGTTGAGATATGACATGTTCTGTGTAAAACAAGCAGCAGAAATAGCGTCAGCCCAAAAATAAAGAGGTAAAGAAGCGAAACTTAGCATAGTTCGGGCAGCTTCACACAAGGATCGGTTTCGTCTTTCGACTATTCCGTTCTGTTGTGGTGTGTAGGGCGCTGAGAAATTATGACTGATTCCCTTTTCTGCAAGAAACTCTTCAAACTCCCTGTTCTTGAATTCGAGACCATTGTCGCTTCTGATGTTGCGAACTACCTTCTTGAGCTGTACTTCAATTTGCTTGATAAACATTTTCAGCTTTTGAGTCGCTTCAGATTTGAGCTTTAGAAAGAACACCCATGTAAATCGTGAAAAGTCATCAACGATAACAAGAATATACTTGCTACCACCGATGCTTTCGATAGATGAAGGACCACACAAATCAATATGAATTAATTCGAGTGGTTCAACAATTTTTGTGTTGATTATCGATGGATGACTTTGACGACTTTGCTTTCCTATTTCGCATGCAGCACATAGATGATCCCTGTCGAACTTGAGCAATGGAAGGCCCCTTACATGACCTCCAGTAACAAGACGGTTGATATCTTTAAAATTAAGATGAGATAATCTTCGGTGCCACAACCAGCTTTCGTCGGATTGAGCTTTTGACAACAAGCATATAGCTGGATTTCCTTTGATGGGTTTGATGTTTAAGGGAAACATTTCACCCTTTCGCTCTGACTTGAGAATTACTTTATTTGACTTTTTCTCTATGATTTCAGAACCTTCATCATCGAATGAGACTTTGAGACCTGTACCTCCAACAAGCTGAGATACACTAATGAGGTTGTGTTGGAGTCCTTCCACATAAGCCACCTTCCTTATAGAGAAGTCCCCATTGGTTATCATCTCGTATCCCTTTATAGTGCCGAATGAATTGTTTCCAAACTTGACGTTGCCACCATTTGCAAGAGATCTGTATTCCCTAAGCTCCTCTTTCCTCCCTGTCATGTGACACGAGCAGCCACTATCGATGTACCATTCTTCGTCGAACTGCTCATCACTTATAACCTGCAAAAATTAGACAGATTTAGGAACCCAAAGTTTCTTGGGTCCACGTGAGCTTTGCATGGAAACAGGAGCAATGAGAGAGATATCAACAAGATAAATTCTTTTTACAAGAGTTGTTTTATCTTTCCTTTTAATGGTGTAAACCTTTATTTTATTAAGATTAGGTGAATTAGATTTGGACTCTGGTGTGGATTTATTGACCTTCTGCTTCCACTTTTGCTCAACTGATGAATGAGATTTTTGAGAACAAGAGAAATTAGCTTTAGGGAAAGATGGAGACGAATCGGTGGGAGTAGAAGAATTATGAGATCGAGAAAAGGAATTAGAAGAACGAGAAGAATTTGAACACGAGGGTTTGGATTGAGAGAAGTTCCGGGCTTGAGGCTCTAGGTGACCCTTTTGCTTTTGATTATTGGAGGGAATGAGCTTAGTGTTTTGTTTTCTTTTGACTTCAGAACCGAACCTTTGCGTTCGGTTGGAATTTTCTTTGGAACCGAACCTTTGGTTTCGGTTGAAGTCCTTTTCAGAACCGAACTTCTGCCTTCGGTTGATATCTTCTTGTGAACCGAACCTTGGCTTTCGGTTTTTGTGACTTTCAAGCTTTTCTACAGGAATGTTTTCATACTTTAGATTCTTGTCTTGATGAGAGAAATATGCATTCTGGGAACGCCAGAATTGTTTCCTTTCAGAAAGGTTCTTCCTGTATCTATTGTTCCTTTCTATCTTCCTATTCCTCATCTGAGAAGGTTGATGATGAACATTTGCTTTCGTTTTTGGTGATTCCTTGGCCGGTTCCTTTTGAACTGCAGGAGTTTTACTTTGAGCCGAAGGAGCCGAGAGAATGTCTGCTTTTGCTGAGAGATCATTCTTCTGAGGAATATTTTTTGTACCACTGGTGCTCGGCCCATCGAAGTTGTTCGGCTTATTCAAGGGTTCAGGTATGTACCTTCCTTTGCTTTTCCAGGAAGTTCTTTCAGATAAACCAATGGTTTCGTCAGCATTATCAATTGGAGCTTCCCAGAAGTACTCATCACAGCCATCAGCATTGTCTTCGTTTATAATGGCTACGAGTTCAGCTGTTTGATGTTTGGTTACTCCTGTTACCTTGTATACTTGATTTGGAGTAGTCCTTACCTTTTGATACACAATAGCTTTCTCAACTAATTTTGGGGACTTTTGATGGGACAACCGAGCGAACTCCACTGAATTTTCAGAAATTAGATTCTTGTGATTTTCTGGCTTGGTTTTAACAAATTCTGAGCAGTCAACCGTGTCCTCTACAGAAATTTCACTCATGTTATCGTCCTCGTTAAGCTCAGATGCATTTTCAACGTCAATTTTGTTTTCTGAGCTTACGTTGACGTTTAAAGAGTCAAATTTTTGCATGGTTTCGGTTCTCAGTTTAAGTCTGTCATTTTCATCCAAAAGATTTTTAAGCATGAGCTTGTGGTCTTTGGATTTAATGAAGGACTCAATTTTGTCCAGTCCATACATGTAGGTGGGATTGATATCATCAGACGATATCACACTCTCACAATTATAAGCTTCAGCATCGATTTCATCTTCCTTAAACTCTAGGAAGGGCAAAATCATACGGTGAATCCTTTGGCCTATTTCATAATCCAAGTGAAGCTGAGTAATCTTAGAGTACAAACGTTTAGCAATTAAACAAAAAACATTTCGTTGTTTTAACAATTGCAAATTGTCTCTTTGCAAATAAATGTTTTCATCTTTAACTTTGACTAATTCTAACTCCTTTAACTCTATCCACATTCTCCGCTCCTCACTCTTCGACGTCGCTCTGCTCAATTGATCAGTTAGGTTAGAATTTGTGACCCGAGTTTGAGTTAAGCTACTATCTAGATGAGATATTCTTGTATTGACATTTTTTAGTTCTTTCTCATAAGAGGATGATGGTACTTTGCATGAAATAAAAACAGATTGTACCTTCTTTATCAGTTCATCAAGTTCATTGAACTGCTGGCTGAGCGGTTTGACTGTAAAGCACATGTCCTCCTTCGCTTTCTGTCCATCACAGCCTCCATCGGTGTTGTATCCCCTCATTTGAGATATGTCAGAAACCATGAGGCATTTTCCACCACTGCTGTCTTTCTTAGACACGAATGCCTTTCCATGAGTAGGCTGCCTCACTTCCTCGTCTTCTGAGTCGGTAGACCAAACTTTCGTGCTACCAAACTCATCACCTAGAACAGAACCCTGCACAATAAGAGCATTAATAGGCGGGTTAGCAGCAGACTTCTTCTTTCTCAGCTCCTCCAGTCTTTTCTGCAACACGGCTTCCTCATCATTCCCATCATCCTTTTCAGCCATTTTCTTAAGGACACATTCCTTAGCATAATGATTTTTCCCACCACAATAGAAACAGCTCACTCCAGAGTCGCCATCCGCCTTCGGTTCCTTCTTGTGCTCCTCAGCTTTCGGTTCATTAACCGCCTTTTCAGAGCTGTAACTCCCCTGCCAGTTTCGGTTTTTGTTGCTGGGGAATCTCTTCTTGATGAACCTTTTGGGATTGGACACCATCAAGGCATAATCTTCTGATGTGAGATCATATTCTTCCAAGCTGAGGTCTTCATCCTCCATAACAGCTTTACTTTTTGACAAGAGGGCCAACGAACCAAGACCGGAAACGACGTTCTTTTCTTGCACCACGATCTTCTCTTGAGACTTGAGAATTCCCACCAGTTTCGCCAGAGAGTATGATTTAAATTGCTCATGGGCTTTAACCGTGGAAACTACTGCTCTCCATTCAGACCTCAGACCATTCAGGAATGTAACCTTCTGTTCGATGAGCTTCCTTTCAATATTGTGTTTAATCATCTTGCTGAGAAGATGATTGAAGCGATCGAACGTCTGGGTCACAGATTCTTCAGCCCCTTGTCTGAATTCTCCAAACTCAGATAGAAGTAGAGTTTGAATAGAATGTTCAAGATCTTCGTCTGTAGAATACAGTTCGCGAAGTCTATCCCAAACATCCTTTGCCGTCGTGCATGAACTAACCAATCTGAATGTATCGGACTGAAGGGCGAACCGGATCAATCTTAATGCCTTGATATTGCATTGGAACTTATCCTTTTCATCTTGTGCAATATCTTTCACGTCCTTTAGCAGATCATTGTATTCTTTTTGAGTCTTGATGATTCTGGACGTTGCAGAATGAGAAAACGGTCCATTGGTGATGGCTTCCCAAATCAAATACCCATTTTCCTCCGATCCAATAACATAGTCTTCGAAATGATGTGCCCATACTTCATAATCGTGGGTGTATAAGATCGGAATCTTTGTCGTCGAGCCAATGCTGTTGGAAATATTAATAACGTTTGATTGTGTCGCGTCCATTATGATCGAAAAAACCTGTTCAAAGATCAGACTTGTAATAAAGCAGATTAGGGCAAAGTAATAAATATTAAGATACGTCAATAAAGAGATGACGGCTCAATAAATATTGATGATTGCGGAAAAACCCTAATGAAAATCTTTTTCACAGAAAATATGTGTATCAATTACACAGCCTCCTGCTCTGATACCAATTGGTGAGATTAAACTTTCTTTTAATCTATGAAGATCGATTAGATCTTGAACAAGTAAGTAGACAATGACAATATGAACACAATAAAAGAACAAGACAAGATTGAATCAAACGTGTCGAATGATTAAAACAAAATCCTCAGAAGAGCTCGATTAAGAACATCAACTGTAGAGGACTGGAAGGTTACAAGAACGATCAAAGAAACCTTTTGTCGTCTGGAAAAATCGTTATACACAGATCTCTAAAACCTCAACCTAATATGCATGCAAGCATTAGCTTATATACAAAGCATAAAAGACTCACGGTTGGACAGGCCCAAACCGGAATACAAAATAGCATAATTAGACGAGCCCAAAAGACGCAATCTATAAAGCCCAACATTTCCATTAGGGACCATTTACACCAATAACTTCAAATTGCTATAACTTCTTCGTTCTAAGTCCATTTCCGACGGACTTTATATCCACGAAAAGGTGGCGAGATGTAACATCCAAATTTCCAGGTATCTTGTTTTATGCATTTATATTGAGTTTTGGAGAGGCACTCAGTGAGTAGGCACTCAGAATCGCCGAGTAGGATCGCGCGTGGTCGAACTGATTTAATGGCGGACTCGGCGAGTCCATTCGTGGACTCGGCGAGTCCACGATGTTTAATGAAACCCTAATTCCCTGGGGCCTAAGCCCTACTTAAAGACCTTTAAGCCACCATTTTCGGCTATCAGACCCCTGAGAAACCCTAGAGAGGAGATAGAAGGCTTGTAGTGCAAGAGGAGGGCTATTTCATCATTCTAAGTGTGTTTTTGCAAGAAAGAAGGAAGGAGGTCAAACAAGGAAGGTTGAGGAGTTCAGATCTATCATTCCTTCATCAGAGGAGGCTACTAGAGGTACTAATCTGTGCTCCAACTCGTGTATTTTGTGTTCTAGTTGAATCTAGGGTTCTCTTGTGCATTCTTTGGGTTGGATTCGAAGAATGTGAGGTCCCAAGGTGATGTTCTTCTTAGATCTGGACCTTAAGAGGTCCAAAGAGTCCCATTCACATTGCTTTTTTTCCTACACCATTAGACATATGGACCTAGGTTGCCATTTTAGGGGTTATTTCACCCAAGAAAGCATTATGGTCATTGCATGAGTGTAAAGATCAGACCTTTACATGATTATAGTGGTTGGTAAGGCCAGATCTATGGATTGGAGGAATAGATCTGACCTCAGGAGGTCATTTGAGTTTGAGCATGGCATGAACTCGCCATGTCCAAGAACAGACTCGGCGAGTAGGATAGTTTTTCCCCACGAATCACTCAGTTGGAGACTCGCTGAGTTGGGGAACTGACTCGGTGAGTCATTGGGGATTTTGAGGACTTGAGTTCATGACTGAACTCGCCGAGTCACAATTATGCACTCGGCGAGTCTGGTCAAAGGGTTGACTATTGACTTTTGTTGACTTTTACGGTTTGATCAACAATTAAACTTGTTGACTGTTTGAAGGGTAAAATGGTCTTTTATCCTTATTAGAGGACGTGTGAGGATTTAGTCTAGCCTAGATAGTCGTTAGTAATTAAGATGATCGTTTATGTGTTTAGGCAGAGGCTAGATCAGTGTTACGTGAGCGAGATATTACCGAGACATCCAAGGTGAGTCTCCTCACTTTACTTTACCATGAGTGGTAATTAGAGTTATGTGACAGAGTTATTATATGCTATTTATGTGATGTGTTGCACTGCATTATTTCTATGTGATTTATTTCGTGTATATATTAGAGTATATCAGAGTTAGAACCGGAAGGTTCACAGAGCTAGGACCAGGGGGTCCACAGAGTTAGGGCCCAAGGGCCCGCAGAGTTATAGCCTCGACTAGCTAGTATGTGTTATGAGTAGTATTTTGGGGAACTCACTAAGCTTCGTGCTTACAGTGTTTTGTGTTATGTGTTTCAGGTACTAGTGAGGATCGCGGGAAGGCGCCGGCATGATTAGTACACACACACGCACAGAGTTTTATTGATATGTTATGATCTTGGGATTTTGACTTATGTGGAATATAAGAATAATGTGTTTTATAATATTGTGAATTGAATTGTTTTTAAAATATGAAATTTTGTTTGAAATTTTACGATGTTACAAGTTGGTATCAGAGCCTTGGTTTGAGGGATTCGGGTACACCTTCGGGCGTAACTGAACTCAAACTGAGGATTTGAGAGATATTTTTCAAAAAGTGAAACAACGTTTTCTAAAGGAGTAAAAGAATTTGAAAAAGAGCAGAGCAGAGTCGTGTGTACGATCAGCCAGCACCCGAATGGTGATTTCCCAAAATACCCTTATGTTATATGTTATGAGACGATATGATATGTTTTGCATGCTAGAGCAGGCTAGGTATTCTATTAGTACTAGAGTGGCCTGATTTGTGATGCCTTAGCCTAGGGTTTGCTGCCAGGAGATGCTTGAGAGGAGGTAGATAGCAGTGAGATGCTTAGGAGAGACTTGTTGAAGAGTAAACTGTGCTTAGTGAGAGTAGGGTACTTGGCATCTGGGATCCTTGGAGGAGGACTTGGGGTGTATGTCGATGCAATGTAGATAGTAGTATTGGGCCTGTACTACTGAAGACACTGGAGCGGTGCACAGTCCAAGTATGAATCCATGGAGCATCAGAGATCAAGTAGTAGAGAGTTATCAAGTGCGAGTATACTCGAACGATTCCCTGGTATTTTCTTATGTTGTATTTCAGAGACATCATGGTCAGAACACGCCTTACACCAGATAGATGTGGTGCTAGTGATGAGGAGATTCGTAGGATCATTCATGAGGAGGTGGCTGCGGCCATCAGGGCAGAGATACCAGAGATGTTTGGTTCTATCAAGCGCACGTTGATAGAGACTTTCGATGAGAGATATGCTGCTCTTTTTGATGCTGATGTTGCTGCAGCCACTGCAGCTGTAGCTGCGGCTAGACCGCAGGGTGGTGATGCTTTTGTGGTTCAGGGAGTTCAGCAACACAAAACCACCAGAGTTCGATGGGACGCAGGATCCGATTGCGGCGATGAGGTGGATTTCAGACATTGAGGGGTGTTTCTTCACATGCTCATGTCCAGAGCATTTGAGGGTTCGGTTCACGCTGAACCAGCTACCCTTGGGAGCGAAGCACTGGTGGAAGTTTGTGACAGCGCACTATTCACCTGTTAAGCTTGTTGCGGTGACCTGGGAGAGGTTCAGCGCTATGTTCCGTGATGAGTACGTTCCCCCGGTGGAGAGGGAGCATTTGGCACAGGAGTTTCTGACCCTTAAATAGGGTACTAAGTCTGTTATAGTGATCACCACGATGTTCCACGAGAGGGCGATGTTCTGTCCGGAGCACGTGTCTTCCGAACAGGCACGTATGAGTCGGTATCAGAGTCTCAGGGGAGGGACAGGTGACCGGCACAATCCCAGCCGACAGCCAAGAGGGCTAAGCCTGCCAATTCCAGATCTAGGAGCCAGAAGATCCGCACTTGTGGAAAGTGCGGCAAGGGTCACCATGGGCTTTGCAGAGCAGGGTCTTGCTACAAGTGTGGCAAGGAGGGGCATATGGCCAACGATTGCCCCAAGGGGTTCGCAGTCTGTTTCCACTGCAACCAGACCGGACACCGGAAGGCAGATTGTCCGTAGCTGTGGGGGTCAGCACAGGGAGCATCTCAGGGATCTACCTCTACTACTATCAGAGCTATAGAGAGCCGGCTGGTAAACGCCGAGGCAGCGAAGGCACGAGGGAGAGCCTTCCAATTGACCGCAGAGGAGGTCCGCGTTGCGCCTGATGTTGTGGCTGGTATCTATTCCTTTTCATGTTTATTTTAAGTTTATGATGAGATGCTTATATTATGATATGTGTAGGTACATTTCTTGTATGTTCTGTGCCTGTTTTGGTGTTATTTGACTCGGGTGGGAGTCGGTCTTTTGTATCTTTAGCCTTTAGTCAGCACATCAGTATTAGTCGAGAGGCGTTGAGTCGACCTCTGAGAGTTTCCATAGCTGACGAGAGAGCAGTGTAGGCTACTGAGGTGATTCGCGGATGTGTACTCGAGATATTCGGCATTGCGTTTCCTATTGATTTGGTCCCGATTGTGATGGGGGACATCTGTGTTATCGTGGGCATGAATTGGTTGAGCATATCCGGTGCGGTTATTAACTGCGAGCGACAACTGGTGACCATACAAGACCCTAGTGGGGGAGTTCTTATGGTGTACGGCGAGGTTACCCGTACTGGTTCAACGTTTTGTTCGGCTGCTAGAGTGAAGCAGAGTCTACGGCAGGGCTGTGGTGGTTTGTGGCTTATGTGATGGATACGAGAGTTGATTCAGAGAGACTAAGGTCAGTAGATGAGGTACCGATAGTGCGCGAGTTCCCCGATGATTTCCCCGAGGAGTTACCGGGTGTGCCTCCCGAGAGGCAGGTAGAGTTCTGCATTTTTTTGGTTCCGGGGGCGGCACCTATCGCCAAGGTGCCCTATCGCCTTGCGCCTCCAGAGATGCATGAGTTATCCTCGCAGCTTCAGCAGCTACTGGGGAAGGGGTTTATACGGCCGAGCAGCTCGTCGTGGGGAGCTCCGATCCTTTTTGTCAAGAAAAAGGATGGTTCACACCGGATGTGTATTGACTACCGGGAGTTGAACAAGTTGATGGTCAAGAACCGTTACCCCTTACTGAGGATCGACGATTTGTTCGACCAGTTACAGGGAGTGTCTTGCTCCAAGATCGATTTGAGGTCTGGATATCATCAGGTGAGAGTGCGAGATGAGGATATTCAGAAGACGACATTCAGGATTCGTTATGGGCATTACGAGTTCGTGGTGATGCCTTTCGGGCTCACCAATGCACCAGCCGCATTAATGGATCTCATGAACAGAGTGTGCAGGCCGATGTTGGATCGTTCGGTGATCGTGTTCATTGACGACATATTGGTATACTCAAAATCCAGGGGGCAACATGAGGAGCATTTAAGGGAGATTCTCGGAGTTCTGAGATCGGAGAGGCTTTATGTCAAATTCTCCAAGTGTGATTTTTGGTTACGATAGGTTCAGTTCCTAGGACACCTCGTTAACCAAAATGGGATATTGGTCGATCTGGCCAAGATTAAGGTAGTGATGAGTTGGGAGGTGCTGAGATCCCCCACCAAGATTAGGAGCTTCTTAGGATTGGCCGGCTACTATAGGAGATTCATCAGGGATTTCTCCAAGATTGTTGTGCCTCTCACCAGGTTGACCCGAAAAGGGTGTTTCTTTTGCATGGGGTCTGAAGCAGCAGACCGCGTTTGAGACTCTTCGCTAGAGATTATGCGAAGCTCCGGTGTTAGCCCTTCCAAAGGGGATGGAGGATTTTGTGGTGTATTGTGACGCGTCGATATCTGGATTGGGTGTGGTGCTGATGCAGAGAGGGCATGTGATCGTATATGCATCGAGGCAACTGAAGCCTCATGAGATGAGGTATCCCACCCGCGATCTAGAGTTGGGGGTTGTAGTGTTCGCCCTCAAGATCTAGCATCACTATTTATATGGGGTCTGGTACTATATACATGGAGAACAAGAGTTTGAAGTACTTGATGGATGAGCCTAACCTGAATATGCGCTAACGTTATAGTCGATGCCCTGCGCCGTAGGGCAGAGAGTGCCCTGATATGAGACGTTTGTTTGAGATTGACAGTGATGACTCTGGTGTTAGACACCATTTGTGGGGCCAAGGATGAGACCGTGAGATCGGAGAACTGTAAGAGGGAGCGGGTTATCGGACAGGTATCGGAGTTTGTCACCGATAGCCGGGGGCTTATGACCTTCCAGGGTCGGTGTTGGGTGTCATTTGTGGGCGGGCCACGTACCATTCTGATGGAGGAGGCGCACTGATCGAGGTTTTTGATCCATCCTGGGGCCACTAAGGTGTATCTAGATTTGAAGAGAGAGTATCGGTGGCCCTGTATGAAGAAGGATGTCGCATGGTTCGTAGAGAGGTGTTTGACCTGTCACATGGTTAAGGCCGAGCACCAGCGTCCGCGTGGTAAATTGCAGCCTTTGGAGATTCCCGAGTGGAAGTGGGAACATATTACCATGGACTTTATCACCAAATTGCCAAGGACTGCAAGAGGGGTCGATGCGATTTCGGTGATTGTGGACACGTTAATGAAGAGCGCTCACTTTCTTGCTATCAGTGAGAGCTCTTCTGCTGAGAGGCTAGCAGAGTTGTACGTGAGGGAGGTGGTATCGCAACATGGAGTACCGATCTCGATCATCTCAGATCGAGATGTACGTTTCACTTCCAGGTTCTGGAAGAAATTTCATGAGGAGTTGGGAACAAGGCTGCATTTTAGTACCGCATACCACCCACAGACTGATGGACAGAGCGAGCGGACGATTCAGATGCTCGAGGACATGCTTCGGGCATGTGTATTGGATTTCGGAGGGAGATGGGACACGTATTTACCCTTGGCTGAGTTTTCCTATAACAACAACCATCATTCGAGCATTAGTATGCCACCTTTTGAGTTGTTGTATGGGAGGAAGTGTCGGACTCCCATCTGCTGGGGAGAAGTAGGGCAGCAAGTGATGGGCAGTACAGAGATAGTGCTCCAGACGATAGAGCATATACAGTAGGTCAGGCACAGACTGCTGATGGCTTAGAGTCGTCAGAAGAGCTATGCGGATAGGCGTCGCTCGGAGCTCGAGTTTCAAGTTGGTGACTTCGTTCTCCTGAAGGTATCTCCTTAGAAAGGAGTGATCCGATTCAGGAAGAGGGGCAAGTTAGGGCCCCGGTATATTGGTCCATTTAGGGTAATCGCAAGAGTGGGCGGGGTAGCTTACCGGTTGGAGCTACCTGCGGAGTTAGGTCAGATTCATGACACCTTCCACGTATCACAATTGAGGAAGTGTATGGCCGATGAGTCGGCAGTGGTACCTTTAGAGGATATCTAGGTGGATGCGAGCCGGAACTACGTTGAGAGATTGGTTGCGATTATAGATCGGAAGATCAAGCTTTTGAAGAACAAGGAAGTGCCCCTGGTGTAGGTCCAGTGGTAACATTGGAGAAGGTCCGAGCTGACTTGGGAACCAGAGCAAGAGATCCGTGAGCAGCATCCGGATTTGTTTGCAGAATGAGACTTCAAGGACGAAGTCTGATTCTAGTGGGGGGGAATTGTAACATCCGGATTTCTAGGTATCTTGTTTTATGCATTTATATTGAGTTTTAGAGAGGGATCAGCGAGTAGTCGCTCAGACTCACCGAGTGGGATTGCGCATGGTCGGACTGATTTAATGGCGGACTCCGCCAGTCCATTCGTGGACTCAACGAGTCCACGCTTTTTAATGAAACCCTAATTCATCGGGGCTTGATCCCTATTTAAGGACCTTTAAGCCACCATTTGCGGCAATCAGACCCCTGAGAAAACCTAGAGAGAAGAGAGAAGGCTTGTAGTGCAAGAGGAGGGATATTTCATCATTCTAAGTGTGCTTTTGTAAGAAAGAAGGAAGGAGGTCAAACAAGGAAGGTTGAGAAGCTCAGATCTGTCATCCCTTCATCAGAGGAGGCTACTAGAGGTACTAATATGTGCTCCAACTCGTGTATTTGGTGTTCTAGTTGAATCTAGGGTTTTCTTGTGAATTCTTTGGGTTGGATTCGAAGAATGAGAGGTCCCAAGGTGGAGGTCTTTTTAGATCTGGACCTTAAGAGGTCCAGATAGTCGCATTCACGTTGCTTTTTTTCTACTCCATTAGAGATATGGCCCTAGGTTGCCATTTTAGGGGTTATTTCACCCAAGAAAGCTTTCTAGTCATTGCATGAATGTAAAGATCAGACCTTTACGTGATTATAGTGGTTAGGAAGGCCAGATCTATGGATTGGAGGAACAGATCTGACCTCGGGAGGTCATTTGAGTTTGAGCATGGCATGAACTCGCTGAGTCCAAGAACAGACTCGGCGAGTAGGATAGTTTTTCCCCATGAATCACTCAGTTTGAGACTTGCTGAGTTGGGGAACTGACTCGGTGAGTCATTGGGGATTTTGAGGACTTGAGTTCATGACTGAACTCGCCAAGTCACAATTGTGCACACGGCAAGTCTGGTTAAAGGGTTGACCGTTGACTTTTGTTGACTTTTAGGGTTTGGTCAACAATTGAACTTGTGGATTGTTTGAAGGGTAATGGTCTTTTATCCTTCTTAGAGGACGTGTGAGGATTTAGTCAAGCCTAGCAAGCTGTTATTAATTGAGATGATCGTTTATGTGTTTAGGAAGAGGCTAGATCAGTGTTACGTGAGCGAGATATTACCGAGACATCCGAGGTGAGTCTCCTCACTTTACTTTACCTTGAGTGGTAATTAGAGTTATGTGACAGAGTTATTGTATGCTATTTATGTGATATATTGCACTGCATTATTTCTATGTGATTTATTTCGTGTGTATATTAGAGTATATCAGAGTTAGTACTGGAAGGTTCACAGAGCTCGGACCAGGGGGTCAACAGAGTTAGGGCCCAACGGCCCGCAGAGTTATAGCCTCGAGTGGCTAGTATCTATTATTAGTGGTATTTTGGGGAACTCACTAACCTTCGTGCTTACAGTGTTTTGTGATATGTGTTTCAGGTACTAGTGAGGATAGCGGGAAGGCGCTAGCATGATCAGTACACACACACGCGCAGAGTTTTATTGATATGTTATGATCTTGCGATTTTGACTTATGTGGAATATAAGAAGAATGTGTTTTATAATATTGTGAATTGAATTGTTTTTAAAATGTGAAAATTTGTTTGAAATTTTACGGCATTACACCAGAAGCCATACGCTCCTAGTTACACACCCAAGCCTTAAACCTTCCGAATAAATCTCGAGACCCATAAAAAACCGAATCGCTTATACCCTGAGCCTCCGAAACCATGATCGATTAGTTTTGACGATGGGGTCTTACAACTCTCCCCCACTTAAATTAGACTTCGTGCTCGAAGTCCGCTACGGCCAACTACCCCGAAACCTCTCTCGGCATTCCGATACACTGCAACTACCCGCAACACAAAATTCCCTAAAATATTGAACTATCTGAAGCACTGAACTGCATGAAACATTGAACTTCCTAAGGCACTGAACTGCCTGAAGCACTAAACTGCCTGAAACACTGAACTGCCTGAAGCACTAAACTGTCTGAAGCACTGAACTAGCTGAAACACTAAACTGTCCGACCAACACGCTGCCACATGGATCCTTCCCCAAAGCCCACCGGGACCTCCCTGGTTCCAGCTTATCTGGAATGCTAACATCCTATCCGATTGCTGAGCCAAGAGCAATCTCATAGTTACCGCACGCGAGTTCCATCCAAAATCATTGTCTTATTAATAGTTTCCACTAATTATCTTACCACTGTGGCTCTAAACTTCATCAGATCTAACTGATCGGGTTCATATGTCATGTCCTGTCGTCACCAAATCCAAGGCTAAGAGTGTTGCCTACTTGACCAATGGTAGCCTTAAATCACAATGACATTAAGTAGTACCTTTCTTCCTTAATCTCGTAACTGTAGTTGTGTCCCCACGGTCTTATCATTGGCTCAACCAGATCTATATCATCTGGGTAATCCCCAACTACAACAGGTTGTTTCCATATCCCCACTGTCGCATCCGAACAAGTGGGTACTACTGTTCTCCTCGTGATCTGTCATCACTCCTATACTACCTGCCAACCTAGTGAAATCCATGCCAACCATCGCAGGTTCACAACACTCTAATGCTATCTAACAACTTGATGAATGCTATGGCTGCACCAGTAGACTTGCAACACTCTAACACTATATGGCTGCTAGTGAATGCGACAGCTACACCCGCAAACTTACAACACTCTAACACTAGCTGGCTACTAGTGAATGCTACGGCTACTCCCGCATACTTACAACACTTTCTCACACTATCTGGCTACTAGTGAATGCTACAGCTACACCCGCATACTTACAACAATTTCTCACACTATCTGGCTACTAGTGAATGCTACGACTACACCCGCAGACTTAAAACACTCTCTCACACTATGTCGAACATGCACTTGACCTAACACTCAACTGCACTTGAGTATTAGCTGGGGCTTTAACCTGGTTCCTGAAACCTGCTTTCCAATGCCAAGGAAAAGTACAAACCAAATGTTGGAACATTTTATGAACTTTCAACTCATCCAATCCTCAATCAAGATGACTACTCGACAATCTTCCATTCTGATGGAAAAATCTCCAGCCTGGTTTCCCAACCAGTCATCAACTAACTGTGCATACACGAACTCAACGTCGAGAAGTTTTCCCCAACTCCCCGCTCACGTGCTCCTCTATCCAAACAACCACTTGGGATGCTTTCCTTCTCAACAATTATGCGAACACATTCCAGTCTTGCACTTACTTTTGCTTCTGATCACTCGGGTAGTTCTCCCCCACTTTGATCCCACTAATTTCTTATAGTTCACATCTTGAGGAAAGTATCCCAATCGTTCTTATCATCCAATGATCGATCGGCTGGCAATCCGATGCTCACCATTGTTAGGGATCTAACTGATCCATTCCAATCAAAACCTTTCATAAAAACTCGCAAAACTCATCCCGAGTTCCAATCACGCTTCCTATAGTTACTACATCCTGAGAACTAGCTCTACCAGGGTTCGTCCTCGAACTACTACTCTATATTCCTTGGTATGCAAATGGCATATAACTTAATCATAAGTAGGAAACATAATACTCTGAGATACACTTAATAACATCGATGTAGTACCATAGAAAATAAATCATAAATAAAAGCTGATAGGAAAGTGAAAGATACGTACCTACCACATCAGTGGTTGCTCGCTTATACTCTAAAATCAACCAGAATTCCTTGTTCCTTGCCGTAGGCGCCTCTGCCCGACCCTGACGGTCGTCGGTGATCATCAAAGTCATAGGGGCAGGTGCTATCAACTGTCCTGATGTAACCAAACCGGGCCACAAACTCCTCCCAAGACATAGTCTCCAATTCAGAAAGCACAACAGACTGCCCAATCAATTCCCAGTAACTCCTTGTCGTCCGATATAGGATACCCAAAGCGAACCAAACCTTGGCTCCTATGGGGTAGGGACTAGTGCAAAAAACACCTTCCATCTCCTTAATCCAATGTGATCACAAAATCTTGACAGTCCTTACCCCGACTAGCTCACCACCAGAACCGAGACTGAATCCTGAACCATAACCATCTCTCTAAGTGCTCATCACTAAATTGAAAACCACAAAAACTCTGGTTAGCTATACTCAAAGATCCTCCTCCCCGAAGCTTCTCGGATTCTCCAAGACTATCACCAATTTGAGTATGGATCTTGTGCTTTCAGTAGTACGGGCCCAATACTACCTTCCACACATATCCATACTTTCCTCAACAATCCTCTCGAATCCTCGAAGTCACTTCCTTAACTAGTATACCCAAGGATCACGAATACTCACTACTAACCCACTGAAGCATATCCTAGGCTTTCCTAGGTTCCCGAACTCACCTAGTCCTCAACTGCTGAAAGATTCCCAATAATGTCAACTAGCTACATTGTGAATATAGCCACATGCAACAGAGATCAGATACTCCTTCGAGTAAAAGACTCATCCCTAGAACGGTTGGACTCAGACAAGAGTTGTGCAATAAGGTCAAATCTATCACTCTGAGATTATCCAGCCCGTGCCACATGTGACTTAGCATATTCACTTAATAGCCAGCTCACATTACTAAGAGTCCCACAAAGCACAAAGCAAACATCCTTCAATCAATGGAAAATCTAACCATCATATTCCAATCAAATCTTTCTATCTTCTTACTAGGAATCTGTACATGCAATTGAAAGGCTCATACAATCAGGCATAACATAAACAGGCTATCCTATTACTAACTGATCAGTACTAGCATGCAAGTTTACTAGCTCATAAAAACATACAAAGGCATCTATTCCTAGATCCTCAACTCGAATCTAGTATTCCATCCTCATAAAGTTGATAATCATATAACATAAACTTGTATGAGTAATTTGGGAGTACATATTTCAGCTCGGCTGATTGCATACACCACACCCTTTTCTCCTTTTCAAAGTCTTTTTAATTTTTCTAAAACTCTTTTCTTTTCTAAAAAACTTTCTTACAAAAATGATTTTTCCTCTTGAAAATTTTCTATATCATTTCCTTACTTTGAGTCCAGACACACCCGAGAGCGTGCCTGAGTCCCTCAAACCAAGGCTCTGATACCAACTTGAAACAACCCAAAAGTCCAGACCAAAAGTTTTATTTTATAGACCATATAAATCAAACATCATATAAAACCATAAGTCGTGTATCTCAAATATTATAAAATCTGTCGAAATATATCAGAGTATAAACATCCAACGCTAAACAAATGGTGTGTGCCATGCAGTCATCCCGAGCTCTTCCCTCCGCTAATGGAATGATGTGTATATAAATGTACTAGTTTTAACCTTACTTTTAAGATATAATTTAGACACACAAAGGCAGTGGACCTAGCAATTGGTGGTATAGATGTATAAGTAGGGTATCGAACACATGGAATGGTAATTAAACTAAAACTAGAATTAACTAAACAAGTAAGGAAAGTAAAAGGTTTTCTCTAGTTTTACAAGAAAAGAAACTTAACAAACTAACTAACATGCAAATTAAGTAACTGACAGCTAAGCAAGTAAAAACCAACTAAATTCAATAATAAAAAGGCTTTTGTTTAGGTTCTATTCATTTACTCCTGTGGTTGATTTTATGGGAAGTGCGATGGATTAATTGTTATTGGCTACCGATTAAGGTGATTAGATTCACATTAGCTATTACCAATCCTTAGAATACAAATTAATTTAATCAGTGATCAAGTGATTAAACTAATGAATTTCCTAGTTCACTTATTCGAGTTAAATAAGACTTGTAATTAGCTAATCAAATTAATAATTCAATTTCCTAGGCACATAAAAATGTTTTCACATAAATCATATGATATAAGCAGTAAGAGATGTTCATGCAACTTAATTACTTGTCAATTAACAGTAAATAGTTATGGTTAATGCATAAGTTTCTTTAACAAGCTTAATAAAACATAATTCACCAAAAAACAATTAATCCAATCATAAATCAATACATAGTTGTAAATTTATCTACCTTAAACAGAAACTAGAAGGTTTAGCTCATAATTAAAGTAAAAGACAACTCAAAATCGAAGTGTAACATTTCATACATGGTTCAATTAAAGAATAAAGTAAAGTGTAAAAATTGTGTTGCCTTAAATCTCCTTAGAATTGAAGATTAGGGTTTCTCTCATGATTTCCAGAGCTTCAGTTGCCATCCTAGTCGCAAAGTAATTCCCCAAGGATTCCACAGAGGACTCAAATTTGTGAATTCGGATTCTATTTATAGTCTTCATAAAACACCATCGACTCATCTAGTAGGTAACCGACTCGCCGAGTCCCCTTTGTGATTCGCGAACATTCATGGGTACTCATCGAGTATACGTTCAGCTTTGCTGAGTCCTTCAGGATTTTGGATCTTTTTCTTCTTTCTTCAATTCTCGAGCTTCCGATTGCATCTCCTGCTTCCGTTTGCTTCCGAGCACATCTTTTAGACTGAAAATACAATTTAAACATAATTAAGTACCTTTTGTCCATAAATTGCAATAAATTAACCAATAAATAATAAAAATATTTACTAAATATATAGCTAAATATGCCCATATCATGGAACTACCTGAAACCAAAACTGAAAACTGTAAGCACGAAGCTTAGTGAGTCTCCCCAAACTACCACATACCATACACATAACATATAACAAATAACATAACTCTAGCTCTACTCCCAACTGCATCTGGACGAATCCTGGCATCGGCTTACCCGGCATCGGACTCTTGTCTGGCATCGGGCTAACCCCGGTATATAGTCGTACTGGGCATCAGGCTCACCTAGGTATCAGGCTTGCCTCCACACATACATAACAAAGCATAAACAAATAACATAATCACATATACTACATCGGGCCTGCCCAGCATCGGGCCAAATCCCGGAACATGTAATATATAACATACAAACTAGCATACATCGGGCTTTCCCTGAAACACAAAACACATATCATATAAACTAACTCACATCGGGCTTGCCCCAGCACCGGACCGAAGCCCGGAACAGATAACACATTACATATAATATGCATGACTCACAAAGACATCACACATACATAACTACTTCTCGAGACCCTCCCCCTGGCATCGGCCCGAAGTCCGGAACAGATAAGCTGCATCGGGCTAACCCCAGCATCGGATCGGAGTCCGGCATACTGTAGCTACATAAACGGGCCAGCATTGGTGCCTTAGACCCATTCCTACTGTAGGAAAAACTCACCTCATAATGCTAACTGTCGAATCCTACGAATAATCCCTTGTTGCTAGCTGGCAGATCCCCAAACTGTTGATCTTTCGACTCCCCGAGCTATCAATACCCAAATATCGCTTAGTCCAAAACAATAATCCTCCTTAGGGTAAAATGACCAATTTACCCTCTAGTCCAACTTGGTCCATATCTAAGGCCCAATACCATAATATAAAAAGGCCCAACACTTGGTAGGCTTTCCAAGCCCACTATTTGCCCACTAATGGCCCAATTTACTAAATTTGGCCCAATCCCCCTAAGCCCATACGTCTTCTTGTCCCACGTTATTTGACCTTTGATGGCCTATTAAAACCCAAATATCCAAAATTAACCCAAACTGAGGCCCAAAAATGCAAAGCCCATATCTGATACGTATGTGGGGCATACATCTATGTACGCTAAGCGTACTAGCTAATGGCTTGTACGTCCTGCTTGTATGCCCAGCGTATAATCCTGTTAAGCCACTTTTCCATTAAGTGCTTAATACTACAAACTAGAAGCGACAATCACAAATCCAAGTCCTCATTAATGTCTTAATCCATAAAGTCGACTACTTGGTGGCTTGCAACCCACCAAAAGAGCCCAAACTTGAAATTTAACAACATACTTCCATGACAATGGCTAGGTCTCATGAATGAACCTATTAAGATATTCAAGATAGATACTTTACTGCTTATGGGACCCTTTTATCTCTAAGGGTGGAAACCATAAGCTTAAACACGAGGTTTCAACAAAATAACCATTTATGCCAATAACTTCAATTTTCTCTGACTTCTTCGTTCTAAGTCCGTTTCCGACGGAATTTATATCCACGAAAAGGTGGCAAGAAGCCCTACACTCCTAGCTACACACCAAAGCCTTAAACCTTCCGAATAAATCCTAAGACCCATAAAAAACCGAATCATTTTTACCCTGAGCCTCCGAAACCATAATCGATTACTATTCAAAATGGGGTGTTACACCTATTCATGTATAATATGCAATGGGGACATTGCATAAATTAAGTGTGGGGTGGGGATTGGTTAAATTTAGTAAAATTTAGATACTTAGGTTGATTTAAAAAAAAATTGCATAAAAATTCCTAGGGTTTAATTTAGGAAATTATGGTAAAAGCAATTAGGATTCCATGCTAGTATTATCTTTGATGATTCTATGAGGACCTAAATGTTTAGTTGAGCCAATATACGTTATAATACATTTTCGGCCCCCTTTATTCTAGTGAAATCGTGGAACAAAAATACAACTTTGCTTTGTTTTAGGGACGCAACATGTTTAGCATCGTGTACCAAAAATATATCTAAGAAGGCTTAAGTAGTCATTATACATTAAGACTAATATCTTTAACCAATAAAGGATGAAGTTAAATCCCTTTGCGTAAGCATATGGTTTTTTTCTTTACGTTTTTAGTTTGAGCGAAAAAAAAGTGAGAAAAAAGAAAGAAAAATAGAAAAAGAAAGAGTAAAGAAAGAAAAATAGAAAAAAAAAAAAAAAGAGTTATGAAACATTTGAAAGGAAGAATCTACAAAGCTTTGAAGACAAAGAAGAAAAATCAAGAAGAAAAGCTACAAATTATTGAAGATACAAAGTATCAAGAATTTCTATTGTAATTTTTTATTTTCTAGGTTATTTTATCGTATGTGTGCTTGTGGGTTTAACCATAAATGACTTGAGGTTAAGAAAGTTTTATGGGGATGGATTCGAAGGGATGCATAAAATGAGTGTTGTTCAAAAGAAATGGACGAGTGTTGATGAGGATTGTGAGTATTTAGGGATATGGGTCATTAGGAAAAATTTAGTCACAAATGCATGCGTTGCGGTTTTGACATAATGGTTGAGTTCAATTGGGATTGTCTTATGTGATATTAGTGTGTTAAAATTTAATTTTGTTTGGGGGCAAGCAAATGTCAAGTGTGGGGTATTTTGATATGGGCATATTTAGTTATAAAATTCATGCATTATCTTTAATACTTTATGTTGATTTAATCTTATTTAATGAACAAAACGTGATTAATTCATTTAGAATTTCATTTTTCAACAACAATGACATGCTAGGTGGAAAAGGAAGCAGAACTAGCGATTGGGAGCTTGGAGATTGGATTTTGAAATAAGAAGGTTGTTGCTGGACAGCTTGACCACTCGTCAGTGTTTTAGCCATATCTCACGAACCGTAACTCCGATTGAAGAGATTCAAAATGTTCAAAAAAGTAGACACAATTTTGGATGACTTTTTATGTTTTGAGAAAATGTTGATGATAAGATAACTCGATGAGTTGGGCCTCAACACGACGAGTTGATCAGAAAGTTCGCGATTCTCGATGATGACTTGTCGTACATAGGATTTTAATGACCAACTCGACGAGTTCGGACACAAACTCGTCGAGTTAGCACTTTTTTCAGAATTTATATATAGAAATGCTTCTCATTCGGGCCCTAATTAATTAGGGAAGCTTTGGATGATTTTTGGAGGTCAGAAGGATTCCTAGAGCTATGGTTTTCGAGAATTCAACCTAGAATTCAATTTTGAAGAGATCAAAGGCAAAAGAACATTAATTTTATCTTAATCTATTGTGTGAACCATGTTTGAATCATTAGATTTTGATTTTAGGATGCTATTTACTGTAGTTATGAGCTAAAATCTTCAGACTTCTGTTTAGACTAGATGATCGATCTTATGAATATGGTGTGATTTTATGGCTTGGATTAATTTGATTTGGTGAATTGTCTTGTTAAGCTTGTTAAATACCCTTATGTGTTGACAATAATTATATTATGTTAATAATCAAGCTTATTAACCTGCATGAACATCTTCTTAATTTCTTGTATCATACGGTTTTTTGTGATAACAATATTGTATGCCTAGTATTAGTGAACATAAACCTAGGGCTAACTAGAAAATAAGTAAGTTGATGTGTGAGCATGTGTGATGAGCAACCATACATGAGTTAACTGAATTGATAAATTTAGTTAACTAATATTACAAGTCTTACTTGATCCAAACTGAACACTTGGAAACTTGTTAGTTTAATCAACTGATCACTATTTGAATTAACTTGTTTGCTAAGGATTAGGAATAGTGGACATCAACCTAATCAAATTAGAAATCAGTAGCCAATGATATATTAATCCATGGCACTTTCCATGAAATCAATCATAGGAATAAGTGACTCGAATCTGAACAGAAGTCTATTTTATTATTAAATATAGTTATCTTCTAGTTGCCTCCATTTAAGTGTTATTTGATTGCTTAAGTTTCTAGTCTTATAAAACTAGAGAAAGCCCCCCCCCCCTTCTATTACTTGTTTTATTTAGATAATATTAGCATTTATTTTAATTGTTTACCATTCCCTGCGGTCGATACCCTACTTGCTTAAACTATATTATTAATCGATAGGTACACTACCTTTCGTGTGTTTATTTTGTGTCTAAGTGTAGGATTAAAACTAGTGCATTTCACACACATTAGTGACACAAGGAGGTGGGCAACAATGGTGGTCAACGGTAACAACTTCGTCATCGATAGCATCCACCATGGCCGACTTCCATGGTGGTTCTTCACGACTCCCATTCAACATAAAAACACACAACGCGCGACCTCGTCACAAATCACGAACCACAACGGTCTCCATGGTTGTTAGCCTTTGATCCCTACGACAGAAACACGACAGGTGTCGGCATTTTTGTCTTCGTCAATAGTGAGACGACAGCAGCGGCTTCTCGGTGGTCTTATGGCACAAACAGTGGCGGCAGTGGCCTGAGTGTAGCGAGCGCGTAATGGAGAAAGGTCGGAGGTTGCTCGATGCTTTAACAGATTAGAGAAAGAGAGATAGTTGGATGGATGTAGCGGAAGGGTTCATGTGTGGCTGCTCTCTCTCTCTCTCTCTATCATGGTTGTTCATAGCGTCCAGCGATGGTAGTGGAAACATCTTCAACAATGGCGGTGGTTGGGCGATGGAGGAAGGAGGTGGCGACTGGTGTTGACAAGTAGGATTACGGTTAGACGGGGTGAAGGTGGGTTATGATGTATCAATATGGAGGCTGACTGTCACACCCCGCTAAAGCGGAAACGCAAGGTATGACAGCGATAACGGTTTCAATGCAAAAGATAAAGGTACATCACCATAGCAGTATTTAAAAGTTTACAACCCATAGCTTCAAAAGAAACAAAATACAAGTTTTTCAAAATAACATTGTTCAAAATATAGCTTCATAATAGCTTCAACACGATGCAGCATGCTCTATGATGATGAATCTTTACATCCACTTACTAATTACCTCCTGAAAAAGCATGTAAAACGAGCGTCAACTATGAAAATAGTTGGTGAGTATCACAAGTTTATAAATCGAGGGGTACAATAATGCTTTTCGTAAGTACAACTACATTGCTTTAATGATAAAACAAAGTTGATTGCTATTAAGGTATACAAGTTTATTGCTAGAACGAGAAACGCGTTTGTATGTGTATGAGCAAACAATGAGTCTGAACCAAACCTATGACTGAAGCCCCATCGAGATCTATGCTTATCGTTCCATAGATGAATATGGTATCATGCAGTACTCCAACGATTCGGGCGAGTGAGGAGTTGTCAATTCCTAATAGCGCTATCCATAATGACCATTGGCTCAAAGAGTTAATGGTTAGAGATAAGGGAAGGGCCTTAGTACGATAAGTTCTCATGTTCCGTGTTGCATAGACCTACATAAAGAAACATAGCAATACAATAGCAATCATGTTTGATAATAATCAATTTAAATACAACATGCAAACAATAGTTTTTCTGGACATGCTTTTCCACCCCAAAACATAAAAACCGAAAATAGGGGAGTGCGTGAATACTCACGGTGTTTTGTGTAGACACAAGCGGTACTTCGGGATGCACCAACGTCTTACTACCGGGATCCTACGACATCAAACACACGCACTAGTGAGTTTCCATGTCGATATCTAATGCTAATATACTAAACTCTACATATAGGGAAATGCCAATTTATGTTTTAGTATTGGATTTTATATCAATTAGTTACACTTTTTCTGAAGTAATGAAATTCTATATATCGGGCGATTAATTACAACCTTGGAATATAAACTTTCCAAATTTTTAAGTCCTTATTACAACATAAATTCACGAAAATAGCATTCGAGGGATAAAAATTCTCAAACTTTTTATTTAACTGTTATTACACAATACTAAGCTAGGAAAATTATAAAAATGGATTTCCAAGCTGTTTAATTATATTTTATGATTTTTGAGCATTTATTTCAATAAAAATTGAAATAAATAGAAAACAGTTTCCAAAATTACCCAAACTTTTTATTTAATTGTTATTATACATAAATAGGCTAGGAAAAATATAAAAGATATTTTTCAGTGGGTATTTCTATTTTTCCTTGCTTTATTCCTTTAAATAGTCATTAATTAAAGAAATAATATTAAACAGTTAAAATAAATCACCATAAATTTTTGTAACATCATTTACAGTATAAATATCCTGGGAAAAATATCAAAAGTGGTTTTCATAATGTATAAACTGGTTTTGGGTATTTATGTATATTTAAGTGTTTTTTAGTGCAATTAACTTTAGAAAATAAGAGAAAAAATAGTTTACAGTAGAGAAAAATATTCAAAATTTTTATGTAACCTCCTACTCTATAATATTATATCCTGGTAAATTTTTATGAATTTTGGATAATCAGAACTATTTGTCCCATTTTTAGACCATTATAATTACCAAAAATTGGGAAAAATAGTAAAACATGATGGAAAATCTTGAAATTATTTTCTGGAGTCACCCATCACAGGTAAGGTATGCGAAAATTGTTAGATACAATTTTCACATCCTATAAAGTGGTTTTGTAATTTATCATTCCCTAAACAAAATAAAATTAGAAATCGTATTAAACAGTAACAAAAAATTGTTGAAATTTGGTGAGGGGTCATTATTCCCCATAAGGATCATCCATGAATTTATTTAGGATT
Organism: Lactuca saligna; assembly: GCF_052625555.1. Classification (NCBI taxonomy): domain Eukaryota; kingdom Viridiplantae; phylum Streptophyta; class Magnoliopsida; order Asterales; family Asteraceae; genus Lactuca; species Lactuca saligna. The sequence continues at coordinate 161,470,149 of NC_136423.1, read as the reverse complement.
TATTGACCTCTGGAAGTATTTTATATGATTTATGCCCTTGGTTTTAGCAATAATTCTAATAAATCAAAGAAATAACAAAAGCTCTTGAAATTTTCCAAATTATCTCATGCATGCAAGGGCTTTCAAAAGTAAAAATGTTAAGGATGTATTCAGAAGAGAAATGAGGGTAATGATTCCAAACAATATAAGAAAAGTTGCATGCAATAATGCATGAAGTGTAAATGTGGCTGAAGTTCATGAATTTGTGTAGTCCATTCAGTCAGGTTTTAAGCAACGAAATTTCAACCATAATTTACTAGATATGTTAAGTTTCTAAGGTATTTTTCCTCAGATTTATGGTGGGTTTAAGGCCATTGTTTAAGCAAGATAAAAATAGCGATCACAGAAAAAGAGCTGTATGCGCAACCTTTTTGTAAAATCTGCTAAAAATCGGATATTTAATATTTTACAGTGAGACCAGTTGGGTTTGAAAGTTAACTCGTGGAACTAACCAATACAAAAAGAATATCATGATGTGGTTAAGAAATGACTGAGTTATGACTGTTCAAAGTCGAACAAAGTAATCTGGCAGATTGCATGTTTGCTTGTGTGCATTATTAGGGTATTTCAACAAGAACATCATGCATGTCATTGGTAAGGCCCGATTTCTAACACATGCATGGAATGAATGAGCATCCAATATGTACTAGAAATGGTTTAAATTCTTTTGGTCATGCATGAACACAAAAGAAAAGGAGAAGAACATGAAATATTATGTTTTGATGTCACATGATCATATGTGCATCTTTTCCACTCCTTGCATGGGTTTGATCCGGGATTTTCACCATCTTTAACACATGCATTGTGTTATGGTGAGAATCTACAAACCACAAGGGGATAATAAAGATTTCTAGCCATGGAAAGGCATAGAATCCGAATAGTAGAGAAGATTAAGAAGAAAAGAAGTTTAACCATGAAACTATGGAAGAAGATGTTGTTGTTTACCTTGGTTTTGACCTTGAGAGAAGTAAGAACACTTCAAGGGCTTCACAATCTCGAAATTTTGCAGAGAAATGAGAGGATTTTCGTGAGTTTAGAGGGAGGGAAGAAGAGAGTGAAGTGTGTGAAGAGAGTGAAGTGAGAGAGTGAAGAGGGAAGAGGTGGAGTAAGGGTTTAAGCTTAATGATTGTGTTTTGGGGAAGAGAGAATGCATGGGGAGAGGGGATGGTCGGCTCTTGCATGCATTTAGGCCTCCTCTCTCCTAAATTTTAAACTTTATAAACTTCCCTCCTAAATTTTATATAAAAACATTCATTTTTATAAAATGTTTATTAGGCAATTTGATTTATTTAAAAATCTTGTTTTCAACAAATAATTTATGATTAATACTTGTAATTTATATTTCTATTTCATTGGTATAATCCATAATTTGATTAATAAAAATTTGATATTAGGAAGTTTATAGCCAAATTTTATAAAGTTTTTAAGCTTTATAATTTATAACTTTGGATTTTTGGCTCTTTAGGGTTTTTGGAATATTGTTTGATATTCAACAACATGTTGAAGTATAATTAGAATGTTTTAATTTATTTTTAGAGTTTTATACCCTATTTCAATTATAACAAAGCTTGAAGCTTTATTCTAATTATAGTATTGGCATTTCGTATTGTAGCTAAGCAACTTACTAGAATTGTAAGTATCAAGTATATTAGTCCTAGACCTTAGTTGGATCCTAGTTTATGCAAGATTTTTGACCTAATCTATACTACTAGGTCATGGCATGTTGTGCATGAATGGTTTTTATAAAGATGCATGAGTCTGAGAATGACCTAAATTGGTAGTTGTCACAGTATCCTCCACTTAAAAAGAATTTCATCCCGAAATTCATTCTATGTCATCGCTTGTCATCGCAAGGGAATAGTTGCGGATACTTTTCCTTTATGTAGTCCTCGCGCTCCCAGGTGTACTCCGGCCCGCGTTTTGAGTTCCATCGAACTTTCACAATCGGGATCTTACTCCGCTTAAGTTGTTTTACCTCCCTGTCAAGGATTTCTATCGGTTCCTCAACGAAGCTCAACTTATCATTGATCTTAATTTCCTCCAGGGGTACTATCAATGTTTCGTCGGCTAGACATTTCTTAAGGTTGGAGACATGGAATGTGTCGTGAATGGCGCTTAACTCTTGGGGTAATTGGAGTTTATACGTTACTGGACGAATCCTTTCAAGGATTTCAAAGGGTCCAACATATCTCGGGCTTAGTTTTCCTTTCTTACCAAAACGCACAAGCCCTTTCCAAGGCGACACTTTTAAAAGTACCTTGTCTCCTACTTGGAATTCTAATGGTTTTCGACGATTATCCACGTAACTTTTCTGACGATCTCTAGCAGCTTTAAGCTTATCCTTGATGATAGCAATCTTGTCGGATGTTTCCTGGATAAGTTCGACTTTAGTCAACTGTCTGTCTCCGATTTCTGTCCAGCATAAGGGCGAACGACACTTGCGTCCATATAATGCTTCATATGGAGCACATTGGATACTCGTGTGGTAACTGTTATTGTAGGAAAACTCAATTAGGGGTAAATGAGTATCCCAATTTCCTTTGAACTCAATGACACACGCTTGTAGCATGTCTTCCAATGTTTGTATTGTTCTCTCTGTTTGCCCATCTGTCTGAGGGTGGTAAGCTGTGCTCAAATCTATCTTGGTTCCTAGTGCCCTCTGTAACATCCACCAAAATCGAGATGTAAAACGACTATCTCTATCAGAAATGATAGATAGGGGTACACCATGCAGAGAAACAATTTTGTCGATGTAGATTTGGGCCAATTTTTCCATCTTGAAATCTTCTCGAATGGGGAGAAAGTGTGCAGATTTCGTCAGTCGATCCACTATGACCCAAATTGAGTCGTGACCTCTAGCAGTTCTAGGGAGTTTGGTAACAAAGTCCATAGATATTTGCTCCCATTTCCATTGGGGAATTTCAGGTTGTTGCAACAACCCGGATGGTTTCTGATGTTCAGCTTTGACTATTGAGCATGTCAAACACTTCCCAACGTACAAGGCAATATCCTTTTTCATTCTAGGCCACCAATAGTACTCTTTAAGATCCTTGTACATCTTATCTGCTCCAGGGTGGATGGAGTATTTAGATCGATGGGACTCCTCTAGTACCATGTCTCTCAGGTTGTTAACCCTTGGAATCCAGACCCTGTCTTTAAAATAACGAACTCCATCAGGTTTGGTTTCAAATCTTTCTTCCAAACCATGTAAAGTTTCGCCTGGAAGATTTTCCTTGCGTAACGCTTTCTCCTGGGCATTAATGATTTGAGATTTCAAGCTTGTCTGAATTACCATTCCCAAAGCTCTCACACGGGAAGGTTTCACTCTTTCTTTCCTACTAAGAGCGTCGGCTACTACGTTAGCTTTTCCTGGGTGATATCGTATCTCACAATCATAATCACTAAACAACTCTACCCATCTTCTCTACCGCATGTTTAACATTTTCTAATCTAGGATATGCTGAAGGCTTTTGTGATCGGTATAAATGGTGCACTTGGTTCCGTACAAATAATGCCTCCATATCTTAAGGGCAAAAACTATTGCTCCTAGTTCTAGATCACGGGTGGTATAATTCTTCTCGTGCGGTTTGAGTTGTTTGGAAGCATATGCAATGACCTTATCTTTTTGCATTAGCACACATCCTAATCCTTGATGAGACGCATCACAATACACCACAAAGTTCTCTAATCCTTCTGGTAAAGCCAAAATTGGTGCATTGCACAGCTTGTTTTTCAGGATTTGAAACGCCTCTTCGTGTTTCTCTTCCCAGAGAAATTTTCTATCCTTTTGGGTCAAAGATGTTAATGGTTGAGCAATCCTAGAGAAATTCTCAATGAAGCGTCTGTAGTACCCAGCTAATCCTAGGAATTGTTGTATTTCTGTCGGGGTTTTTGGGGCCTCCCATTTCTTGATTGCCTCTATCTTAGCTGGATCTACATGGATTCCTCTTTCACCGATCACATGACCAAGAAAATGTACTTCCCGAATCCAAAATTCACACTTAGTGAACTTGGCATACAATTTCTGTTCCTTCAACAGCTCCAACACTAACTTTAGATGTCTATTGTGATCTTCTTTGGTCCGCGAGTAAACAAGTATGTCATCGATAAATACAATTACAAACCTGTCTAGGTATGGTCTACAGACCCTATTCATCAAATCCATGAATACAGTGGGTGCGTTCGTTAGTCCAAAAGGCATGACTAAGAACTCATAATGTCCATAACGGGTTCTAAATGCTGTTTTGTGAATGTCCTCTTCGTGAATTCTTAGCTGATGATACCCTGACCGAAGGTCGATTTTTGAGAAGTAGGAAGCGCCCTGCAACTGATCGAACAAGTCATCTATTCTAGGGAGGGGATATCGATTCTTGATTGTCAACTTGTTCAATTCTCTGTAATCAATGCACATTCGGAACGAACCATCTTTCTTTTTGACGAATAACACTGGGGCTCCCCAAGGTGAAGAACTTGGTCGAATAAACCCTTTGTCTAGAAGTTCTTGAAGTTTTCCGGATAGTTCTTGCATCTCGGATGGTGCAAGGCGATATGGTGCTTTTGCTACCGGTGCCGCTCCGGGAATTAAGTCTATCCGAAATTCGACCTGTCTATAAGGGGGTAGACCAGGCAATTCCTCCGGAAATACTTCGGGATAGTTTTGAACCACTGGAATCTCCTTGAGTTGCTTAGCTTCAGGTTCTCTTTCTAGCACATGGGCCATGAATGCAATACAATTCTTCTTCAGGTACTTGTGAACCTTCACGCTTGATACTATGATTAAACTTCTTCCTGGCTTCTCACCGTGTATGATAAGGGTTTCTCCATTAGGGAGAGGCACTCTGATGACTTTCTCATAACAACCAATGTCCGCTCTATTTTTGGATAACCAATCCATCCCTACTATCACATCAAAACTACCTAGCTCTATAGGAATTAGGTCAATGCTAAAGAGTTTATCAGCTAAATTCAAAGTACAACCAGGAATTATATCACTAGCCCTAATTTCATACCCATCAGCAAGTTCAATAGCATAAGCATTCCTCATCTTTACCGATTTCAAGCCAATTAACGGTCTAAATGCTAAAGAAACAAAACTCCTATCTGCTCACGCATTGAATATTACTGATGCAAAATGGTTGTTGAGGAGGAACGTACCTGTTATCACTTCAGGGTTCTGACGAGCTTCTTCTGCACCAATCACAAAGGCTACACCTCTTGGCTGTCCAACTTGATTTCCTTGAAAGTTTTGCCTGGCTTGGCCTTGTCCATTGTTACCAGGTCCATTGTTCAGTTTAGGACATGCTCTACGGAGATGATCAGTACTCCCGCACTCGTAACATGTCCTTTTTCCCTCCTTATTCACCTTACAATACTTCGAGTAATGGCCTGTTTGCTTACAGTTTTGGCACACCGGGCAAGCTCCCTTGTGATGGAAGTTACACTTATTGCACTTCGGAAGCGGCCCTGAGTACTGCTTTCGCTCCTGGACTTCTTGTCCTTGAGTTTTCACTGGTTCTTGCTCCTGGGCTCTTACCATACAGTTTCTTGAGACTTTATGCTTCCTCCCTAACTTGCCTTTATACTTCTTCTCTCCCTGATTTGTTGGCTTCCTCTTGCTACTAGAGCTTTCCTTTGCTGATGCTCCCATCCTTATCACATCATTGGTTAGTCGATTTGCTAGGCTTACTGCACTTTGAATGGTAGTTGGGTTTGCTGAGGTAACCATTCCCTGAATCTCTGGTGCCAGACCCCAGATGTAACGATCTATCCGTTTCTCCTCAGGAGTAACCATGTGAGGTACTAGTTTTGCTAGTTCATGAAATCGGACTGTGTACTTCTCTATTTGTGTTCCAACCATAGAATGGTTCCAGAATTCATATTCAAGTTTCTGAAGTTCATCCTTGGGACAATACTGCTCTATCAGCAGCTTCTTTAGGTCTTCCCAAGTTAGCTGATATGCTGCTGTACGGCCTTGGGTTTGCACTAGAGTATTCCACCAGGTTAATGCCCTATCTTGGAATAGGCAAGATGCATACTCAACTTTGTTGCGCTCGAGGCATTTGCTAATGTGAAGGACCGACTCCATGCTGTCAATCCATTTCAGTAACCCGACCGCACCTTCCTTTCCATGGAACTCCTTAGGTTTACAGGCCATAAAGGACTTGTAGTTGCATTCTCTTTCATTGTTTCCCCGGTTTCCTCCACTACTTCCTTGGTTAGCATTAAGTCCTGCAGTTACTTGAGTAAAAATGTTTGGGATTGCTTGCATGAGTTGTTGTGCTACCATTTGAGCAACATCGGGCGTTTCGTTCTGTGGGCACCCGCGATTAGGCCTTCCTGACATGGTTCTATGACACAGGAGAAGAAATACGTATAAATATATAAAATAATGTATAATATGTATTTCACTACCATTTTGAAAACCGTAAGTGTTGTCAAATTAATGGGTTGCATTAATACTATGCATATAGATTTGAGAAACGAAAGAAAAGAAAAATGTCTTTTATTCAACCATTTACCAAATAAATTTTAGGGTTTGACCTCATAGTAAAAGTTTTCAAACATAAAATAAAATTTTTCATTACCATTTGAAATAATCTTAAAACCAAACCAATACGTCAATCCCAAAATAAAGTTTTAAATATTTTTCCCAAAAGACACCCAACATGGGTTTTCATTTCAAAACAAAATAAAACAAAATACTGAAATCAGAACCAAAAGCCAATCACTATCCCAACAAGAAGCATCAACACCACAATTAGGAATAGCCCACCAAACACATAATATGTTGTCATCACATGACCTGCCTCTCGTCTAGCAGCACTAGCAGTGTCAGCTGTCTCCATCGAATGCTGATACAGGATTTCCATTCCTGCCAAGACTTCATCCAAAACTTCTCGATGCCTAGCTATCACAGCGAGACTGTGACGTAGGCCCGCTGCTATCGACTGCAATCTCCGGGACTCCTCCGGGGTCATACCTGGCTGTCTGACAGGTATCCCTATGACTTGCTGAGGTGAGGGTGCTCTCGGTCCTGCATCGCTGGGTTCTGCTCCGCTAGGTCCTGCCGTGCCATGTCCTGTTGTGCTGGCGGGTATCCTTCCTGGAATGGGAACACTCTTCCTCGCTTTCCTCCAAATGCGAAGTCCATAGAGCGGTGGCTGTGGCAACACCGATGTCGGTGATGCCTCGCGTCGTTGACTGTGGGCGTTGTCATTGCTGATCTCCACCGAGTTCCCAGTATCTTCCGTATCCTCTGATGGGTCTTCTTCTACTGAGGCGGGGGGATTACGTCGAGGGATAACAGTGACGTAGCCGGATTCATCGGCTGAGGCGGTAGCACGGGAAGATGACGATGTTGACATAGTGGACTGTGACATAGTTTCAATGAGATATGAAATAGATGACAATGCATGCCTATAATATGCAATGCTTACACACACCAAAATTAACCTTTTGAAATTTTGAAATAAAGTTTTCCTCAAATATTTTTGTTGAACATATTCCCATTATAATTAGCTCAAGCTTTGTATAAATCTTTTCTTAATTAAACATAGGTGATCAGGCTATGTTTAATCAAGGTCCAATAATACAACTCCCGACCTAATTATACTAGTAATATGTTTGATGTAAAAAGAATTTCTTTGTAAGTTTTAGTTATAGGTTGTGTTTTCTTAAAGATGTGTTCTCTATAACTTTAGCTCTGATACCACTTCTGTCACACCCCGCTAAAGCGGAAACGCAAGGTATGACAGCGATAACGGTTTCAATGCAAAAGATAAAGGTACATCACCATAGCAGTATTTAAAAGTTTACAACCCATAGCTTCAAAAGAAACAAAATACAAGTTTTTCAAAATAACATTGTTCAAAATATAGCTTCATAATAGCTTCAACACGATGCAGCATGCTCTATGATGATGAATCTTTACATCCACTTACTAATTACCTCCTGAAAAAGCATGTAAAACGAGCGTCAACTATGAAAATAGTTGGTGAGTATCACAAGTTTATAAATCGAGGGGTACAATAATGCTTTTCGTAAGTACAACTACATTGCTTTAATGATAAAACAAAGTTGATTGCTATTAAGGTATACAAGTTTATTGCTAGAACGAGAAACGCGTTTGTATGTGTATGAGCAAACAATGAGTCTCAACCAAACCTATGACTGAAGCCCTATCGAGATCTATGCTTATCGTTCCATAGATGAATATGGTATCATGCAGTACTCCAGCGATTCGGGCGAGTGAGGAGTTGTCAATTCCTAATAGCGCTATCCATAATGACCATTGGCTCAAAGAGTTAATGGTTAGAGATAAGGGAAGGGCCTTAGTACGATATGTTCTCATGTTCCGTGTTGCATAGACCTACATAAAGAAACATAGCAATACAATAGCAATCATGTTTGATAATAATCAATTTAAATACAACATGCAAACAATAGTTTTTCTGGACATGCTTTTCCACCCCAAAACATAAAAACCGAAAATAGGGGAGTGCGTGAATACTCACGATGTTTTGTGTAGACACAAGCGGTACTTCGGGATGCACCAACGTCTTACTACCGGGATCCTACGACATCAAACACATGCACTAGTGAGTTTCCATGTCGATATCTAATGCTAATATACTAGACTCTACATATAGGGAAATGTCAATTTATGTTTTAGTATTGGATTTTATATCAATTAGTTACACTTTTTCTGAAGTAATGAAATTCTATATATCGGGCGATTAATTACAACCTTGGAATATAAACTTTCCAAATTTTTAAGTCCTTATTACAACATAAATTCACGAAAATAGCATTCGAGGGATAAAAATTCTCAAAGTTTTTATTTAACTGTTATTACACAATACTAAGCTAGGAAAATTATAAAAATGGATTTCCAAGCTGTTTAATTATATTTTATGATTTTTGAGCATTTATTTCAATAAAAATTGAAATAAATAGAAAACAGTTTCCAAAATTACCCAAACTTTTTATTTAATTGTTATTATACATAAATAGGCTGGGAAAAATATAAAAGATATTTTTCAGTGGGTATTTCTATTTTTCCTTGCTTTATTCTATTAAATAGTCATTAATTAAAGAAATAATATTAAACAGTTAAAATAAATCACCATAAATTTTTGTAACATCATTTACAGTATAAATATCCTAGGAAAAATATCAAAAGTGGTTTTCATAATGTATAAACTGGTTTTGGGTATTTATGTATATTTAAGTGTATTTTAGTGCAATTAACTTTAGAAAATAAGAGAAAAAATAGTTTACAGTAGAGAAAAATATTCAAAATTTTTATGTAACCTCCTACTCTATAATATTATATCCTGGTAAATTTTCATGAATTTTGGATAATCAGAACTATTTCTCCCATTTTTAGACCATTATAATTACCAAAAATTGGGAAAAATAGTAAAACATGATGGAAAATCTTGAAATTATTTTCTGGAGTCACCCATCACAGGTAAGGTATGCGAAAATTGTTAGATACAATTTTCACATCTTATAAAGTGGTTTTGTAATTTATCATTCCCTAAACAAAATAAAATTAGAAATCGTATTAAACAGTAACAAAAATTGTTGAAATTTGGTGAGGGGTCATTATTCCCCATAAGGAACATCCATGAATTTATTTAGGATTTATTGACCTCTGGAAGTATTTTATATGATTTATGCCCTTGGTTTTAGCAATAATTCTAATAAATCAAAGAAATAACAAAAGCTCTTGAAATTTTCCAAATTATCTCATGCATGCAAGGGCTTTCAAAAGTAAAAATGTTAAGGATGTATTCAGAAGAGAAATGAGGGTAATGATTCCAAACAATATAAGAAAAGTTGCATGCAATAATGCATGAAGTGTAAATGTGGCTGAAGTTCATGAATTTGTGTAGCCCATTCAGTGAGGTTTTAAGCCACGAAATTTCAACCATAATTCACTAGATATGTTAAGTTTCTAAGGTATTTTTCCTCAGATTTATGGTTGGATTTAAGGCCATTGTTTAAGCAAGATAAAAATAGTGATCACAGAAAAAGAGCTGTATGCGCAACATTTTTGTAAAATCTGCTAAAAATCGGATATTTAATATCTTACAGTGAGACCAGTTGGGTTTGAAAGTTAACTCGCGGAACTAACCAATAAAAAAAGAATATCATGATGTGGTTAAGAAATGACTGAGTTATGACTGTTCAAAGTCGAACAAAGTAATCTGGCAGATTGCATGTTTGCTTGTGTGCATTATTAGGGTATTTCAACAAGAACATCATGCATGTCATTGGTAAGGCCCGATTTCTAACACATGCATGGAATGAATGAGCATCCAAGATGTACTAGAAATGGTTTAAATGCTTTTGGTCATGCATGAACACAAAATAAAAGGAGAAGAACATGAAATATTATGTTTTGATGTCACATGATCATATGTGCATATTTTCCACTCCTTGCATGGGTTTGATCCCGGATTTTCACCATCTTTAACACATGCATTGTGTTATGGTGAGAATCTACAAACCACAAGGGGGGAATAAATATTTCTAGCCATGGAAAGGCATAGAATCCGAATAGTAGAGAAGATTAAGAAGAAAAGAAGTTTAACCATGAAACTATGGAAGAAGATGTTGTTGTTTACCTTGGTTTTGACCTTGAGAGAAGTAAGAACACTTCAAGGGCTTCACAATCTCGAAATTTTGCAGAGAAATGAGAGGATTTTCGTGAGTTTAGAGAGAGGGAAGTAGAGAGTGAAGTGTGTGAAGAGAGTGAAGTGAGAGAGTGAAGAGGGAAGAGGTGGAGTAAGGGTTTAAGCTTAATGATTGTGTTTTGGGGAAGAGAGAATGCATGGGGAGAGGGGATGGTCGGCTCTTGCATGCATTTAGGCCTCCTCTCTTCTAAATTTTAAACTTTATAAACTTCCCTCCTAAATTTTATATAAAAACATTCATTTTTATAAAATGTTTATTAAGCAATTTGATTTATTTAAAAATCTTGTTTTCAACAAATAATTTATGATTAATACTTGTAATTTATATTTCTAGTTCATTGGTATAATCCATAATTTGATTAATAAAAATTTGATATTAGGAAGTTTATAGCCAAATTTTATAAAGTTTTTAAGCTTTATAATTTATAACTTTGGATTTTTGGCTCTTTAGGGTTTTTGGAATATTGTTTGATATTCAACAACATGTTGAAGTATAATTAGAATGTTTTAATTTATTTTAATTTAGAGTTTTATACCCTATTTCAATTATAACAAAGCTTGAAGCTTTATTCTAATTATAGTATTGGCATTTCCTATTGTAGCTAAGCAACTTACTAGAATTGTAAGTATCAAGTATATTAGTCCTAGACCTTAGTTGGATCCTAGTTTATGCAAGATTTTTGACCTAATTTATACTACTAGGTCATGGCATGTTGTGCATGAATGGTTTTTATAAAGATGCATGAGTCCGAGAATGACCTGAATTGGCAGTTGTCACACTGACGAGGGTGACGGGCTCAATCGATGTCCATATTCAAACATTTGCATATATTACACATTTGGTCCCTCTGCATAGAAAATCTTCTCAGCTTAAGTCCCAAAAATTACCATGCAGCCCTTACTTGACAATTTCTTTTCAACTTAGGTACATAATTTACTCTTTAACCCCCAAAGATTCAAATCTTGTCATTTGGCTCCCCGAAACCAACACCCTGCTAATTATTATTTGATTTTGGGCTACAATAATATAAAATAATAATAATAACTACCTCTCGGGGTTCCGGGTTTATTATTTAATTATTCTATTTTAAATGGGATGTTACAAATCTCCCCCACTTAAATTTGATTTCATCCTTGAAATCGTTTCTTATCATTCCTTACACTCCAGAAAACTTGAACTACAAGGCCGCAATCCCGAGCACAAACCCAACCTTCCCAAGGCAATCAAAACTAACCCTAATAGGGTTTGAAAACCCAAAGATGGGTGAATTTCTTGCAATACGATCACATTTACTCAATCTGAAATCTGAAGTCTCGAGATGGTCGGGCTCCCTGATAGGCCGCCCACACTGAATCAATTTCGAATTCATTGAACTTGACTCCCAACTGGCTACTCAACTTCTGATAATATGAGGTTCCTACTAGAAGACAATGTCATAGACCAAATTTTCCTGTAGTACACTATACTTGACAGAAAACCCATCCAGAATACTGGATTTGTGCCCCGTTGTTGAACCAACGAGCGATCTTACAGTCGCTCCACACGATTCTTAAAGGAAACTTCGACTAGAAATAACTGCCCTAGCTATATCGCCACTCACGATCCATCAATCCTTCTGGTCCATCTGACCATAATATTCTAACAACCTATTGATGGTTATTGAGAAATACATCAATCATATGATGTACATGCAAATCCTAAAGCTTTTGGATCTAGTTTTTGTAATGAACATGCAATAATCATCCAAAGCTCATAAACCCTAGATCTAGCATACAATAAACGATTTAACATATGAATTAGGGTTTAGATCTTACCTTATGTAACAAACCGTTATTTCAAACCTATGTAATAGTGTAGGTCAATTTGTACTTATTTGTAAATTTATAAAGAGAAATTTTGGCATACTATATATATATATATATATATATATATATATATATATATATACATAATTGACCCTCAAAAATAAATTATTAAATAATCTAAATTGGGTTGAACAAAGTGATAGAGATTGTAACAAGGTTTCCAAAAATATAAAGAACACTAAAAGCCGAGTTATAATGAAGAAGTTATGACTAATCGAAAATCCGCGACAAAACCGGCAAAACACTGTTTAGTGTAAAAACTGAATTTTTAATAAAAGTCTTTCTAGCCTTAACAATCTAAATGAAAGTTATAGTTTATGTTAAACTGAGAAATTTCATAAAAAGAACGCCGAAATCTGACTTCATATGAGGAAGTTATGATTTTTCGAAGTTTCAGTATAGCAATGTACAACTAAAAACTCGAAATAAAGATCGAGTGGTTTTTAGCCGACACAACCTAAACGAGAATTGAAGGTCTCGTCATTAGTAGTACAATGGTAAAAAGACAGACAAAAACGGACGTCATATGAAGGAGTTATGAATTTATAACGGATTCACATCCCGATCTGTTTAAAATAATAATATTAATAATAAAATTAAAATTAGCAGACGAAGTCTAAACGAAAGTCGTAGAGTATGATTTTACCTGCGCGTGCATATAAAGAACGCCAAAAACGGAGCTAGTATGCGAAAGTTATGATTTTCGCAAGTTTTTGGCACAAAAATCAAGAAAATATTGAAAACTGGGAAATTTCGCTGAGTTACTCCTCGGACACGTCACCTCGCATGAGAGGCCTCCACGCATCATCCTATGGTTGGACCGAAGTTCGCCGTGTCACCATCTGATTGGACCGAGACGGAGGTCCAATAGGCAGCCAACAACCCTCGCAGGAGACACCCCTCTGATCCTCGTGGCAGCTTCTGATTGGACCGAAGTTCGGCCCAGTAGCGATCCGACACGCACCTTGCCTCGTTGTCTCGCATCCGGACTTCTCACTTGTGGCCTTCACTCCTTCCGATGCGTGTGCTGCTGACTCACCCTCTCCTCGCCACCTGTCTTCTTTGGACCAAACCCTCGCACCCGTATATAAAGGGTGCGAGACTTCTCGGATTTGAGAGGTTTTTCACCCCAAATTTCACCATCTTTCACCTTTTCACCCCCTAGACTTTCTCACGACCCCCCAAGACCCCGATATCATGTCTAAAGCCCGAAGCAAGCCCCGGAGCCCGGGAATTCTCAAGAATTCATCCTCTCTCCTATCAAAACTCTGCCCGATTTGAGCCGGTTTCTCGACAAATAAACTCCTTTTCGTGAAACGAAACTCTGTCCGAATTACCATCTAAGCCCTATGCCGGTAGCCTCCCTAAATGCAACAAGTGCAATTTTCACCACACCGGAAATTGCCCTGAAATGCAGTGCCGTAACTGCAACAGGAAAGGGCATACAGCCCGATTCTGTAGAACACCGCCTCAACCCCTTAACCAAGTACCTGTCGCGGGAGTAAGTCAAGCATGCTACCAATGCGGCGATGTGGGGCATTTCAAGAGAGATTGTCCAAAAAGCTAGAAATGCCAGTGGGGTTAGGAGAATTCTAGCACTAGGTCACGAAGAAGCGGTGGCAGACCGTGCAGTGGTCACGGGTACGTTTCTTCTCAACAATACTTATGCATGCATTCTTTTTGATTGTGGTGCTGAGAGGAGCTTGGTGAGCCATAACTTTAAACATCTACTAAATCAAAACTCCCAACCACTAATTGAAACCTTCATAGTAGAAATGGCTAACAGGAAATCCAAATCCACCAATGATATATAAATAGGATGTACCCTTACCTTAAAAGACTTGTCTTTCCCAATAGACCTTATGTCGGTCTCTATCAAAAGTTTTAACATCATAATAGGTATGGATTGGTTGTGCCCCAACCATGCCGACATCCTATGCTATGAAAGAGCTATTCGTTTGAACTTTCCAACTAACGAAACTCTTATTATCTATAGCGACAAACCCGGTACGAACCTTCAGACCATTTCTTGCATCAAGGCACAGAAATACCTTCGCAAGAAGTATTGTGCATTCCTAGCTCATGTGGTAGACAAAAAGCAATAAGTGAAAGATATCGCAAGAATTCCTAAGGTCTGCAACTTTCCCGATGTATTTCCCGATGATCTTCCAGGGGTGCCTCCCGAACGACAAGTCGAATTCCGAATCGACTTAATCCCTGGAGCTACCCCCGTAGCCAAATCCCCCTATCATCTTGCACCTTCCGAGATGCAGGAATTATCCAGCCAACTTAATGAACTCCTAAGCAAAGGTTTCATAAGACCAAGCTTCTCACCTTGGGGAGCACCGATTTTGTTCATAAAGAAGAAGGATGGATCATTCCGCATGTGTATAGTTTACCGCGAGCTGAATAAACTTACCATCAAGAATCGATACCCTCTGCCTCGCATTGACGATCTATTCGACCAACTTCAAGGGGTGAACTACTTCTCGAAGATAGACTTAAGATCCGGGTATCACCAGTTACGAATTTTGGAGGAAGACGTTCCCAAAACCGCATTCAAAACTCGTTATGGTCATTACGAGTTTATAGTGATGCCCTTCGGATTGATGAATGCACCTGCAGTGTTCATGGACCTAATGAACAGAGTGTCTCGTCCATTCTTGGACAAATTCGTTATAGTCTTCATTGAAGATATCCTTATCTACTCAAAGAGCAAAGAGGAACATGGCCAACATCTTCATCAAATATTACAAACACTTAGGTCGGAGAAGCTCTATGAGAAGTTTTCGAAGTGTGAATTTTGGATCAGGATGGTAGATTTCCTAGGTCACGTGGTTAGTTCAGAAGGAATACACGTCGACCCTTCCAAAATAAAGGCAATTGAAAACTGGTCAGCACCCAAAACACCTACAGAAATCCGTCACTTCTTAGGTCTTGCTGGCTATTATTGTTGGATAAGGTGTCTAAGTCCATAACTATTTCTAGGTGTACTTGACCCGACCCGGCATGGTCCATTTGGGTTGCATGGCACCATGCAATTGGATAGACTAAATGAGAGAAATAATACTTGGAGATTATTAATATATTATAAGTTTTAATATATAAATAATATTATTTGATTAATTTGATCAAAGAATTAATTTGGAATTGATTAACTGATCAAAGGATAACTAATTAAATATATGGGTTGATTATGTAAATCATTCATATCTTGTATAGTGGGCTAAGAGGCTCCATGGATTATCAAGTTGGGTTCTACCCATAGGATGCTCCATGGATGCTCCATGGGAGTTACAAACCCATGGGTCATGGAAATGAAGAGTCATGACACATTAGGTTTTACATGGTGTAACCCTAGATGTATCAACACTATATAAGAGTCCCATTCTCCATGAAATCGGTTACACATAAGAAACTAGAGGGCATGGCTGATTTCAAGTAGTGTGTATTCTCTCAAAAGTCTTTCCAAGAGCATTTGGTGTTGTGTGAAGCATTTGAGGTATCACACTTAGGGTGCTAGGCTCACAAGGTTTCAAGGAACATAAGCAAGTTCAAGGTAAGTTATTCTATCTTTCATTCAAGTTAAAATTGTTCCCCATGTATGCTAGATAGGAATATAACCTTGGAATTCAACTTTGCATGATAATTAGACAAACATAGATCCAAGGTTATTAGGGTTGCATGTACACTTAGGAAATGTTAGAATGCTCAAAACCCATCAATGGTATCAGAGCCTAGGCTTGTTTGTTTGTTATTTGTGCTTAAAAGTTGAAGAAAGTCGAAAATCTTGCTGTCTGGCTGCTGGACTCGCCGAGTCCATGGGGGGACTCGCCGATTTCACTTGTATCTTCAACCTACTCGCCGAGTAGGTTCATGCACTCGGCGAGTAGGGTCGACAGAGTGCAAAATTTCGACTTTTGTTGCTAGAAATGGATTAGAAACATTACCCTAAATTGTTTTGGTACTTGAAAACTTATTTTAGATGGTGTAATGTCTTGCTAATTCATTTACAACAACTAGTTATCAAAATTACAAAGCTTTAAGTGTAGTTTTGATTCATGGAAGTGCTTATGTTCATTTTCTTGAGCTTATGATGTTTAGATGATCATAGGAATTATTTGTAACCTACGTGGTAGTTTAATTCTTGATCATAATGTGTTTTAATGGAATCCATAACTTGTCCTCAAGTTATGGAAAACCAAAAGAAACTTGGAATAAAAACCATTAAAAGAACACAAGAGTTAGAAAAAATGGAGAGTCTTCATTTTATTACTCTATTAAACTCATAACTTACAAGAAATGAAAAGTTTTGAAAGTTTAAAAAACTTTCCCTCAAGTTTTGGAACAAGTAAAGTCAAGTTAAAACTTTAGTTCCAACCCTTAGAATTTTAAAAGTTAAAATTCAACCCTTATACTTATATTATTATGATTTAATAATTATATATATATGTATAAGAACAAAGTCATCTTACTACTAGTACACCTCATTCACGAAGCCGGTCTATAAGGTGGGTATAAGGTTGTTGCCTATAAAATGGCAACTTAATGGGTGTCCACTCTCACCCACCGCTTGCTTGACCGATGGAGGGTCGTTAGCCGAACGGGTAAGACAAGGACTTATAAATTCTCATTAAAAGTATGATGAATATTATAAAGTAACTAAATGTTTTATTAAATTCCCAATCTTAGTTACTTTAGGAAAAATGTGAATAAGGTGCTAATCCATGAAATTACACTTTACACTTTGTTTAAGTCGTTGGTGGAGCGTGTGTGGTTAACCGACACACTAACTTGGACTTAACAAGGTAGGTAAAGGGTGACTTAAGGTTTATTATAGTATTGATGGTGCGTGTGTGGTTTACCGGCACATTGATTGAGTAATAAAGTTTAAGGGTACCAAGTGATTTGCATGGTTACTTCACACCTCGTTTTGTGATCCTCGGTATCCCAGTCACAAAACATGGAGGGCACACTCGAGATTGAAACATGCCTTTGAAAAGTTCATTGAATCTCAAAGAATCTAGGAATTTCTAAGAACCAATCAAAAACCTAATATCTAATATTTCGGTTTTCGTGGTGGAAATTGGTGAATCGTCATTCACCTACCTTTCAAATATGGTATAGCTTAGATTACGTCATACCTCTTCTAAGTTATATTATATTGTGATTGGATCCTAGCCTTAATATTACATTTGGGTGTTTTATTAAGGACTCTCTTATATCTAAACTAATCTTGTCCTTTTCTTTCAGATGTCTTCAAACAATACTGCTTCTGGCTCTAACCCTAATAGCTCCTTTACCCTTATGAACTTGTGTGGGAAAGTTACCTTTGATGGATCCAACTTCAATGAGTGGATCAGAAACATCAGGATAATTACCCGCTACGAGGACAAAGAATATGTCCTTGACAAGGAGCTTAAGGAGATTGATGAGACCACTGCAACTCCCCAGGAGATCGCTGACTTTCAGGCACATGAAAGGGATGCTACGAAAGTGGCTTGCATCATGATGGCCACAATGACAGCGGAACTCCAAAAGTATTATGAGGATTTCTACCCTTATGAAATGCACCAAGATTTGATGGAAAGATACCATCAAAGTGCACGACAAGAGAGGTATGAGATCATCTGCTCCATGATAACAACCATGATGAAGGACGGGGAATCCGTCACGAGCCACATGCAGAAAATGCAAAGGTATGTGGATCGATTGTTGAAGCTTAATGTGAACTTCCCAGAGGAGCTTGCAATAGATATAATTTTGCACTCCTTACCATCGTGCTATGATCAATTCCACATGACATATCACATGAATAAGGAAGAGGTCACACTCAGCAAACTTCAGGGACTTCTAAAGACCGCAGAAACAGGTCTTAAGGGGAAGTCGGTTGTTAACACTCCTACTCCAAACTCTACTCTGGTTTTGGCAATCGGGAAAAGTCGAGGGAAAAAGAGAAAGAGCTCTTATAAGGGTACCAAGGCTCGGACCCTTGATGGCTCTTCTTCAAGTGGAACCAAGAAAGGTTTCGTCACTCCTTCTTCTGACCCAAAAGAGGCTGAATGCTTCTATTGCCATGAAAAATCACATTGGAAGCGGAACTGCCCAAAATACCAGCAAGATGTGAAGGATGGGAAAGTTAAACCCAACCATGCAGGTATTTACACTATCATTTCTAATAACTCACCCCATTCTAAATCTTGGGTCCTTGATACCGGTTGTGGTATTCATATTTGTTGTGACTTGCAGGGACTAAGAAGAAGTGAGGATGTGGAGCAAGGAAGAATAAACTTAATCATGGGGAATAGGAAAGTTACACCTGTTACCAAGATTGGAGTTTATACTTTATCACTAAGTAGTGGGTTTAATTTAGATTTGAATAAATGTTGTTATTCGCCAGGAATGGCAAGAAATATTATTTCCTTTCATGCTTTGTACAAACAAGGGTTTACCTTTTCGTTTAATAATGAAGTTGGTTCTATTGATGCTTTCTTTAATAATGTTCTTTATTTTAAAGCATTACCTTGTGATGGTGTGTATGAAGCTGTATCTGTTGTAGATAACTTAGGAAATAATGTTTTGTGTATTGATTCTATTAATAATAATAACTTGGATAAAGCATCATTATGGCATTGTCGTCTTGGACATATAAGCAAGAAACACATAGGCCAACTCCAAAAGAATGGAGTCTTGGAGTCATTTGACCTAAAGTCAGATGATAGTTGCGAATCATGCTTACATGGAAAAATGACAAAGTCACCCTTCACAGGATCTTATGAAAGAGGTGAAGGTTTGTTGGACCTTGTACACACGGATTTGTGTGGACCATTCAAACATGCCACAAGGGATGCTAATCGTTATTATTTGACTTTTACCGATGATTACAGTAGATATGGATATGTCTACTTAATTAAGCATAAGTCAGAAACTTTTGAGAGGTTTAAGGAATTTAAATAGGAAGTCGAGAATCAATTGGGCAGGAACATTAAGATGCTTCGATCCGATCGTGGTGGTGAGTATCTTAGTTCAGAGTTCCTTGACTATCTAAGGGAATGTGGGATAGTCTCCCAATTGACACCTCCCAGGACACCACAGTTGAATGGTGTGGCTGAGAGGCGTAATCGAACCTTGTTGGATATGGTTCGTTCCATGATGAGTCGAGCTACGCTACCAATCTCATTATTGGGGTATGCCTTAGAGACTGCCGCCCATATCCTTAATCTAGTCCCTACAAAGAAAGTTGCCAAAACTCCTCACGAGATGTGGACTGGTAAAGTAACCAAACTAGACCACATCAAGATTTGAGGTTGCGAGGCTTTCATGAGACGCGAGACTCATGATAAGCTCGAACCCCAAAGCGAGAGGTGTATTTTCATCGGCTACCCACATCAATCCTTTGGTTACCTCTTCTACAGACCTAGCGAAAATGTGGTCTTTGTAGCAAGGAGGGCTTTCTTTAGAGAGAGAGAGAGTTCATAAGCCAAGGAAACAGTGGGAGGCAAGTTGATCTTGAAGAAATTCAAGAGTCAACCAGTGAAGGAACTTCAAACCCTAGCACTCAACTTGAGGAGGAAACTCCTGTTGAGCCAATTGACAAGTCTGTTCCTCTGAGGCATTCCACAAGGGTTAGGAATGCTCCTGAGCATTACTATGGATTCCATATTACTGCAGAAGGAGATACACTTATCAGTGATGGGACACTGATAGGTCTGGATGAACCTAACAGTTACGCGGAAGCCATGGCAGGCCCTAAGTCAGCCAAGTGGAAAGAGGCTATGGACAGTGAAATACAGTCCATGTATGACAATCAAGTTTGGAACTTGGTTGAGAATGTACCAGGTCGTAAGACAGTAGGGTGCAAATGGGTCTTCAAGAAGAAGACCGACATGGATGGTAAAGTACACACTTATAAGGCTAGACTGGTTGCAAAGGGCTTCTCTCAAATTCCTGGTGTGGACTATGATGAGACCTTTTCTCCGGTAGCCAAGATTAAGTCTATTCGGGTTCTCTTAGCCATAGTTGCATTTCATGACTATGAAATATGGTAAATGGATGTCAAAACCGCTTTCCTTAATGGAAAGTTGGCTGAAGATGTTTACATGAGTCAGCCAGAAGGTTTTGTCAGCAACGAGTACCCTAATAGAGTGGTTAAGCTTGAGAAATCCATTTATGGATTGAAGCAAGCACCTCGCAGATGGAATCTTTGCTTTGATGAAAAGGTCAAGGAATTTGGCTTTTCTAGGAGTGAATATGAGTCTTGCGTGTATGTCAAGGCTAGTGGGAGTATAGTTATCTTTTTGGTGCTATATGTGGATGACATACTACTCATAGGAAATGACATCCCAACTCTGAAGGAAGTTAAGTCCTGGCTTGGGAAGTGTTTCTCTATGAAGGACCTAGGAGAAGCTACCTATATTCTAGGGATAAGGATCTTGAGAGATCGGAGTAAAAGACTAATTGGACTTAGTCAGAGTACCTATTTGGATAAGGTGCTGAAGAGATTCAGCATGCAGGACTCCAAGAAAGGAGAGTTACCCATCCAGAGTAACACTAGATTGACTAAGACACAAAGCCCTAGCACTGAGGCTGAGATAGCATAAATGAGTCGAATACCTTATGCTTCGGCTATAGGATCGATCATGTATGCTATGACGTGTACTCGACCTGATGTAGCCTTTGCCCTGAGCATGGTTAGCAGGTATCAGGCAAACCCTGGCAAGGCACACTGGACTGCAGTAAAGAATATTCTCAAGTACCTACGGAGGACTAAGGACTGGGTCCTTACCCTCGGTGGGAGTGAAGACTTGAGAGTTGTAGGGTACAGTGATGCTAGCTTCCAGACTGATAGGGATAATTTCCGCTCTCAGTCGGGCTGGGTCTTTACCCTAAACGGAGGAGCAATTTCTTGGAAGAGTTCCAAGCAAGATACAGTGGCTGATTCAACTTGTGAATCAGAGTATATTGCATCTAGCAAGGTAGCAAAGGAGGCGATATGGCTGAAGAACTTCATTGGAGACCTTGGAGTTGTACCAGCTATTAAAGAGCCCATGGAAATTTTCTGTGATAGTGAAAGCGCTATTGCCTTAGCCAAAGAACCAAGGGATCACGGAAGATCCAGACACATCGACAGAAAATACCATTTCATCAGACATCGAATAGAAGAAGGACTCCTCGTGGCAAAGAGGGTATCATCGGATGAGAATCCGGCAGATCCCCTCACGAAGGGACTGACTCGGGTTAAGCATCTCCAGCATGCTCGGAGCATAGGGCTGAAGGATGATATTAGATTTAGTAGTTAGATAACCTCGAAATTTGTAAAGTGTAATTGACACTAGATGATGAATAAAAGGTGTTTTATTTATGAGTAAAGTGTTGCTATCTCTTGTCGATCTTTTACTATATTTCTTTTGCATGTTTTGACTTCCAGAATAATTTTTGTTTGGTATAACATATTATTCAAACCTCCACAGTCGGTCATATGTCGGAAGTAGGTATGAATCAAGACTGTCATGATTGGTTGCAGAGGTCTAAGGTGTTGGACAAGGCTACAAAAATCATGAGTGCTCATAAGTTCTGAGCATTGGACTCAACCCATGCTCACTGGAATCACTTCATGGAATTCTATCTCGAGTGATCGTGAGACGGTAATATCATATAAGTCTTCAAACCTAGAGATATGATTTGTTACTTACAAGTTGGTTATGCATTGATTGTATGAAAACGCATTGGTAACTCGATGTTATAAAACGTGCCTTTGTGTATAATTCAATGAGTGGTAGAACAAACATATGTCGAAGTTTATCTGTTCCTTCTTGGATTAGAAGCTGATATCTGGGCCCCTCGATGATTTTGTTTTGACCTATGTACCGGGCCCGTTCAGAACTAAATTGATGTGTTCAATTAAGTTCTCTGTCAAACAAATCGGAAATCGAGAAACAAACTGCTGGACAATAAGTACGACATTGTTCCATGTATTTTTCCGGCTGATATCTAGAATGGAGGATTATATGATCCCTTATCTTAAATGGCGTACCATCATCTTCTCAGTTCCGAGAAACCTTGAAAGAGCTACGATTGCCGATCGGTTCCTGAAGTACTAGAGTTATAGTTATTAGACTTATCCAAGTGGGAGACTGTTGGATAAGGTGTCTAAGTCCATAACAATTTCTAGGTGTACTTGACCCGACCCAGCATGGTCCATTTGGGTTGCATGGAACCATGCAATTGGATAGACTAAATGAGAGAAATAATACTTGGAGATTATTAATATATTATAAGTTTTAATATATTAATAATATTATTTGATTAGTTTGATCAAAGAATTAATTTGGAATTAATTAAGTGATCAAAGGATAACTAATTAAATATATGGGTTGATTATGTAAATCATTCATATCTTGTATAGTGGGCTAAGACGCTCCATGGATTATCAAGTTGGGTTCTACCCATAGGATGCTCCATGGATGCTCCATGGGAGTTACAAACCCATGGGTCATGGAAATGAAGAGTCATGACACATTAGGGTTTACATAGTGTAACCCTAGATGTGTCAACACTATATAAGAGTCCCATTCTCCATGAAATCGGTTACACATAAGAAACTAGAGGGCTTGGCCGATTTCAAGTAGTGTGTATTCTCTCAAAAGTCTTTCCAAGAGCATTTGGTGTTGTGTGAAGCATTTGAGGCATCACACTTAGGGTGCTAGGCTCACAAGGTTTCAAGGAACATAAGCAAGTTCAAGGTAAGTTATTCTATCTTTCATTCAAGTTAAAATTGTTCCCCATGTATGGTAGATAGGAATATAACCTTGTAATTCAACTTTGCATGATAATTAGACAAACATAGATCCAAGGTTATTAGGGTTGCATGTACACTTAGGAAGTGTTAGAATGCTCAAAACCCATCAATTATCGCATATTCATTCAAAATTTCTCTCGAATAGCTAAGCCTCTTACTAATCTGACCCAAAAGGGTGTAACTTTTAGTTGGGGAGAAAAGCAAGAAACAGCGTTCCAAATGATGAAGCGAGCCTTGTGTAGTGCACCAATCCTGTCTCTCCCGGAAGGGACAGAGGATTTCGTAGCGTACTGTGATGCTTCTAATCAAGGGCTTGGATGTGTTCTTATGCAAAGAGGAAAGGTTATATCCTATGCCTCAAGACAGCTAAAGACACATGAAGTCAACTATATAACACATGACCTTGAACTAGGAGTAGTGGTGTTTGCTCTGAAGACTTGGAGACATTACTTATATGGCACGAAATGCACAATATTCACGGACCATAAAAGTCTCCAACACATCTTCGATCAAAAAGAGCTGAATATGAGACAACAACGATGGGTGGAACTACTGAACGATTACGAGTGTGAAATTCGTTATCACCCTGGTAAAGCAAACGTAGTAGCTGGCGCCCTTAGTAGAAAAGAATACTTGGGACGTCGGGTAAAGTCATTGACCATGACAATCCATTCGCATCTATCCATGCAGATCAAGGAAGCTCAACATGAAGCCTTGAAACCCGAAAACGTAACAGGTGAAACTCTGAGAGGAATGGATAAGAACTTCGAAGTCAGGGATGATGGAGTCTATTATTTCATGAGCCGGATCTGGACACCAAATTTTGGTGGTTACAGAGATTTGGTTATGAATGAAGCACACAAAACCCGATACTCCATCCACCCAGGTTCAGACAAGATGTATCTGGACCTTAAGAAGCTATACTGGTGGCCTAACATGAAGGCCGAAATCGCTACCTTTGTGGGCAAGTGCCTTACTTGCGCCAAAATTAAGGTAGAGTACCAGAAACATTCAGGCTTATTACAACAACCTGAAATCCCTGAATGGAAGTGGGAGCGGATTACTATGGATTTCATAACCAAGTTACCCAAGACATCAAGTGGTTATGATACTATTTGGGTAATCATCAATAGATTTACCAAATCCGCACACTTCTTACCAATCAAGGAGACCGACAAGATGGAAAAGCTAACCAGAACATACCTTAAGGAGATTGTTAGACTAGATGGTGTACTAATATCTATTATTTCAGACCAAGATAGTAGATTCACCTCTCATTTTTGGCAGTCTTTACAAAACACTCTAGGAACTAAGCTAAACATGAGCACAACCTACCATCCACAAACCGATGGACAAAGTGAAAGGACGATTCAAACGTTAGAAGATATGTTACGAGCTTGCGTGATAGACTTTGGGAAGGCATGGGATATTCATTTACCCCATGCTGAGTTCTCTTATAACAACAGTTATCACACTAGCATAAAAGATGCTCCATTCGAAGCCCTCTATGGCCGTAAGTGCAGATCCCCTCTGTGTTGGGCTGAAGTGGGTGACACGCAGCTAGCTAGAGGTCAAACTCCTGATAGTGCTCTCACTGGTCCAGAAATTATTCGATAAACTACCGAAAAGATCGTACAAATTCGGGAACGACTTAAAGCTTCCAGAGATAGATAGAAAAGCTACACAGAACAAAGGAGAAAACCCTTGGAATTCCAGGTTGGCGGCCGAGTTTTGTTAAAGGTTTCACCCTGGAAAGGCATGATACGCTTTGGAAAGCGTGACAAACTGAACCCAATCTATATAGGACCATTTGAGATTCTTGCCCGAATCGGCCTTGTAGCTTACAAACTTCGATTACCCCAAGAACTAAGTAACATTCATCCTACCTTCCATGTTTCAAACTTGAAAAAGTTTCTTTCCAACGAGACTCTTGTGATACCCCTCGAGAAAATCGAGTTAAACGAGAGCCTCAATTTTGTGGAAGAACCCGTAGAGATACTAGACAGGGAAGTTAAGAAAACCAAACAAATCCGCATCCCGATAGTGAAGGTTCGCTGGAATGCAAAGTGGGGACCTAAATTCACATGGGAGCGGGAGGATCAAACGCAACAAAAATACCCACATCTTTTTCCCTAATCTATCTTTAAAGTAAATTTCGGGATGAAATTCTCTCTAACGGGGGGATAATGTAACAAACCGTTATTTCAAACCTATGTAATAGTGTAGGTCAATTTGTACTTATTTGTAAATTTATAAAGAGAAATTTTGGCATACTATGTATATTTACATAATTTACCCTCAAAAATAAATTATTAAATAATCTCAATTAGGTTGAACCAAGTGATAGAGATTGTAACAAGGTTTCCAAAAATATAAAGAACACTAAAATCCAAGTTATAACGAAGAAGTTATGACCAATCGAAAATCCGCGACAAAACCGGCAAAACACTGTTTAGTGTAAAAACTGAATTTTTAATAAAAGGCTTTCTAGCCTTAACAATCTAAATGAAAGTTATAGTTTATGTTAAACCGAGAACTTTCAAAAAAAAAGGCCAAAATCTGACTTCGTATGAGGAAGTTATGATTTTTCGAAGTTTCAGTATAGTAGTGTACAGCTAAAAACTCGAAATAAAGATCGAGTGGTTTTTATCTGACACAACCTAAACGAGAATTGAAGGTCTCGTCATTAGTAGTACAACGGTAAAAAGACAGACAAAAACGGACGTCGTATGAAGGAGTTATGAATTTATAACGGATTCACGTCCCGGTCTGTTTAAAATAACAATATTAAAAATAAAGTCAAAATTAGCAGACGAAGTCTAAATGAAAGTCGTAGAATATGATTTTACCTACACGTTCATATAAAGAACGCCAAAAACGGAGCTCGTATGCGAAAGTTATGAGTTTTGCAAGTTTTTGGCACAAAAATCAAGAAAATATTGAAAACCAGGAAATTTCGCTGAGTCACTCCTCGGACACGTCACCTCGCATGCGAGACCTCCACGCGTCATCCTTTGGTTGGACCGAAGTTCTCCGTGTCACCATCTGATTGTACCGAGACCGAGGTCCAATAGGCATCCGACAAACCCTCGCAAGAGACACCCCTCTGATCCTCGTGGCAGCTTCTAATTGGACCGAAGTTCGGCCCAGTAGTGATCCACACGCACCTGCCTTGCTGTCTCGCATCCGGACTTCACACTCGTGGCCTTCGCTCCTTCCGACGCGTGTGATGCTGACTCACCCTCGCCTCGCCACCTGTCTTCTTCGGACCGAACCCTCGCACCCCTATATAAAGGGTGCGAGACTTCTCAGATTTGAGAGGTTTTTCACCCCAAATTTCACCATCTTTCACCTTTTCACCCCTAGACTTTCTCACGACCCCCCAAGGCCCCGATATCACATCTAAAGCCCGAAGCAAGCTCCGGAGCCCCGGAATTCTCGAGAATTCATCCTCTCTCCTTTCAAAACTCTGCCCGATTTGAGCCGGTTTCTCGACATATAAACTCCTTTTCGTGAAACGAAACTCTGTCAGAATTACCACCTATCAAGTGAGTTCATACCCCCGTATTTTCATAATTTCTACTGTTTTAAGGGGGGGGGGGGGGGAAATACAAGTACAACACAACAACTTTGTGTTATAAATAAATGTTTTCAAATCATGATAAAATGATTTTAAAGCATAAAAACTACTTTAAATATTGAACTCTTTTATAAACTTATATTTTTCCCAAATATACATATTTGTATATATAATTTAATATAAATAAGATTTAAAAGGCTTAGGACTAATAATTCATTCTAGGTCCTTTTCCTTGTTTGGATGTGGACTTATAGTACCAGTTATTTGTTGGAAGGTCGTTCAAATTTTACTTATATATAAAATTGTATAAGTATATCAAATTAAAAGTTATTTCATCAGTTTAATCACCCTTTGTAACATGTTGAGCAAAGGATTACATGCAAGAATAGTTATTTACCAATTCATAAAGTACATATAAATTATAATAGGTATAATTTATGATACATAGAGCAATAATTCATATGAATACACTGTTTTACATGCAACAAGGGTTTTAATTCAAAACCAATCAAGGGTTTTACACTTATCAAATACATGTTCGGGATACTAAGTCAAGAACATACTGTCAATCATTTATTTCAAAATGATTGGGTTTTCATAACTAATATACATGTAACGTTTATATGCTTTTTAAGAGACATTCAATTCAGGTTGTTTAGATTCAGTTTAGACAACCAAGGTAAAGCCCTGACATTATAACCAGAATCTCCAGTCTGGGGATCAAAACAAGTTATGTGTAGATCTATATTGGGATTGACAACCCCGCACTCAGGCTCCTAGCTACAGTCAGGAATACACGCCAATGAGTTGCAATTGTTATCAACAGTTTAAGCGCTCACAAGGCGTTTGTTTCAGGCGTTCATGTCTTAGTATGGTTATAATAACTCATTAGAAAGATATTAACCACACGTTAGTGTATAAACAGTAAAGTACATCTTCAAAGTACCAGTTTACAAAATACAAAGTACAATGGTATACTACAGTTTTCAATAACATCTAGTGAAACCAGGCACACACTCAGTTACAAGTTTTAAAAATACATTGGTTTACAAATAGGACGGTTTTATGGGAATAAAACTACTTTTCACATACCACAGAAAATATGGGATTTTTTAGAAAAGTTTTCTTATTCAGAATACGAAGACACCCATGCAAACATAAAGACTTATGTACTCACTTAACTTATTGTTGATACTCTCTTTTCAAATTACTTGTATTATCAGGGAAATAATAACAGGTACTCCTCGAGCTTTTTGAGAAGATGGAGCCATTATGAGTCTTATCTTCTTCCTTTGTATAACTGTTTTGGTTTCAATATACAATGATTGAACACATGTAAATATTATACTTTTAAATACAATGGTTGTTTGTACTTTGATTACTATGATGCATGTGTTGTGATACTACAAATGAAGTCCTCCACCCCCGGACATTTCCGCCGTCTGGTTTGGGGGTGTGACACCTTATGATGGTTACAAGAGTCCTTTAATCTTCAAGAAGCTTAGTGTCACAAGTGTCACACCTCTAATGGCTCACAAACACCAAGTGCAAGAGAATAACTTTGAAGAGATGGGAAGGAGTACAAAAAATCGGCCAAGAACCCTTGAGGATCAGTTCACCATGTTTTTGGGGCCTTAGGGGTTCCTTATATAGTGGGGCTATTAGGGTTTTGAACTAGGAAACCCTAATCTGACTGCCTAGGCTCTAAGCAGTCCATGGACTCACTCCTTAGAAGCCTTTGACGATTTCTCATGGGTTTCCCCATAGATTTCATCCACTCTAACTTCTATGGAGTCCATTAGCCCAATATTCAACTATCACACAATTGACAGTTCTAGTCCCCTTTATTTAATTAATGTCTTTTAGCCACAAAACTAATTCTTAATCAATTCTTGAGTAATATCAATTAAACAATATGATTTCTCCTTTAATATATTATTCATATAATATATTATTCATATAATATATTAATAAATCATAATTAATCTTTCTCATCATAAATCGTCATATCAAGTTGCTTTGGTGAAGGCAACCCAAAAGGACAATGCACAACCAGGTCAAGTATATACCAAATATAGTTACGGGCTTAGACACTACTCCAACAGTCTCTCACTTGGATAAGTCTAGTAACTATAATGTAAGTATAATCCGATTAGCAATCGTAGCTTCTCAAAGATGCTTTCGAACTCTGATCTTATCAGCAACCTGTCCTTTAGATAAGGAATCATATATTCCTCCATTCTAGATATCGTATGAACTGAGACATGGATTTTAATCATACTCTCTTTTCATGTGTTGTTTCCTGATTTCTGATATATGAGGACTTACAACAGACTACAATTGAACACATCAACTTAGTCCCAGCTCGGCCAAGCGCTTAGGGTGTCATCACTATATCATCAAGGGGCCCACAAATATCGCTTTTATCCTATTTTAGGTAAAAGGAATGGATAAACTTTGACTCGAATGCTCGCTTGTACCTACTTATCAAATCACACACGACAATATGTTTTATAACACCAAGTTATTGGTGTGTTTTCATATTATCAATGTGCAACGGACGTGCAGAATACAACTTACACATCTCGGTTTTAAGAATATAAGATATTATCGTCTCACCAATCACTCGTGATAAAATCCATGAAGCGCTTCAAATGAGTGTGGGATTAATCCAATACTCTAATCATATAGTAGCACTCATGAACTCTGCAGCAAACTTGTGCTACGTCTAAACACTTTAGACTATCTAAAGACGAATTCATGACAATCTTCTTTCATACCTACTTCGAAAGTATGAGCGACTGTGGAGGGTGGGTTTGAATAATATTATTATTTGGGAAGTCAAAACACGCAAAGTAAAACACAAGAATAATACTAATCCTATATGTCCCCAAACCTTTGAGTATAAATAAAACATTTTATTTAATCACCATATTAATTACTCATTATTTGTTGTTTCAGGTAATCAACTTCTTACTTGAGTTATAAAACACTTGTCCCTTGCACCAAGCATGAACACGATGTTTACCTATGGTCTTTAATTTGTGAAATAGATCAAATAAACACATTTCCAATGATGCTCATTTGGCAGTTCCTAATCCTAATCATTAGTGTGATAATACAAAATTCTCGCCACTACTAGAATATGTTAGATTCTAACATTTTATGCAACGGTCCTTTCATAATATCACAGTGCCAAAGTCACCAAGACATAGCTAATGAATTTACAAATTGCTCTATTGGAGATTGTTACAAGACAATTACATAGTCATGAAGTCTCGCATTAAAAGTACATTCCTTTGAACATCATTTTTGCATAGAAGTTTCTAATCTAGACATCAACTCTTAACGTCCAACTCCCAATATGGAAACATTTCCATATTTCCCATATGACAATTCATTCTAAATAGAATCTTATCTATTCATAATAATCTCAATATGGTCCATCCATGACTATACTTCCAACTGTCCACAAGCTACCAATCCTTGGCGAACCTTAGATTGTCCTTGACAATTGTTTAATTATTTTGGTCAAATCTGGTTCTAGTCCCTTTTTCCCTTTTAATGCCATAGGCTTTTAGAAAATTTTAGAACGGTCAAATATTACAACATATGCAATCTATCCTATACAAAACACGTATGGAACACGATTCATAATGTCTTACATAAAGGCATGATACTTTATTAGCCATTTACCATCATATTTCTATTTACCACGTTCTCACAATTTGAACTATGAAGAGGGATGTCGTAATCATAATCAAATTTTGAGAACATAATTAATATATCCTTGGCTAAATTTGATTAAAATTTCTTGATCTAAGCTTTTAGATTGGAAACGAAGTAATACATTATCTCCCTTAATTATAGCAAAACTACTTTTTAACCCTTGCAACTTTGCAAAGTGAAACTTTTGTTTTCTATAATTAATATTGCCAACTTACACTTAGATTATATGGTGTATGTGTTCCTATCCATATGAATTTGTCATAACCATAATCGTAAGATAATGTTTGTGAAAAATCCAAACGCTTATGGACATAACTTGTTCATATTTCATTTCTTGTCATCAAGGGTCCCAACATTGTTTCCAATTTATTTAGCAGCTCACCTATACTAGTCAATGTACTTTCATTGAACAATGTGCTTACCTTATGCAGTCTATTGAGAACTCGTAGAACTCATATGCATAATCAACTCAACTGGATTGGCAGAAAAACAAGAATATGTTAACACGATAGGTTATAAACCTCAATTCGTGTGCTAGTGTTCAATAATAGGTTTACTCTTGATTAGCTCTTGAGAATTTTTCAAGATCTTTAAGACTCCCACTGGCCTCTTGATATATAAGATTCTCTTATCAAGAAACATTTCTTGACAAACAAATATTCAAGAGTTAGTGCGGATTCTTATCAAGACAAACATTACACATAGTTGGTATTAGTTGGTCTTTGTCTTATCCAAGACATCACAATTTACCAATTTCAAACGTGCAAGAGTAAGAAAAACAATTTTTCTACTTCACATTTGATGAGTGTGTTAGAACTTCTTAAGATGTGTCACTCAATTCACAATTTTTTAGTGTGACTCTAAGACTTGATTTTGGAACGAAGTATGACGCATCCTTTTGATTTAACCATTTCAACAATTTCCGATTCCTCTTCTTAGCTATACTAGTGCACTAAGATTTCCTTATATGATTAATTGTGATATGGTCTCATAATCAACAAGACGATCATAAAACACGATACAAAAGTACTCTCCCTTCTTCTTAGATTGGATAAACTTTTATCTTTCTGCCTAATTGATTCTTCTTATTCGTTCTGCCACACATTGAAACTTTTCAATGATCCATAATCACACTTAATATTGTAAGAATAACCACATTTACTAGACTTTTAGTAAATCATCACGAATAATTTTATCGTTCTTTGTGGTAGACTTGACCAGTGCACAAC
This sequence comes from Lactuca saligna, assembly GCF_052625555.1. Taxonomy (NCBI): domain Eukaryota; kingdom Viridiplantae; phylum Streptophyta; class Magnoliopsida; order Asterales; family Asteraceae; genus Lactuca; species Lactuca saligna. Next base: position 161,438,205 of record NC_136423.1, on the reverse strand, counting down.
ATTGTGTACCAATTCTCCTAGTCCTTCTCTTGACTCTTTATTAAGGAGTTACTCTTAATTTTCCAAATATGAAGGTTCTCATTCATCACACAATACAAATTGAATGATTCCAAATTTCTATCCAGTTGAAACTCGAGCGACAACAATCTTTCCTTATTTGGTAAATTCTTGACATTACCACAAATAACATAACTAAGAATCACATCCATTTCAACATTGCTAAAGCTAGAAATACACAAACGTCAATTTTTCATACATGTCATTGCAAGGAAATAAATAAATAAGACAAAAACCAAATTTTATTTTATTTATAAAAGGTGCGGAAAAACTTGTCCTTACAATGCAACTCAAATGAAAGCTACGCTATTACATATTCCTAAGCAATCTATCATAAATCTAAAAGTAGCAGCTTAAAAAAAATCCGATCATCGAATCATGCGATCGGAATCCATTTATTCGTGATCAGACTCAACTCACTTCTTCTTTTAAGCTTCCTCTCTTTTCTTTGATTCTACAAAACACCAAATGTAATCTTATCACATCATGTATTAAGAGTCAAAAAATAGGAACTTACAGATTTAGTTAATGGATTTTACCTGAAGTAGAGCCATACATCTTTACTCTCCCATCTCTTACATCTCTCAGGTAGACATGGTAGCTTCATCTCCAATGCCCCTTCTCTTCGCAATAAAAGCAAATTGACTTTTTTGGAACAGCACACGGAACTACCTTAGACTTTGCCTTTCTCTTATGGTAAAACTTTTCAACCATGGCATGCCTTTCGTTTCCATTTCCTATGTTCATGGAGGTTTGGAAGCCATACCTACCAATCAACTTTGCTTCTCCAGTGTGCCAAATCATTGTTTATTCAGCAGCAACAAGAAAATAGGTGAGATCGATTAGGGTTACATCGTGGTCTATCATATAGTACTCTATTACGAACTCACTATATGAGTCAGGAAGCAATTGGCGAACCTAGTCAACAGTCAGCTTCTCATAGACAATGACTCCCAACACTCTTAACCTGTCACTATGCAGCTTCATCTCTAAGACGTGTGCACACACTGACTTTCCTTATTCATGTTTACTTGCCAAAATGGCTTGAGTGAGCTTGAACTTTTCAAGCCTTCGAACTTGTGGGTTAGGGAGAATAATAGGAGGAGGTGGAGGAAGTGAATAATGATCTCTAGTTCCTCGATCGAATCGTCGAATATCATATTCATGTGGAAAGCGTGTTCCAAGGGATTTGGGAAGACCATAGTTGTTATACTTTGACAAAAACAAAATGGGAGAAAATTCAAGTTAGTTGATTGAGTCCTTAATAAAACACCCAAATGAGATATTAAGGCCAAGACCCAACACAATATTCTACAATCCGGAAGAGGGATGCCATAATCCGGTCACAGAATATTTGAAGGTAAGTGAATAACGATTCACTAATTTTCCAACATGAAAAACGAAAATAGAGATTAAGTTTTAAATGTATCGAAAACTCCTAGATCTTTTGAGATTCATTGAACTTTTCAATAGCATGTTTAAATCTCTATATGCCCCTGGTTTTGTGGCTGGGATGTCGAGGATAACAAAACAGGGTGTGAATAACCATGCAAATATACATGGTTCCCCCATTGTTATAGTCAGTTAATCGACATGATGGTTAGCCATACACGCTCCATCGATCTATCACAAACATCGAGTCACCCTTTGACACCTTTACTTTGAGCCCATTTAATGTGTCGATTAACCACACACGTTCCACTAACGTCTTCGCAAGGGTACAAAGTGTAATTTCATGGAATTGCATCAAATTCACTTTTGCCTAAAGTAACTAAGACTAGGAAGTTTTTAAAAAAAAATAGTTACTTTATAATTCATTATACTTTTAATGGAAAGGGTTTACCCTATCCTACCCATTCGGCTAACGACCCTCCACCAATCAAGGAAGCAGTGGGTGAGAGTGGACACCCATTAAATGGTCATCTATAGGCCATAACCTTACCCCCACCCCTCCCTTATAGATCGGCTTTGTGAATGAGGCATACTAAAGGTAAGACTAGCATTTAGGTTATGCATATATAATATTATACTTTTAATTTTATATATAGTATAAGGGTGTATTTTACACTTTTAAAATACTATGTGGTCTAATTTAATAAATTACACTTTTAATTTGACTAAATGTAAACCATATCACTATGGATTTATTAACTCTCTTTTAATTATACACTTAATTAATTTAATAAAACCATAAGGGTGTAATCTGAACTTTTCAAAACTTAGGGTTTTGAAATTTAATATTTTAAAATTAAAATTATTATCAAAATTTTAAATTCCAAAACTTGATGACAAGTTTGGAATTTTTCGAAATATTAGGGTTTAGAATTTAAATATTTCAAAATTAAACTTTTAATCAAAAAATTAAACTCCAATACTTGAGGCTAAATTTTGAAACTTTTCAAAAGTATCTAAATCAAATTACAAATAATTAAATTAATCAAATAATTGGTAATTATCTAAATTTGACCTAATTCAATTTCTAATAATGATAATTCAAAACAAAATTACAAATAATTAATATTTATCTTATAAAACAAGTAATTATCTTAATGTTGATAATTATCTTCTATTTTGGTAAGGATAATCACCAAATATTAATAAAATTCATATTTTATTAATGAAAAACATTTTTTGGTAATTTTCCGACAGCAAAATAGGTCAAAACCCCGAAAAATATGGCATCTGATACTCCAACTCGTCGAGCCAACCTTGGACTCGTCGAGTTGCCAGTGAACTCAGCGAGTCCATATATGGACTCCACGAGTCCAGCCTCCATATCTGAGATTTTTTGATTTCCAGCTTTGAATAATCATGTAAAACATCAAATACATCAAACAAACAGTCTGGCTTTGATACCACTGATCGGTTTTAAGAAATACATCAATCCTATGGTGTACATGCAAACCCTAAAGCTTTTGGATCTAGTTTGTCTAATGAACATGCAATAATCATCCAAAGATCATAAACCCTAGATATAGCATACAATAAATGATTTAACATGTGAATTAGGATTTAGATCTTACATTACAATGGTTACAAGAGTCCATTGATCTTCAAGAAGCTTAGTGTCACAAGTGTTACACCCTAATGGCTCACAAACACCAAGAGAAAGAGAATGACTTTAAAGAGCGGGGAAGGAGCACCAAAAACCAGCCCATAATCCTTGGGGATCAGTTCACCACACTTTTGGGGCCTTAGGGGTTTCTTATATATTGGGGCTACTATGGTTTTGAACTAGGATACCCTAATCTGACAGCCTAGGCTCTAACCAGTCCATGGAGTTACTCCTTCGAAGACTTGGACGATTTTTCATGGGTTTACCCATAGATTTCGTCCACTCCAGCTTCTATGGAGTCCATTAGCCCGATATTCAACTATCACACAGTTGACAAATCTAGTCCCTTTTTTTTAATTAATGTCTTTTAGCCACAAAACTAATTCTTAATCAATTATTGACTAATATTAATTAAACTATATGATTTCTCCTTTAATATATTATTCATATAATATATTAATAAATCATAATTAATCTTTCTCTTCATAAATCTTCATATCAAGTTGCTTTCATTAAGGCAACCCAAAAGGACCATGCATAATTGGGTCAAGTACATACCAAATACAGTTACGGGCTTAGACACTAATCCAACACCTGTCACCATCAACTTAAATACAAAATGTGAACGCTACAAAAATATTATAGTCTTACATCATGCCCAGCCTCCAACAACCTACCATTTCTTGATTCCTATCATACTATGGTCTACGCACAATATTGCAAACTGACCCACTCTGTCCTAATCATCTGAAAGAATCCATGAATGCTATGAGTCATCCTGCAGTCTCACAACACTTACCATACTATCTGACCGCTATTGAATGCTACAACTATCCCCATAGTCTTACGACACTTTCTCCCTAACACAACTGCATCCCGATAACTTACACTCAACCCATCAATACAAAAACCCGCAGACTCGAGCACACACTTGACGGAACACCTAAACTAAACTCAATTCATGAATAGAACCCCAACCTGATTCACCAAATTCTGTTATCAAGTACAGAGAAGACACAATACACATGCGGGGAAGTTTTACCGAACTCCCAACTCACACAACCCTCAAACCAAACAGCCATTTGGGTCGCCTTTCTTCTTCACAAGGATGTGAAACTTATCCCAATTTCGAAACCACTCCCGCTTCTGAATCCCGGGATGATTCTCCCCAACTTATATTCGACTAAGTCTTCATGATACATGAAAATTGAAGCATTCCCAATCCTTCTCACTTTGCATTGATTGATCCGATAACAACCAATTTTTTTCCAACTAGTGCTCCATTACTAGCCAATCCCAAATTATCACACACTTCTAATAACTAGATGAAGACTTCCTGAATTCCAATGAAACCGCAACCCTCTGGTCATCAGAATATGTCGCAGTAATAAGTCTTGGTAATGTAAATCTCGACCAAGTCCTCCCCTACCTCCATTATAGCTACTATAGCTGCTGCGACAGCCGTCTCAGCAAGGGTTCCATAACGCTCGTCGAAATACATAGCCATGGCGGTCATGATAGACCTTAACATCTTCGGCAACTGTGCCCGGAAAAGAGCAGCAACCTTATCGTTCAAGATCTCCCAAATGTTTAAAAAAGAACGATCTAATGTGCAGGGACAAGGTTTGAAAACTCAAACCTTGAATGAATGCTTAAGATTAATGTCTGCTTACTAATAAATATTCTAGTCAATCCTGGCAAGAGCACTCAAGTATGAGCTAATGTAATCAACAAAGTATTCAAGATATTTAATGAAGAGAGAAGATAATGATCAAAGTAATGTTAATAAATAAAGAACAAGAAGAATGTTTGAGAGAATATTCAGAAAGATGAAGTAACTTGGATATTTCTTAAAAAGAGTGAAAAATGATCCGTCATTGATTTAACTTTGAAATATCCTATAAATAGGAGTACATGAAACATCGTACTAACCAATTACAATCAAAGAACTGAATAAAAGAGTTACATCTGACACTCTGATTATCCATGTTTGACAAATAAAGGTAAGTCCTATGACAAGTTAAATCAAACAAAAGACAAATATAGTTAATGAAAAGAGACAAAACATTGATTCCGAATCAACAAACATTCCAGACATAAAGTCCATTCCGGAATGCCTTCACTTCCAATCTTCATATCACCAACATATCTTCCGACATAAACAAATTCTGGACCAATCTTCATTTCGGAACACCATTTGACTTCGGAATTGACATTTGAACTTAGGATTGCTAGAGGTTCATTTTCAATTTTCAATAATCTCCCCTTAAGTGAACTTAGCAATCATGTCAGCTTAGATAACTTCTTCCTTGATGAATGTCTAGGCTCTGAACAACCATTCTGGAACTTTCATATACCAGGTCAGCTGACTTATAAACTTTGCTTTGACCTATTCCGGAGCTTCACACTTGTATGCATAGTTGATCAACTTTTGAAGTGCTTTGGTGGGAACCAAGTGTTTGTTAAGAAATCCAAAAAAGATCTTCTTATTTGTTTTCCTTGTTGTGTAAACAAACCCTAGAACCGGTTCATCAACTAGACCATCCGTAAGCAGTTCGGCTTCAGGAAGCAAAGTCAATTTTTGCAACAAACTCTTTAGTTCCTTATAAGTGAGCCAATTTCACACCCCAAAACCGAGAATGGCGGAAACGTTCTGGGGCGGAGGACGTCATGTAATGTATCACAACAATGTAAAGTAGTAAACAAGCAACAACATCATCCATTGCATTAATAGTATAAATTTAATTACAAGTGTGTTCTTTAATAGTATAAGACAACATAATAACTAATAAAAATAAAAGAGGAGTCTTGATTTCTCCGTCTTCACAAAACCTGGTCGTCGTACTTGTCTATTTGTGACCTGAGAATACAAGTTATTTTGAAAGCGAGTATCAGTGATAAAGCTGGTGAATTCATAAGTATTAATGTGTCTTTGATTTGTAAATACTGTAAAGTAAAGACTTGTAAACATTTGGAGAAAAGTATGAAAATGTTAGTAAGTAATTGTAAACGTTTGAAAACCCTAGGAAATCCTATATTTCCTACTAGTATAAAAGTAGCCTTTTATCGAGGCCTGACTGTTTTTGAATATTTGTTTCTAAAATTCCAACATTTATCCATAAGTGTGTGGTAGTTTAAAAGTTCCAAAACTATAACACAATGATGTTTTTCATGCCTAAATAATAGATTTATGTATGTATAAAATCGCTAAGGCACTTGATGACTCTGTAAACCAACATATTCTTAATACTCCCTGTGAGTCTTTTGTTTAAGTAAAACTGGTTAAAAGGGTGTTTATCCCGAATTGTGAACATGCTAATAATACCCCATGGTATAGTTATTACCCCCTGAGCATGATTGAGTTAAATGTATACTACTACGTACAAGAATTGTTGTTTCCACAGTTTGTAAGTTTCTCATAACCATACTAGACGTGGTACTAATGTCGATATTTGTCACCCCAGACCTACCGGTCTAACTGGAGCTTACAGTTTAGGTGCGGGTTCGTCAAACCCATATAAATCTATACACAAATTCGCGCTCTCCCTCTAGGAGACTCTGGTTAAAGATGGGGACCTTCGTTTTGGTACTAACAAAGCCATATGTCTCACATGATTGCTAACAACAAGTTCACGAGTAATATAATGAAATACCTTTTGTATGAAAACATTATCCTTGTTATGAAGAATGCATACTTGTAAATAAAATGTTGGTATAGTTAGATCCGTAAGTGTTCTTATACTATAGTATTTTAGTATGTTCTCTTTGTCATAGTATATTAGTATGTTCCTTTGGTTATAGTATTCCATGTTATAATATTTGTATACGATAGTATTCTCCTAAACTATACCTATTATAGTTTACTAGTATGTTCCGTTATGGTAGTTGAAGAAATGAATGTACACCTTTGCTACTCAAAGGTATTGACCTGATTGATGGAACTTTTATGTCTATATATGTATACATGATATATAACTAATATTTAGATGACATTCGGACGAATAACCGATACCCTAAGGCCACATCCCAACAAGGAAAAGGAAATAAAGCGAGCTAGCCGTCCTAAGTCCTTTAAACACTACTTATATAACTATACATATATGGGCATGCATTTGACAATATAAAAGTATAAAAGAAGTTTTGTAATACCTTTGAAAAGTTTAATAACGAAGAAATGATGACTTGATGTCAGTGTATACAACGATTTAAAAAGTAGTTTATTTGATAAGACAGCGTAGAGTAAAAGAAATCCCTTGTTCGAAAACATAGTTATAAATCGCATGTGATTGATTATATAACAAAGAGTATAACAAAAGATTTATGATTTTCACACGATGATAATCATGTTTTTACTTGTATTTCCCCCCTTAAAGTGTATAAAATGCATTTATAAAACATTTGAAAGTATAGTTATAAGGGTTTGAACTCACTTGATTGATTGAAGAAGTGAGACAAAAATCGAGCAGAACTTCGACTTGGAAAAGCTGATTTCCTTGGGAATCTCGGAAATCTCATGAATCTCGGGAAAAAAAATCCTTTGGAACTTGAAGGTGAAAACCGGGGCTTCGGGAGGGCTTCGGGGGCTTAAACGCAGAGCTTCGACGCGAGAAAGAAGAGAACAGAGCAATGAAACCCAGATCCCTTGAGATCTGTTTATAGGGGCATATTTTGTGTGCCTCGTCATGGAAAAGGGTGTGCCACGTCGTGGTGAGTCAACCTTATCATCTTCCATTAACTGGATGCCCTCGGTCACTTGCCGGGTCGCGGCAAACTGTGCCACGTCGTGGCAAGCCTGACAGCCTCGGATTTCAGGTCTCGAACTTGTAAAATCCGTAACTTTCGCGTATGAGCTCTGTTTTTGATGTTCTTTATATGCACGCGTAGGTAAGAATATACTCTACAACTCTCGTTTAGACTTCGTTGGCTAATTTTGAATTTATTTTTAATTATTTATTTTTAACAGGTCGGGACACGAAAAGTCCGTTAAAAATCCATAACTTCTTTATCCGATGTCCGTTTTCATCAGACTTTTTTCCATTGCGCTAATATAGTTGACACCTTCAACTCTCATTTAGATTGTTTCGGCCAAAAGTCTCTCGATCTCTAATTTTAGTTTTTATATGTCTACTCCTATATCCGGATCTTGGAAAATCATAACTTCCTCATATGAAGTCAGATTTAGACGTTCTTTTTACGTACCTTTACGGTATAATGTTATCTACAACTTTCATTTAGATACTTAAGGTTAAAAACTATTGTATTGAAACTTCGGGTTTTTCGTTTAATCGGTGTTGTCGGTTTTGTCGGAAATCTTAGAATGGTTATAACTTCTTTGTTATAACTCGGATTTTTGTGTTCTTTATATGTATGAAAACCTTGTTACGATTCCTACCACTTTATTTAACCCAAATAAGTTTTTAGGAAAGTTATATTTTGACCTAAATTTGACTGGTGTTACATTACATTGTCTCGAAATATCGGGTTGTCACAGCCAACTCGTAGTTGCATCTGCAAAATTCCATGACATAGTCTTTGAGGAAACATAGGGCAGCATGGTAAGCTCCAATCTTGTTATCATCGTTTTCGATTCCTCGAAAATGAGCATCTAATTTAAGGATGTCATTCAGGTTCATCGATGAAAAGTCAGCATCAGAGATGGTTTGGAAAGTTGGTTTGTTCCGGATGATGTGATACCAAAACAATTGACAGTCAAGCTCAAATTTCACCAGGATATTTCTTCTGAACCCTTGAATCTTTGTAATTATCTTCCTTGTTCACACTTCCTTTAGAGGTTGTGAATTCTTGGAGTAGAATGTTTTAAGCCTTTCTCGCTCAATCAGGATGATCATCTCTAGATTGTCATTAGGGTGAAGAGGAGCGAACATGATGTAGAACTTGCTGTAGGGAGAGAGAGGAAGATCGAGCTGTTCGAAATCATTTATCGGAACCTCATAATACATGAAAGGAATGATTTCATGATCGTGAAGTATGTGATGGGTTTTGAGCATTCTAACACTTCCTAAGTGTACATGCAACCCTAATAACCTTGGATCTATGTTTTCTCTATATACATGCAAATTTCTTTTCAAGGTTATTTCCTAACTAGCATGGCATGGGGAATATATGAAACATAAAAACTAGTAGAAATACATACCTTGTTGTTGCTTGGATTCCTTCAAGACTTTGTGAGCCTAGCACCCCAAATGTTGTGCCTCAAATGCTTCACACAACACCACAAAACTTGGAATAACTTGAGAGAATAAATCTAGTACTTTAAAATCGGTTATGCCCTCTCTAGTAACCTTAATAGCCCCATTTCATTAGCCAAAGGGTTCCTTTTATAGTGTTGTCACAATTAGGGTTTCATTAAGAAGACCCATAATTATCATGACTCTTCATTTCTCATGACCCATGGGTTTGTAACTCCCATGGACTATCCATGTAGCTCCAAATGGTTACATCCATAACCCATAAAACCATGGATCATTAATCCACCATAAAAGAATTGATGATTGTCATAATCAACCCTTATGTATTTAATTAGTCTCACTTTGATCACCAAATTAATACTAGATTAATACTTGATCAAATACTAATTAAATATTACTATTATTAATATATTAGAACTTATAATATATTAATAATCATAAGTACCTTTATTCTCTCATTTAGTCTATCCAAGTAATGCAATGCCATGCAACCCAAATGGACCATGCCGGGTCGGGTCAAGTTCATACCAAATAAAGTTATGGACTTAGACACTATATCCAACAGTCTCCCACTTGGATAAGTCTAATAACTATATTTGCAAATATAACTTCAAAACCTGACTAGCAATCGTAGCTCTTTCAAAGTCTCTCAGAACTGAGATGATGATGATACGCCATTTAAGATAAGTGATCATATAATCCTCTACTCTCATGATATCAGCCGGACAAACACATGGAACATGGTCTTACTTATTGTCCAGCATTTGTTTCTCGATCTCCGATTTGTTTCGACATAGAACTAAATTGAACACATCAATTAGGTTCTGACCGGGCTCGGTACATGGGTCAAAACCAAATCATCGAGGGGCCCAGATATCGCTTCTATTTCTACAAGTAACAGATAAACTTCGACTGATATGCTTGAACTAACTACTTGTTGAATTACTCACAAAGGTACGTTTTATAACATCGAGTTACCAATGCGTTTTCGTACAATAATGAATAACCAACTCACAGTCAACAACTCATATATCTAGGTTTAAAGATTTATATGATATTACCGTCTCACGATCACTCGAGATAAATTCCATGAAGTGATGCAAGTGAGCGTGGGTTGAATCCAATACTCAGCCCTTATGAGTACTCATGAATGTTGTAGCAACCATTGTATTGTCCAAAGCACTTTAGACAAATCATACAAGCAAAATTCATGACAGTCTTAAATCAATACTTACTTCCAAAGTTTGACTGACTGTGAATGGTTTGAATAATATGATATATATATACCATAACATAATTATTCTGGAAGTAAAAACATGCAAAATTGAAACATAGTAAACAATCAACACAAGATAGTAACACATTACTCATAAATAAATAACAACTTTTATTTATCATCAAATGTCAATTAAATTTTACAAGTTTCAGGAATCTAATTATTGAAACTAATATCATCCTTCAGCCCAATGCGCCTTGCATGCTTTAAATGCTTAACCCTGCTCAGTCCCTTCGTGAGGGGATCTGTCGGGTTTTCATTTGATGATACCCTCTTTGCCACGAGGAGTCCTTCTTCTATTCTATGTCTAATGAAATGGTATTTTCTGTCAATGTGCCTAGATCTCCCGTGATCTCTTGGTTCCTTCGCCAAAGCAACCGCACTTTCACTGTCACAGAAAATTTCTATTGGCTCCTTTATAGCTGGTACAACTCCAAGGTCTCCAATGAAGTTCTTTTAGCCATATCGCCTCTTTTGCTGCCTCGCTTGCTGCTATGTACTCTGATTCACAAATCGAATCAGCTACTGTCTCCTGCTTGGAACTTTTCCAAGTAATGGCTCCTCCATTTAGGATAAAGACCCAGCCTGACTGAGAGCGAAAATTATCCCTGTCAGTTTGAAAGCTAGCATCACTATATCCTTCCACCCTCAAGTCATCAATGCCTCCGAGGGTAAGGACCCAGTCCTTAGTCCTCCGCAAATACTTGAGAATGTTCTTTACTGCTATCCAGTGTGCCTTGCCAGGGTTCCCTTGATATCTACTGACCATGCTCAAAGCAAAGGCCACATCAGGGCGAGTACAAGTTATAGCATACATGATCGAGTCCACAGCGGAAGCATATGGTATCTGACTCATTTCAGCTATCTCAGCCTCTGTACTCGGACTCTGAGTCTTACTTAGCTTGGCATTACTCTGGATTGGTAACTCTCCTTTCTTGGAATCTTGCATACTGAACCTCTTCAGTACCTTTTCCACATAAGCACTTTGACTAAGTCCAATTAGTCTCTTACTCCTATCTCTCAATATCCTTATCCCTAGGATATAGGCAGCTTCCCCAAGGTCCTTCATAGCAAAACATTTCCCAAGCCAGGCCTTAACCTCCTGCAAAGTTGGGATGTCGTTTCCTATGAGAAGTATGTCATCCACATAAAACACCAAGAAGCTAACTATGCTCCCACTAGCCCTGACATATACACAAGACTCATCCTCACTTCTAGAAAAGCCAAACTCTTTGACTTTCTCATCAAAGCAAAGATTCCACCTGCGAGATGCTTGTTTCAATCCATAAATGTATTTTTCAAGCTTACACACTCTATTAGGGTACTTTAGATTGACAAAACCCTCTGGCTGATCCATGTAAACATCCTCAGCCAACTTCCCATTAAGGAAAGCGGTTTTGACATCCATTTGCCATATTTCATAGTCATGAAATGCAGCTATGGCTAACAGCACTCTAATAGACTTAATCTTGGCCACTGGTGAGAAGGTCTCATCATAGTCAACTCCCGAAGTTTGAGTAAAGCCCTTCGCAACCAATCGCGCTTTATAAGTGTGTACTTTCCCATCCATGTCGGTCTTCTTCTTGAAGATCCATTTGCACCCAACTATCTTACGACCTGATGCATTGTCAACCAAGTTCCAAACTTGATTGTCATACATGGACTGAATCTCGCTGTCCATAGCCTCCTTCCATTTCAAAGACTCAGGGCCTGCCATGGCTTCCTTATAATTATTAGGTTCATCCAAATCTATTAGTGTACTATCACTGATAAATGTATCACCTTCAGTGGTGATGTGATAACCATAATAAAATTCAGGTGTGTTCCTCACCCTAGTGGAACGTCTTGGAGGTACAGAATCGTCTATCGGCTCAACAGGAGTTTCCTCCTCAGGTTGGCTGACAATATTTGAGGTTCCTTCACCACTTGACTCTTGAAGCTCTTCAAGGTCAATTTTCCTCCCACTGTCCCCTTGGCTTATTAATTCTCTCTCACGAAAGACTCCTCTTCTTGCTACAAAGACCACATTATCACTGGGTCTATAGAAGAGGTAACCAAAGGGTCTCTATGGGTAGCCGATGAAAATACACCTCTCGCTTCGGGGCTCAAGCTTATCATGAGTCTCACGCCTCACAAAAGCTTCACAACCCCAAATCTTTATGTGGTCCAAATTGGGAACTTTCCCAATCCACATCTCGTGAGGTGTTTTGGCAACCATTTTAGTAGGGACTAGATTAAGGATATGGGCGGCAGTCTCTAAGGCATACCCCCAGAAAGAGATTGGTAAAGAAGCTCGACTCATCATGGAACGAACCATATCTAGTAGGGTTCGATTGCGCCTCTCAGCCACACCATTTAACTGTGGTGTCCTGGGAGGTGTCAATTGTGAGACAATCCCACATTACTTAAGATAGTCAAGGAACTCAATGCTAAGATACTCTCCTCCCCGATCGGATCGGAGCATTTTGATGTTCCTGCCCAATTGATTCTCAACTTCCTGCTTAAACTCTTCGAACTTTTCAAAGGTTTCTGACTTATGCTTGATTAAGTAAATATATCCATATCTATTGTAATCATCAGTAAAAGTCACATAATAACGATTAGCATCTCTTGTAGCAACTCTGAAGGGCCCACACACATCCGTGTGTACAAGGTCCAACAAACCTTCACCCCTATCACAAGTACCTGTGAAGGGTGACTTTGTCATTTTTCCAAGTAAACAAGACTCGCAACTATCATCTGACTTGAGGTCAAACGATTCCAAGACTCCAATATTTTGGATTTGGCCTATGCGTTTCTTGTTAACATGTCCAACACGACAATGCGACAAAGATGCTTTATCCAAGCTATCAGAAGAATCAATATACAACACATTATTTCCTAGATTGTCTACAACATTCACGGCTTCATATACACCATCACAAGGTATTTCTTTAAAGTAAAATACATCATTGTAATAAACATTAATAGCACCATTTTTATTATCAAATGAAAATGTAAAACCTTGTTTGTACAAGCCATGAAAGGAAATAATATTTCTCGCCATTTCGGGCGAGTAACAACACTTATTCAAATCTAACATTAACCCATTATTAAGCAATAAAGAATAAACTCCTATCTTGGTAACAGGTGATGCTTTCCTGTTGCCCATGACTAAGTTTATCTTCCCATGCTCCACTGGCTCACTTCTTCTTAGTGCCTGCAAATCAGTACAAATGTGAATACCACACCCTATATCAAGCACCCAAGAATTAGCATTAGATGAGTTGTTAGACAATATTATGTAAATACCTGCATGGGTGGGTTTAACCTTCCCATCCTTTACATCTTGTAGATATTTGGTGCAGCTTCGCTTGAAGTGTCCCTTATCTTGACAATAGAAGCACTGTGCTTCCTTTGGGTTCGAAGAAGGAGTAATGGGACCTTTCTTTGTCCCATTTGAAGAGGAACCATCAAGAGTCTTACCCTTGGTACCCTTTGAAGGGCTTTTCCTCTTCTTACTCTTCCCTTGCCCAATTGCAAGAACAGGGGCTGTTAAAGGAGTAGAAGTAGCAACCGCTTTACCCTTAAGGCCATTTTCAGCTGTCCTTAAGAGTCCTTGAAGTTTGCTAAGTGTGACTTCCTCCTTATTCATATGATAAGTCATACGAAACTGATCATAACTTGAAGGTAAGGAATGGAGAATGATGTCAATCGCCAATTCCTCAGGGAAGTCAACATTGAGCTTTAGCAACTGGTCAACGAACCTCTGCATCTTCTGCAAGTGACCGGTGATGGGTTCACCATCCTTCATCCTTGCGGTTATCATGGAGGAAATGATTTCATACCTCTCTTGACGCGCGCTCTGATGGTACCTTTCCATTAGATCTAGGTGCATCTCATAGGGGTAGAAATCTTCATAAGATTTTTGGAGTTCCGGAGTCATTGTGGCCATCATGATGCAGGACACCTTGGTGGCATCCTTCTCATGTGCAATGAACTCCGCAAGCTCTTCTGGAGTAGCAGTGGCTTCATTAACAACCTTAAGCTCCCTATCAAGGACATATTCTTTGTCCTCATAGTGGGTAATCATCCTGATGTTTCTGATCCACTCATTGAAGTTGGATCCATCAAAGATGACCTTACCACACAAGTTCATTAGGGAAAAGGAGCCTGAAGGGTTTGAGCCAGCAGCGTTATTGGAAGACATCTGGAATAGAAGGAAGATAAGTTTCATTAGATTAAAAGTCCTTAATAAGTCACCCAAATGAGATATTAAGGCTAGGATCCAACAAACTATTTATAGGTGGAAGAGGGATGCCGTAATCCACACTATAAAATATTTGAAGGTAGGTAAATGACGATTTACCAATTTCCACCATAAGAACAAAATATTTTATTATTAGGTTTTTTTATTGGTTTTGAAACTCCTAGATCTTTTGAGATACATTGAACTTTTCAATGGCATGTTTGAATCTCGAATGTGCCCTCTCAAGTTTGTGACTGGGATGCCGAGGATCACAAACAAGGTGTGAATAACCATACAAATTGACTTGGTACCCTTAACAATATTACCTAATCGATGTGCCGGTTAACCACACACGCTCCACCGATCTATAATAAAGTCAAGTTACCCTTTGCCACTCTTACTAGTCCAAGTTAGTGTGTCGGTTAACCACACATGCTCCACTAACGACTTGGTAAGATACAAAGTGTAATTTTATGGGCTAGCACCTTTTCACATTTTACTAAAGTAACTAAGATTGGGAATTTATAATGTATAGTTACTTTATAATTCATTATACTTTTAATAAGAATTTAAAGTCGTACCCTACCCGTTCGGCTAACGACCCTCCACCGATCAAGGAAGCGGTGGGTGAGAGTGGACACCCATTAAGTCACCATTTTATAGGTAACAACCTTATACCCCCCTTATAGACCGGCTTCGTGAATGAGGCCTACTAACGGTAAGAACGACATATTCGTATACATATCTATATAATAAAATTATAATAATAGTATAAGGGTTGATTTTTAAACCTTTTAAAAATCTAAGGTTTAGTTTGGAATTAAAGTGTAAGACTTTTCAAATTCCAAAACTTGAGGGCAAGAATTGAAACTATTCCAAGTCTCTTGAATTTTGTAACTTATGAGTTTTATTGGTTCATAAAAATGAAGACTCTTCATTTTATGAAACCTCTTTAGTTCTTTAAACACAAATAAAAGAAGTGACCTTTGGTTATCCATAACTTGAGGACAAGTTATGGACACCATCAATACAATTAAGATCAAGAATTAAACACACATGGTGGTTACACATAATTCCTATGATCTTCTAAAACTCACAAGAACACAAATTCATGTCAAGCAATTTCAAGAAATCATATAAACATACATAATACTTTGAAATTGTTAAAAGTCATGTAAAATGGATTAACATAATCATTATCATTTTAAAAAAACAGATTTTACAAGTCCAAAACAGATTGGGATAATGATTCTAATCCATTTCCAGCAACAAAACTCGAAAAATCTGCCCAGCTCGATCCTACTCGGCGAGTGCATTATCCTACTTGGCGAGTAGGATGAATTTGTTCATGGACTCGGCGAGTCCTCCCCATGGACTCGGCGAGTACAGTCGACAGATGCAGAATTTTTCGTTTTTCAAGCAGTTTGCATCACGTATACAGAAAACAATCCTAGGCTCTGATACCACTGATGGGTTTTGAGCATTCTAACACTTCCTAAGTGTACATGCAACCCTAATAACCTTGAATCTATGTTTTCTCTATATACATGCAAATTTCTTTTCAAGGTTATTTCCTAACTAGCATGGCATGGGGAATATATGAAACATAAAAACTAGTAGAAATACATACCTTGTTGTTGCTTGGATTCCTTCAAGACTTTGTGAGCCTAGCACCCCAAATGTTGTGCCTCAAATGCTTCACACAACACCACACAACTTGGAATAACTTAAGAGAATAAATCTAGTACTTTAAAATCGGTTATGCCCTCTCTAGTAACCTTACTAGCCCCATTTCATTAGCCAAAGGGTTCCTTTTATAGTGGTGTCACAATTAGGGTTTCATTAAGAAGACCCATAATTATCATGACTCTTCATTTCTCATGACCCATGGGTTTGTAACTCCCATGGACTATCCATGGAGCTCCAAATGGTTACATCCATAACCCATAAAACCATGGATCATTAATCCACCATAAAAGAATTGATGATTGTCATAATCAACCCTTATGTATTTAATTAGTCTCACTTTGATCACCAAATTAATACTAGATTAATACTTGATCAAATACTAATTAAATATTACTATTATTAATATATTAGAACTTATAATATATTAATAATCATAAGTACCTTTATTCTCTCATTTAGTCTATCCAAGTATTGCAATGCCATGCAACCCAAATGGACCATGCCGGGTCGGGTCAAGTTCATACCAAATAAAGTTATGGACTTAGACACTATATCCAACAGTATGCCTTTATGGTAAAGTGGGGATAATCTACGCATTGGATAAGGATTATCCTTGAGAGCTTGGAGATGAATGGTGTCCTTTAAAGCTTTGTAAATTTCCTCCTGAGACCATCCAAAATTTTGCTTTGGTGGAGGTCCGGAGTGGAGGGCATGATATTCGGAAGTAATGGGTTTCTTGCCTTTGTCTTTTGTTATGGCAGAGATGGTATGCGCCATGTTCTCATCAATAACATATTTTGGAGCAGGCGTTAGAAGAGGTTCTTCCGGATTGTCATTAGCGATCCGGAGTGGGAAACCTGGTCGATTGGATCAATTCTTGGAGCTGGAATAGGAAGTAGCATTGAAGGGGTGGCTCGGAATGCTTGAGTGGTGAGAATTGTTTTTGGCTTAGCCATTTGCATATCCCTGAGAAGAGTATCAGGCAAAGAAGATGGCCAAGAAGTTGCAGACCAGATCTTCTTTTCTTCTTCAGTCAACACTTTCAGAAAAGGTTTGTTTGGAGCTTCGAGACCAAGTACTCCTATAGAAGCATACTCTTTATCTTCACTATCTTCTGCTTTTGAAACATTGGGAGAGGAGTCGGAAAGGATTTTCATTTCATCATCATCACTTTCATCCTGGAGTGTGAACTCCGCAGCAGGTTTCCTGACTTGGCTAGGGACTTCTCCCCCTCTTGCATCGATGGCATGAGAAACTGGTGCAAGTAACAGTGAACCTTTTAAATCAATGAATTTTAAAACACCTCTTGAAGACCGATTTTGAGTTGACGGGTGAGAGAATCATAAGCTTCGGAAGTTGGCACTTGAGATGAAAGATGATCGAACAGATGTCCAAGGATGGATAGCATCTCATCAAACTTTCAGTTTGGAACATCAACAATGTTCCAAGTAGATCGAAGCAATTTGATGAGAACTTGTTAAATAATTAGGTTCATCTCATCCTTCTTTTTGATTTCCGTCTGCAGCCTCTGAATCTGTTTCTCATGACGAACATGGGTCTGCTTGATGAGATCATTGGTAGCAGCAACCAAGTCATCATGAACTTTGAGCATTGTAGTGATTGTATCAAGGCAGTGTTCAACAGAGGCATCATACTATGCTTCAACTTCTTCCATCGAGTGTTTGAGCCGGAGTGAGATCAGTTGATCTAAGTTTGCTTCCCTTTTGGCTATGGAAGGTCCGGATTGATTGGATAAGGACTGGATAATTGCATCAAGTTTGGAGTCCAGTCCGGAAACCAGTTGATGAATCTTGGTGTTGAGCTCTATGAAGGAAGTTTCTATGGAGGAGACTTTGTTCATGGTATTTGATATATTTGTTTGTATCTCAAGAAGAGAAAACAGATCGATGTAATCTCCAACTGAGGATCCAGTTTTAGATTTTCAGAGTGGAGGTTTTGCTTTGTGAGATGTTGGATTGGTGCAAGGACCGGGCTGAGTTGTAGCATCACCTTTTTTAAGCTTGATGTTGGAATTCGATTCATCATCCAGAGTGGATGAGGAAGATCCGAAGTCAAATGCAGACTTAGTTATAAATGGCTTCGACTGGAATCAGAAAGATGACACAAAGTGAGTATCCGGAACTGTGGTACCTTCATCAATTAGCATGACTTCTTCAAAATGTTCTTCTTCCACAACAGTTTGGAAGTGAGTGACAAGAGGATTCACGAGAGTTTCTTGTGAGGCAAGCTCTCGAACAGCATCATCATCAGTAGGAGCAATGAACGGTTGATTTCTTTGAATTGCTCGATACTTCATTGAAATGAGAGTAGCTTCCACTTGAGATCGTGTAAGATCCGGACGTCTTAACACAACCCTGTCAACATAATATTCCCACAATGGATCATTAGAAACTGGTCATCCTATACTCATTCTGGGTATCAGACTAGTTGTGGCATTCGAAGTCGGAGGGACAACTCCAGCTTTGGAATGCTTGGGGTCCGTAACAGGGGTTCCGGAGTTGTGCGTGAAGAATAAAATGGGATAGAAAAATTTGACTCATGGGTGTGTTCCAGGGGGCAAGGAACTTTTTTCAACACCTATATCACCTTGTTGGGAAGGAGAGGGTGGTTTATTAGCAGACTCCCCATGTGTGTGTGCTTGTGGTACTCAAACATTGAAGGGTACCTTAGATAAGTGGACAGGTGGGGTGTTAGGACGGCTAGAGTCAGCTAGAATGTCTTGAGCTCCTTCTTGTCGAGAGGAAGAGTTGAATTTGGATCTCCTTTTAGGCTTTGGGTTGGTGGGAGAAGGCTTTCGTTTAGCATCCTTTTTGGTTTGTTTGGTCCGAATGATGTTGGCTTGGTCACTTCCGGAGTGGGCTCAAGGAGGACTTGGGTAGACTGTGTTCGGATGTACACAGTCGAAGTCTCCAACTGTTTTTGCAAATGGATTGATCTGGAAGGGATAAGGTCCAACATATGTTGAGGCAACCTTCGCACAGAACCAAAAGAAGATTGATCCGGAACTTTATAAGATTTAACAGCTTTAAAAGTAATGTATACCTCCGGAAGAATCGTTGCAATAGGAATAGGTTTGGAATATTCCCTGTAGAGTTCCTGAATTGTCAAAGCCCGGAACCTAGGGCTTGAAATCTCATTAGATTTCCTCTTGATGGAAAACTTCTGAAAGTCCTTCCATAACACTTCTGGAAGATCTATAGCATTTGTCCGACCAGAGAAGATACTATAGACAACATACAGCCAATATTTAATGACATTATCTGTTCCACCGTGCTTGCCAGATAACCCACGATTTATGAAATGCATCAACATTGTCCAAAAACTTGAGACATCCGAATTCTTGAAATCCTTTGCCCTGTAGTCTTGGGTGTACCCAATACGGAGTGACTTTTGAGGTTTCGGAGAAAAATATCATTTGTGATTCCGGAGCAAAGATTTGAAAAATCCGGAGTGAAAAACCATTAGACATTTTATAAATTCACAAGTCATATATGAGAACGAGTTTGGAGATTTGATTTAGAAAAGAAGTTCTGAACCATGTTTGAAAAACCATTCATGACAGAAATTTTGCAAACGTTCCGGAGTAAAGGTTGAGAAATCCGAAATGGTATTTTGATGTTCTATAGCCATTTTTTAAAGAAATTTCGGTACATGGTTTGAAAAGGTCTTGAGTATGAAGTACAACACCTTTCCGGATTGGAATTCCAGGATGACTTTATGAAGTAGATTATGTGATACAAATGTGATTAGAATGACAATGTGGACTTTGAGCAACAAATAATCAGGATGAACTGTACAGCTTAAATCTCAAGTGATGGTTAGAAATAAAGACAAGTAAAATGATAATATGTATTCCGAGATAAAGTAGTTTCGAGATGAAAAATATTTTTAAGATCAGAACCAATTTTCTTTCAAATACTTCCATCAAAGAGAGCAAGCCTCTTGAAAGAACTGAGGATCTGGCATTATCTGTACCGTCCCAATTCCAGGTATAAATTTAATTAAAGAATAATTGGTCTTATGACCTACTCGGAGAGTTGGCTGCCCTACTCGCCTAGTAGCAGTGGGAATGGAACAGGTGTTTAGTGACCTACTCAGCGAGTCCACCAAGGGACTCGGCGAGTAGGAGCTGGCAGATGAAACCCTAAATTCTGGGGTTTTACACCCTATTTAAAGGATCATTAGCCTCCACCAGCCTCCCTTTATGCCTCTTGTCCCTCTCAAACCCTAAAACGTGTGTGTATGTGTTCTTTGGTGTCCAAGCTTGAAGGAGTAACTTTGGTAGGAAGCATTTGAAGAAGAAAGGAAAACCAAGGCCAGGAACTCGGGAAAGCTAAGGGATTGCATCTGACATCACTCTCTGGAAGGTAATAGGATATTCCTTAAGCTCTTTTCACTTTGAACCTCCCTTGGATGGGTGTTATGAAGGACTCTCCATGTTTAAG
The DNA here is from genome assembly GCF_052625555.1 of Lactuca saligna. Taxonomy (NCBI): domain Eukaryota; kingdom Viridiplantae; phylum Streptophyta; class Magnoliopsida; order Asterales; family Asteraceae; genus Lactuca; species Lactuca saligna. Next base: position 161,417,225 of record NC_136423.1, on the reverse strand, counting down.
CTAAGATCTGAAATTATAACTTCAGATCTGGACTTCCCTTGACCTCTAGATCCATAAAGCTCAAGATTGTGCAAGGTTGAAACCCTCCCAAGGTGTAAAACTCCATTAAAGATCTTAGATTGATCATTTCGGGCCTTTAGAGCCTTGCATGTACGTAAAGATTGCAACTTTACGTAGTAAACGTGCCTTAGGAGCTTGGATCTGTAATTTGGGGCCTTGCCATGACTTAAAGAGCATTTGCATGGATTAAGATCTACATGGACTCGGCGAGTTGATTAAGGGACTCAGCGAGTCCGTTTAAGATGGCCATGAACTCGGCGAGTTCGTTGAAGATTGCCTTGAACTCGGCGAGTTGGCTAGGGTTTCTCCTAAAATCTTGGCCGCATATGAACTCGATGAGTTAAAAGGAGACCTCGGCGAGCAGGTCGAGGATTCCACGACTCCTCACTATACTAAGGGTTCAAAGGCACCAAGGCCGGCCCATTTGATTTGATATCCTAGTAGTTATTGTTATGTTGAGTTTTAGTTAGTAATGCATGCCAGTTGATGTGCTAGTCGGGTAGATCTGTAGGACTGGCTGTGATACTGATTGATTATCTGTATGTTTATTTATCTGTTACATGCCGACATATTATATGGGGTGGGTTGAGGTTGTACTGCTTCATGCGGTAGCTAACAAACCCGAGAGCATTCCAGATACGAGCTGAGGGCCCGATAGGCATTCCAGACTCGTACTGAGGGCTCTACGGCATTCCAGATACGAGTTGAGGGCCCGGTAGGCATTCCAGACTCGTACAGAGGGCCCAATGGTAGTCCAGCTTGTAAAGTTGTGGACCCAGTGCATGCTGTACTATTTTGATTGATATGATATGCTAATGTTGATATTGCTATGTAGACTGTATGTGTATCGGTATTTTGGGGGTAACTCACTAAGCTCTCAGGCTTACAGTTTCAGTTTATTGTTTCAGGTACCTCAGGGGATCGCGGCAAGGCGAAGGCATGATCGTACAACTCCTCCTATTGTGTTATGTTTCTGGGAAAACTTTGATATAAATGTATTTTGAAAACAAAGTTGTAATGTTTTGATGAATTCGACATGTTTTTAAAAATTTAAATTTGGCTAAAATTTTGAGTGTTACAAGTTGGTATCAGAGCCTTGGTTTGAGCGAATTGGAGGAAAATTTGTGTGAATCCAATCTCAAATCGAGGAAAGATTTTCAAAATGGTTTTAAATGGTTTTCAAAATAAATAAAGGAGGATGCAGGGTGTGCGATCAGCCGGAGCCAGTAAGTAGACCCCAAAATACCATACAATTATTTGACATTGTGATATGTTAGAACAGCATACTAGTACTAAGCTAGGGATCTTCAGGAATTGCATGATAGAATTGCCTGATTATATGATGCCTAATAGCCTAGGGATCCCTTATGTGAGATTGACATCATTACTGTAGTTGTCTAATGTATGCATCACAGTTGTACCTAATTAAGATCTTATAGCCTAAGAATGTTTGATTTGTCCTTATGTTATGTTCTTGTTTGATTGGGAGCTTGGGGTGGGATTGGATATTCGAAAGACTATAGGGTCCAGCGTTATGTATGGCTAGCATATAATAGTGCTGCAGGGTTGGTGGAAGTTTCACGGATAAGAGGGATTGAGTGAGATCGAGAGGTCAGTTGTGAAATATATAGCTTTCCTCTAGGAGTGAGGGTTGAGCGCTAGCCTTGTTGTACATATTGTTAGGGTGTTGTGGGGATACTTGGGACAAATATGGGTAAGTGTGGAAGGTAGTAGGGGCCCATGCTACTGAAAGCATAGAACCTATATGTGTGCCAAGTAAGTAGCAATCCCTAGGGTTAGTAGGGAGTTGACTCCCAAATATTTATATGAATTATCTAATATCTTGTGCTATGTTTCAGAATGGTGATGACGAGACGCTTCATGGTTGGATCCGGTTCAGGATCAGGATCAGGGGATGGAGGTCAGGAGGGGCCGACAGCACCTGAGCCAGTGGTGCAGATGGGTACAGAGGAGTTGGATGCTAGGATTCAAGAAATCCTGCATGATGAGGTTGCTGCTGCATTCGGGGGATCAGTTACTGGAGATGTTCGGGTCAATTAAGACCGCCATGGTGTAGTATTTCGATGAGCGCTATGCAGCCCTTGCAGAGACAACCTCCGCTGCAGCTGCATCAACTGTATCAGCAACGGGGGGAGGAGTTGGTAGGGGTTTTCAGTATAGGGACTTTGATAACACGAAGCCCCCTACTTATGATGGGACGCAGAATCCCATCAAGGCTATGAGGTGGATTTCAGATGTGGAGGGGTGTTTCTTCACCTGCTCGTGTCCTGCTGACCAGAAGGTCAGGTGTGCTCTGAACCTGCTTAGGTCGGGGGCCAAGGACTGGTGGAGACTTGCGACTGGGTCATACTCTGATGATAAGAGAGCTATTGTTACTTGGGAGCAGTTTAGGGATATGTTCCGTGCCCGTTACATTCCACGGGTTGAACGGGAGCGATTGTCACAGGAGTTTTTGAGTTTGAGATAGCATGGGGAGTCGGTGACGGAGATCACTCGGATGTTCACTGAGAGGGAGATGTTTTGCCTGGAGTTTGCTTCAGAGCAGGCTCAGATGACTCATTATCTGATTATGCTCAAGACGGGTATCCGTCAGTTTGTGTCTACCCAGCGATGTGATACTCTTCTAGAGTTGCAAGAGGCCGCCAGACGGCGTGAGTTGGAGATTCAGCAATAGTTGAGAGAACAACAGCAGGCCCCGACACATTCTCAGCCGGCGCCGAAGCGGTGTAAGACCGCTGATACTACGACTGGGGGTCAGCAGAGCCTCACATGTGGGAAGGGTGGAAAGGGTCATTCTGGTGTGTGTCGAACTGGTAGTGGATGCCACAAGTGTGGAAGGAAGGGGCATTACACAAGGGACTGTCGCCAGGCTGATCCGGTTTAGATTCTGAGGTTATGTTACCATTGTGACCAGGTTGGCCATTTGAAGGCCAACTGCCCGTTACTCGCCGCCAAGACGGTGTAGGCTCCAGCGCCGGCTAGTTTGAGGATCATGGATAGGAGACGAGTCAGGACTGAGCCTCCAAAGGTTCAGGGTCGTGCCTTCCAGCTTACAGCGGAGGAGGCCAGAGCAGCACCGGATGTGGTTGCTGGTATGTTTGTATCCTTATCTCGTTATTTTTACATCTGTTGCATTCTTATCTGTGGCACCTATGGTTAGGTACGTTTTTAGTGAACTCCTTGCCTGCTTTGGTCTTATTTGACTCGGGGGCGAGTCGGTCTTTCGTATCTCAGACATTTAGTAGGGGGTTCAGTGCACCAGTGGGCGAGTTAGAGTGTCCGTTGCGAGTGTCTATCGCCAACAAACACGTGGTTTCTGCTTCTTCAGTTTATCGAGGGTGTGACTTGGAAATTTTTGGGGTGTCATTTCCGATAGATTTGAGTCCGATTCCCATGGGGGAGGTATGCGTGATTGTAGGCATGGATTGGCTTAGTCGATTCGGTGCCATGATAGACTGTGAGAGGCAGCATGTGGTAGTTCGAACCCCAAGTGGGGGAGAATCGATTGTTTATGGAGAGGGCACCAGAATGGGATCAGGGTTTTGTTCAGCTGCCAGGGCACAGCAGTACCTTCAGCATGGGTGTACAGGTTATCTAGCGTACGTGATAGATACGGGAGCCAGGGACCAAATTTTAGATTCCGACGTGCCGGTGGTCAGGGAATTTGCAGATGTATTCCCGGAGGAATTACCAGGGATGCCTCCGGAAAGACAAGTCGAGTTCAGGATTGACCTGGTGCCGGGTGCCACCCCTATTGCTAAGGCGCCGTACCGATTGGCATCGCTAGAGATGCAGGAGCTGTCATTGCAGCTGCAGAAACTGTTGGGCTAGCAGTTCATATCGCCTAGTAGTTCTCTATGGGGAGCACCAATACTTTTCGTCCAGAAAAAGGATGGTTCACACCGGATGTGTATCGACTACCGGGAGATGAATAAGTTGACGGTGAAGAACCGTTACCCGCTCCCGAGGATAGATAATCTCTTCGACCAATTACAGGGTGCATCTTGGTTTTCTAAGATAGACTTGAGGTCTAGGTATCATCTGGTCAGGGTCAGAGAGGAGGACGTGGAGAAGACCGCGTTCCGAACTCGTTATGGACATTACGAGTTCGTGGTGATGCCGTTCGGTCTCACCAACGCGCCAGCGGTGTTCATGGACTTGATGAATCGAGTCTGTAGATCGATGTTTGATCGCTCGGTCATAGTATTTATAGATGATATTTTGGTGTATTCCAAGACCCGAGAGCAGCATGCGGGGCATCTGCGGGAGCTGTTGGGAGCTCTGAGATGAGAACGGTTGTACACCAAGTTCTCGAAGTGTGAGTTTTAGCTACGGGAGGTCTAGTTCCTCGGACATCTTGTTAACCACGAGGGGATTTTGGTCGACCCAACCAAGATCGAGGCGGTTATGCAGTGAGAGGTTTCGAAATCTCCCTCGGAAATTAGGAGCTTTCTGGGTTTGGCAGGGTACTACCAGTGGTTTATACGGGACTTCTCCAAGATCGCAGTGCTACTCACTCGTCTGACTAGGAAGGGAGTATATTTTCGGTGGGGTCCCGAGCATCAAAGGGCGTTTGAGACCCTCCGTCAGAAATTGTGCAAGGCCCTAGTTTTGACACTCCCGGAGGGAGTTGAGGATTTTGTGGTGTTCTATGATGCATCCATCACAAGTTTAAGGGCAGTCCTCATGCAAAGAGAACGAGTGATAGCTTACGCATCGCAACAGCTAAACCCGCATGAGACGAGATACCCTACACATGACTTGGAGTTGGGGGCGGTGGTGTTTGCTCTCAAGATATGGAGACATTACTTATACGGGGTCCATTATACCATTTACACGGATCACAAGAGCTTGAGACATATCATGGATCAGCCAAACCTGAACATGATGCAGCGCAGGTGGCTGGACGTAGTCAAGGACTACGATTGTGAGATTCTTTACCATCCCGGTAAAGCGAATGTACTGGCGGACGCTTTGATCCGCAAGTCAGCAGGGTCTTCCACCCCAGCGGTATGTATGAGGATATCAGTGGATTCTCCGCTGGTGGGTTTGATCAGATATGCCCAAGTCGAGGGCATCCGCCCGGAAAATTGGAAGCTGGAAAGGATCAAAAGCGAGGACACCCAGTTCGTAAAGGATAGTCAGGGACTATTAACCCGATGTGGTCGGGTTTAGGTCCCGATGGCGGGTGGGGTTAGGCAGACGGTTATGGAAGAGGCTCATAAGTCTCATTTCTCTATTCACCTGGGGGCCACCAAGATGTATCAAGATTTGAGGTTGAGTTATCCGTGGCCGTGCATGAAGCGGGAAATAGTTTGGTACATTGAGAGGTGCTTGACCTGTAGGATGGTCAAGGCCGAGCATCAGAGGCCGCATGGGAAATTGCAGCCCCTAGAGATTGCCATGTGGAAATGGGAATAGATCATGATGTGATTTTATTACCAAATTGCCAAAGACGGCAAGGAGGTTTGATGCTATATGGGTCATCGTGGATCGATTAACCAAGAGCGCCCATTTCTTGGCTATTCGAGAGGGCTCATCGGCCGAGAAACTGGCCGAATTGTACATTCAGGAGATTGTGTCGTGCCATGGGGTTCCTGTCTCCATTGTCTCTGATCGGGATGTCAGGTTTACCTCTCGCTTCTGGCAAAAGTTTCACGAGGAGCTGGGCATGCGGTTGCACTTCAGCACAACATTTAACCCGTAGACCGATGGCCAGAGCGAGCGGTCTATTCAGGCCCTCGAGGACATGTTGAGGGCATGTGTCATTGATTTCGGCGGGAGCTGGGACTCCCACCTACCGCTTGTGGAGTTCGCCTACAACAAAAGCCATCACTCCAGTCTGGGCGCCCCGCCATTTGAGCTGCTGTACGGGCGTAGATGTCGTTCCCCGATCTATTTGGGCGAAGTTGGACACATGGTGATGGGTAGTACGGAGGTGGTTTTGCATACTACCGAAAATATCCAACAAGTTAGACAGCGCTTGTATACCGCTCAGAGTCGATAGAAGAGTTATGCCAACAAACGCCAATCCGAATTGGAATTTCAGGTGGGAGACATGGTACCCCTGAAGGTCTCGCCCTGGAAGGGCGTGATCCGCTTCAGCAAGAAGGGAAAATTGGGTCCCCGATATATCGGACCATTCAGGATCACTGCCAGGCTTGGCAAGGTGGCTTACAGGTTAGAGCTATCGGAGGAGCTTAGTCGGATACACAACACTTTCCATGTTTTGCAGCTGCGAAAGTGCGTTATGGATCAGTAGGCGTTGGTGTCGTTGGATGATATTCAGGTCGATGAGCGCCTGAACTATGTGGAGAGGCCCGTGGCCATACCAGAGAAAAAGGTGAAGATACTAAGGAACAAGGAAATACCTTTGGTGAAGGTACAATGGGAGCATCTGAAAGGATCCAAATGGACGTGGGAGGCAGAGGCAGAAATGCGAGAACATTATTCGGGACTATTCACCGCAGCAGACTTCGAGGACGAAGTCTAGTCCAAGTGGGTGAGATTTGTAACGTCCCGATTCCAGGTATAAATTTAATTAAAGAATAATTGGTCTTATGACCTACTCGGCGAGTTGGCTGCCCTACTCACCGAGTAGCAGTGGGAATGAAACGCGTGTTTAGTGACCTACTCGGCGAGTCCACCAAGGGACTCGGCGAGTCGGAGCTGGAAGATGAAACCCTAAATTCTGGGGTTTTACACCCTATTTAAAGGATCATTAGCCTCCACCAGCCTCCCCTTATGCCTCTTGTCCCTCTCAAACCCTAAAACATGTGTGTATGTGTGTGTTCTTTGGTGTCCAAGCTTGAAGGAGTAACTTTGGAAGGAAGCATTTAAAGAAGAAAGGAAATGCAAGTCCAGGAACTCGGCAAAGCTAAGGGATTGCATCATACATCACTCTCTGGAAGGTAATAGGCTATTCATTAAGCTCTTTTCACTTTGAACCTCCCTTGGATGGGTGTTATGAAGGACTCTCCATGTTTAAGCTAAGATCTTAAGTTATAACTTCAGATCTGGACTTTCCTTAACCTCTAGATCCATAAAGTTCCAGATTGTGCAAGGTTGAAACCCTCCCAAGGTGTAAAACTCCATTAAAGAGCTTAGATTGATCATTTCGGGCCTTTAGAGCCTTGCATGTACGTAAAGATTGCAACTTTACGTAGTAAACGTGCCTTAGGAGCTTGGATCTGTAATTTGGGGCCTTGCCATGGCTTAAAGAGCATCTACATGGATTAAGATCTGCAAGGACTCGGCGAGTTGATTAAGGGACTCGGCGAGTCCGTTGAAGATGGCCATGAACTCGGCGAGTTGGATGAACAACTCGGCGAGTTTGTTGAAGATTGCCTTGAACTCAGCGAGTTGGCTAGGGTTTCTCCCAAAATCTTGGCCGCATATGAACTCGATGAGTTAAAAGGAGACCTCGGCGAGCAGGTCGAGGATTCCACGACTTCTCGAACTCAGGAAGAACTCGGTGAGTCTGCGACCTGCACTCAGTGAGTCGAGTCAACATAGACTCTTGACTTTGACTGTGGACTTTGACTTGGACCAAGGGGTTGACCAATTGAATTCTGTGGGTCTCTAGGACTGGGAGATTTATGAAAAAGGTCGTGTGGTACTTTTAGGTGGTGGAGTTCATGTTGGACCCGGGAGTTGAGCTTTCGTATTTCCGACGACATTTGCGAGGTGAGTTATCCTCACTATACTAAGGGGTCTAAGACACCAAGGCCAGCCCATTGGATTTAATATCCTAGTAGTTATTATTATGTTGAGTTTGAGTTAGTAATGCATGCCAGTTGATGTGCTAGTCGAGTAGATCTGTAGAACTGCATGTGATACTGATTGATTATCTGTATGTGCATTTATCTGTTACATGTCGACATGTTATGTGGGGTGGGTTGAGGTTGTACTACTCTGTGCGGTAGCCAACAAACCCGAGAGCATTCCAGATATGAGCTAAAGTCCTGGTAGGCATTCCAGACTTCTACTGAGGGCTCGATGGCATTCCAGATACGAGATGAGGTCCCGGTAGGCATTTCAGACTCGTACTGAGGGCCCAGGGGTAGTCCAGCTTGTAAAGCTGTGGACCCAGTGCATGCTGTTCTGTTTTGATTGATATAATATGCTAATGTTGATATTGCTATGTAGATTGTATGTGTATCGTATTTTGGGGGTAACTCACTAAGCTCTCGGGCTTACAGTTTCAGTTTATTGTTTCAGGTACCTCAGGGGATCGTAGCAAGGTGAAGGCATGATCGTACAACTCCTCCTATTGTGTTATGTTTCTGGGAAAACTCTTATATAAATGTATTTTGAAAACAAAGTTCTAATGTTTTGATGAATTCGACATATATTTAAAATTTTAAATTTGGCATAAATTTTGAGTGTTACATCATCATATCCATCTTGTTCAGAAAACCATTGAATTTGGTTTCGTCTAATGCCTTAGTAAAGACATCATCAATCTCATCATCAGATGGAACAAAAATGAGTTTAGTATTACCATTTAAAACATGATCTTTTATGAAATGGTACCTTATGTCAATGTGCTTCGTCATGGAATGCTGAATTGGATTGTGTGAAATTGCAATGACACTTTGAGAATCATAATAGATAGGAATGCATTGAAAGCGGTAACCATAATCCAAGAGTTAATACTTCATCCATAAAACTTGATAGGTACAGCTGGCAGCAACAATGTATTTAGCTTCGGCTGTAGAGAGTGCAATGCAGTTTTGTTTCTTGGATGACCAACTAACCAAACGATCACCTAAGAATTGATAGCCTTTTGATGTACTTTTTCTATCTAATTGTAGATCACCATAGTTTGAATCAGAATAACCTTGCAGTAGGAACCTCTCATTTGTTGGGTACCAGATTCCCAAGATTTTTGGTACCTTTAAGGTATCGGAAAATTTGATTAACAGCTAAAAGATGAGACATCTTAGGGTTGACTTGAAATCTGGTACACATACATGTAGAAAATATGCTATTCGGACGACTAGTTACGAGATAAAGCAGGGATCCAATCATTCCTTTGTACTTCTTTTCATCGACTGCTACACCTGAAGGGTTGGCAATGATTGCGACAACCCGATATTTTTCAAATCAATGTAACATTCAAAAAGTCAAATACAACGAACTATTTGTAATCAACAAAATTAGCTTCAAAAAAAAGTGTTCTAAAATCTAAATTGGGATGCATAAGATGTTAGATATCGTGCCAAGGTTTCCAAAAACATAAAGAACACTCAAATCCGAGTCATAACAAAGAAGTTATGACCAATCGAAAATCCACGACACACCCGGTAAAACATTGCTAAACGTAAAAAGTGAAACTTCAATAAAATACATTTTAGCCTTAGGTATCTAAACGAAAGTCATATATTATGTTAAATCGTGAACGTGCATAAAAAGAACACCCAAATCGGACTTCGTATGAAGAAGTTACGAATTTTCTAAGTTTCGTAATAGCGGTAGACATCTAAAAACACGAAATAGAGATCAAGCGCTTTTAGCCGACGCAACCTAAACGAGAGTTCAAGGTCTCTACAATAGGAGTACAATGGTAAAAAAGACAGACGAAAACGGACGTCGAATAAAGAAGTTACTGATTTTTAACGGATTTATCGTGTCCCGGCCTATTAAATAAAATATAATTAAAATAAATTCAAAATTAGTCGACGAAGTCTAAATGAAAGTTTTAGATTATTTTCTCACCTTCGCGTGGATATAAAGAACTTCGAAAACGGAGCTTGTACGCGAAAGTTACGAATTTTAGAAGTTTTTGGCACGCATTTCAAAGCTTATCTGAAGGAGTACGCCCAGCATACTGAATGGAGGGCCTCGGATCTGCCACATCGCCCCTACGCCTCTACACCCCATCCCATCCGAAGTCTAGTAGTCGATGATGCGGTAAGCAGTGATGTCCGAGTACGCCCCGCGTACTTCGGTGTACGCCCAGCGTACGAGGGCAATGTTCCTCACCTATAAATAGGATGCGAGACCTCCGATTTTCCTTGCCCATTTCTTCCTTCTCTCTCATTCTTACTCCACATTTAGCATCCCGAGATGATCCAGACTTCCCGGTTTCATACCCCAGCCCCGACGAAGGTCCGAAGCCCTGAGATTCCCGAGAATCTCGCCACATTCCGGTCGAGGTGCCGCTCGAGAAAAAGCTCGTTTTCTTCGAATCATCACACTTTCCAAGTGAGTTCATACCCCTACTTTTCAGGTCTTTTCATGTTTTAGGGGGGGGGGGGGGAATACAAGTGCAATATGAGAAAACATATCGCTTTATATAGATTTAAATACAACATCTATATTTTTAAATACTTCGATATCAACATTATACTTTGCATGGAAAGTTAGTATTTCATTGAGTTATTATCACCAAATGGAACACACTTTCGAAAAAACTATAATGGGTATAGTTTGCGAGTTATTCATTACATTCTTACGTAAACATTGTGAAAATGAAATACTTTCATCTGCATGAAATGTAGACTTTCTTTTTCGTAAATCTATTTATACTAAGGCTTAGCTTTTCAAAGCCAAAAGTCCTTTTTGGAAAAGAAAAAAAAAAGCAAAAGATGTTTGGTAAACTAGTTTTAGAAAGCTACTTTTAGAGTTTTTATACAAGGAAATCAACTTTTTGGAAAAGTCAGGAAATCCTGACTTTTCGTAACTTTTCAAAAAAGGACTTTTGGCTTTAAGAAGCTAACCCAAGCACACCTTAAGTGTTGTGAGATTTCAACTTCAACGTACTCTCAAGTATGCATTTCAAGTCCTGTATTATAAATCATAATCTCTCAGAGGGAGAGCATGATACTTGTGTATAGATCTATACGGGATTGACAATCCCGCACCTAAACTGTTAGCTACAGTTAGACCGGCAGGTTTGGGGTGACAAACGTCATAACACTACAATGCCTGAAGAACGTTGTTACAGTGTAACATCCCAAAAATCACGACTAAAATTTTCTTTTAAAAACATAACTAAAACCATATTCATAAAAACCGTATCATAAATCATAACATAATTTCGTAGCATTAATTCAAAATACAAACTTATTATCAGAGTAAAACATCCCAGGCTAGCTGACTATGGTGTGTGCACTGCAATCTTTCCGAGCTCCTTCTTTGAAAACTGAGTTCCTAAAACCAAAAACTGAAATTGTAAGCATGAAGCTTAGTGAGCTCCCCCAAACTACCACATACCATACAATAACATATAAAGCACATACTGGGCCTTGCCCACTGCATCGGACCGAGGTCCGGACTAACTGGGGCCTTGCACCCTGCATCAGACCGAAGTCCGGACTAACTTGGGCTTGCCCCCTGCATCGGACCGAAGTCCAGAAACTGACTGGGACCTTGTCCCCAACATCGGACCGAAGTCCGGACTAACTGGGGCCTTTCCCCCTGCATCGGACCGAAGTCCGGACTAACTGGGGCTTGCCCCCTGCATCGGACTGAAGTCCGGAAACTGACTGGGACCTTGTCCCCTGCATCGGACCGAAGTCCGGACTAACTGGGGCCTTGCCCCCTGCATCGGACCGAAGTCCGAACTAACTGGGGCCTTGCACCCTGCATCGGACCAAAGTCCGGAAACTGGCTGAACATAGCATGGCATAACATATCAACTAGCATCAACACATATACTGCATACTGCATCGGGCCGTAACCCGATGCACATAACACATAACACATAACACATAAATCCTATCTGAGCCACGAAGGCATCAAACATACTAACTACTGCATCGGACCGAAGTCCGGAAACTACTGCTAACTGAACGGGTCGGCATTGTGGCCTTAGACCCGTTCCTACTGGAAGGAAACTCACCTCGTGAACTGGCTGCTGAGTGTATGGATCTGGAAGCTATCTGTTGCTGCTCCGGTATCTCCCCGGCTACAATTCCACAAATACACTCAATCAAATACTAATAACTGCATTGGGGTAAAATGACTCTTTTACCCCTGGCTAAAGTCAACTCTCTCGGTCAAAGTCAACTTACAGTTGACCTGACTCGCCGAGTTGGGCCGCCAACTCGCCGAGTCCCTACTCTCACTTCTCAACCCTGCTCGCTGCTACTTGTCGAGTATGGCATCAACTCGACGAATTCCCTTTCGATTCCAAAACTTAGGCTATCTACATCTGACTCGCCGAGTTATATGAACAACTCGACAAGTTGTTCTTGAATCTATGAAGATTGCCTTAGACTTGCCGAGTTGTATGAACAACTCGTCGAGTCCCTCCATTACTGAGTCTAACCTCCGGTTCACTGAGTCCATTCTACTACTCACTGGTCTCCACTCGGAATCACTCAAAGGGGAAAAATCGGGGACTCGCGGCTCGACTCGCCGAGTCCGAAGAACGACTCGCCGAGTCGCAAGCATGCAGATACTAAAAACTCGATTCTGCTTGAATCCAGTGCATATAACTTGTAGATCGGGGCTTCTTATGCTCGATTAACACGTAAAGATTCTATCTTTACGTGTCCATAAACATCCATGGAGGTTAAAAGGCTCAAAAGACATAATAAAGGCTAGATCTAAGGTTCTCATGCAAGGAAACTTCAAAAAGGAGATAGATCAGGGCTCTACAACTCTTAAATGAACAGATATAGGGATATCTCGACCCAATAATGCATCCAATCAACTATAAAGCTTAGAAAATACACTAAACTAGCCTTAGAGGTGTTCTAATGGAGGTTTTAGGCAAAAACAGGATAATTCCGGGACATACCTCAAAGAAATTTTACTTTGGCCTTGGATCTTTGCTCTACACTTCCTCTTTTAGGTCCTTTCTTCTTCTTCAATCCTTCAAAAATCCACACCAAAACACTTTAATCATACAAGGAATGGTTTAGGGCTTCTCACAAGCTCTCTGAGGGTGAAGGAGGCGAGTTGGGGCACTTATAATTGCTTAAATAGTGAGCAAACCCGGGTATTTAGGGTTCTCTTTGCTCAGACCAGACTCGCCGAGTCACCTTGGCCGACTCGCCGAGTCGGTCGCTTACACCTCGACCCGGATCCCGTTCGGACTCGCCGAGTCCCTCCATGGACTCGCCGAGTCTCCCCTTAAAATTGGGGTTTTCTTTCTTTTCTTGACTTTCCAAACTTTGAGTGTTACAACTCTCCCCCACTTAAACTAAACTTCGCCCTCGAAGTTTGCTACGATCCACCGACTGCGATCTGCCTCCAATACCCCACCGCTTATTCTAACACCAGCTACCTACCTTCGCTGGCCTTCCGCTCAGTCATTCAGACTAATGGAAATCCTTACCGATAATAATCTCGGGTCCATCCTGACCCCGAACATTCTGGAAACGCAACCAACTCAACCGACAATCTTTCTGATACTCTCCAAATACTGCACTGACCCCGTAGGGGTTCACCCCTTCTTTCCTTACATGATTTCCCTTGCCTTCCCAAGGCGATGCTCCATAATTACCTACCTCTTCCGTCACTATGAAGACCTTGTCTCCACCAAATCTATTACTCCCGCTACTCCCAGTACGGGTCATCGACGCCAGTATCCACTGGGCATTCTTTCTACTACCATTTGGTGTTGCGCACCCCACGAACAACTAACTGAATCCTACCATACGCTGCATACTCGCACTGCTACTGACTGAAAATTCTACTATTCCAAATCTGGCTTCCGGATGAACTGAGACCACCCAGGTCCAATTAATAAGAATGAACTTGAAGTCCGACAAAAAATTAATACTGCCCAAAAAAATACTGCAAACATCTGAAACACTGAACTGCCTGGAACACTGAACTACCTGAAGCATTGAACTGCCTGAAACACTGAACTGCCTGAAACACTGGACTGCCTGCAACACTGGACTGCCTGCAACACTAAACTACCTGAAACACTGAACTGCCTGAAACACTGAACTGCCTGAAACACTGAACTGCCCGCAACACTGAACTGCCTGAAACACTGAACTGCCTGAAACACTGAACTGTTTGAATGAAACCTTTCTTTAGAACTAGCTTCCACTAAACATCCTGTTACTGCGGTCCTAACGGCCTCCCGATCCAACCGACTGGTTCCAATCGTCAACAAATCCAATACTATAATAATGGCTCCCATCCTAATGGTACCCCTTAACATACATGAATCCCAATGGTTCACTGCTTCCCTGATCTCATGACTGTGTTGACAATCAATCTGTCCCATGGTTAGCTCAACCATGACTAAACTCTAGAAAATTCGAAATCCAACCCGTGGACTTCTATATGCTCGCTGCTGCACACGAACTAGTGGGTACTACTGCTCCCCCCCCCCCCTTGTGTCCAGATAACGCGCTCATGTTGTCTACTAACCTGGAGAATGCTACGGCTACACCCGTAGACCTACAACTCCCTAATACTGTATGGCTGCTAGTGAATCCTACGACTACCTCCGCAGGCTTACATCACTCTACTACTATCTGACTACTAGTGAATGCTACGGCTACCCCCGCAGGCTTACAACACTACTACTACTATCTGGCTGCTAGTGAATGCTACGGCTACCTCCGCAGTCTTACATCACTCTACTACTACTATCTTACTGCTTACTAGTCACTATTCCGAGGACTTCCTGACTATCCCTAGCTCTGCTAGCAATTCCATATCCTGACTTCTCAACATCATTCCTCAATCATCGGATTCTACATTTACCTCGACATCTTATATCCTTGGTGAAATTAGCGTTCCGTCGAGGAATTCTTCGACTTGGTCCCCAAACCAACCGTCTACTAATCCAGAACATGAAACTAACATTGGGAAGTTTCCAAAATTTCAACTCCAGAATCCACACAACCCTATATGATGTCTCTACCACTGACTACTAACACGGGAACATCTCTTGCAAACCTTTCTCCAGATCCTTCTTCTGACTCGATAGAGTCCTATCGGCGGTCCTCCAACCTGGATTCCTAATTAGCTACTAACCATATCAATTACATGAACTAACTGCTGGGAAGTTCCCCAAACTCCAAATTCTGAACTCCTTGATCCACCCATTGCTATGCTACTATCCTTTCTTTTCAAGGATCGCGTATTCATTCCGGGTCAGCGTGCTCTTGCCCTCGCATACTCGGAGGGTTCTCCCCCACTTCGATCCTGCCCACACCTCACTGCTCAATGAATAGAAATCCAAATCCTTGCTACCATTCCATAATTAATCTGCTGAGGAATCCCACGCTTACCATAGCTAGGGATCTAACCATTCCATTTCTAAAACTTATACGGCTCCAAACTAGCGAGACACACCGAGTCCCTCCAAGGCATGCTACACTTATTGCACCCTAAGTAACCTTCTACAGTATAACCTATCCCCTAACTACTATCCAAATATCCAAGGTATGCAGATGGCATATAACTCGATCACAATCAAACCATTCACAATAAAATGCTCATACCGATAATGATGCAGAACCATAACAATATAATCATAACATAAGCTGATAGAAAGAGGAAGATTCATACCCACATCCTGCTCTAAAGAACCCCCAAATCCTCCTTCTTTCCGAGGCCTCCGATGATACTAAAGCTGCTCCTCCCACTGAGCGGGGCAATTTGCCCTGACATGACCAGGCTGATGACAACGATGGCATAACTCTACTCCTATTGTGCATTCTTGGCGTCTATGACCCTTCCATCCGCATCTGCCGCACTTAGACTTGTTGCGCACACCAGTCCATGCTCCCTTCTTCCTCGTGCAACCATCTCGACCCTGCGGGCCCCTGGCACCAACTACGATAGTGTCCAACTGCCCATCCTACCGAACTAGAACGAAAGACCACATCCTCTTCCTTAGCTGACTATCCGAGTCAATCTCCCGTTCACGGGTCATAGTGACCATTTCACCCACTGCCTGGACAGTTGAGGTCTGCCTTTCAATCCCGATGACCACTCTATCGGTGGTACACCCAATGGTGTTTGGTAACTCTTCCTGGAGAGCCTGCGAAACCTCTGCAGCAATCCAATCTTGTAAATGACCCTCCTGAAAACATGATGCACCATTCACTTTTGATCCAAATCTACAAAAGCTAGTGGTAGGATCCTCCTTCCAAAAGGATCCCAGAGACCCACAAGCTTCGGGCTCTTGATGAGCCCCCACCTGCTCTGCTACAATCTCGGCCCGGAGGGCCTTGAGGCGGCTATCCAAAAGCTCCACAATAGCCTCCTTAACCGAGTCAAAAATCACAGGAGTCTGATCAATGATGTTGCGCATAATTTCTGCTGAAATAAACTTTCTCGTCCAATCATCAATCTTTCCGACTCCAGAGTCAGAGCCAGATCCCTTTCCGGCACTTGAACTGCCCACTGGTATCTCTCACAACGTCACCATGCTGAAAATTTAGCACAAACACTATCAGAATACTTATCACTGCTGCGAGACCAAACACACGCACTACTAGGTTCCCAGTCTTGTCTCAGCCTTTCCCGAATCGAGTACGGATCCTCTGCTTTTAGTAGTACGGGCCCATACTACCTTCCACATCTATCCGTACTTTCCTCAAGAACCGCCTTGACTCCACCAGGTCCCTTTCTACTACTTCTGCTCTAGCACTACCTCATCCTAAGCTGACCCTAGGGAAACCTCTGACTCAACTCAAACCAGTCCTCAGCTGCTGAAGGCCTCCTCGCGATGCCAATTAGCCATCACCTGGATACCATCACATGTGACGAGGCTCAGATAATCCTTCGAGTAATAGACTCGTCCCTACAACGGTTAGACCCAAACGAGAGCTGTGCAATAGGGCCAAATCCAGCACTCTGAGATTATTCAACCCTGATCGCATGTGACGTAGCGTATCCACTTAATGGCTAACTCTCATCACTCGAAATCCCACAATGCACAAAGCAAGCAGCATTCAGATACAGGAAACTACTCAAGCAAATCTATTCTTATAACGAGATACTTTACTAGCATACAATGCTAAGCTCATATTATCAGGCATAACCCTAACAGGCCATCCTACTATTGTCTACACAATACTAGCATGCAAATCTTGTAAATCTAAAGCACATATAGCAGGCACATAAGGCATCCTCCTAGATCCTTAGTCCTATACTAGCATGCTGTTCTACTGAAACTAAAACTGAAACTGGAACTGAAACTGAAACTGATAATCACATAAACTTGCATGGGTAATTTGGGAGTACTTACTTGAGCTCGGCTGATTGCATGCACCACACCTTTATCTCTTTTTAAAGTTCTTTTCTTTCCAAAATTTCTTTTCGCTTTTTCCAAAAACTCTTTCTTTCCTAAAATATTTCTTTCGAAAATGTCTTTCTTTTGAAAACCTTTTACCATTTCCTTAGTTTGAGTTCAGACACATTCGAAGTGTATCCGAATCCCTCAAACCAAGGCTCTGATACCAACTTGTAACATCCCAAAAATCACGACTAAAATTTTCTTTTAAAAACATTACTAAAACCATATTCATAAAAACCGTATCATAAATCATAACATAATTTCGTAGCATTAATTCGAAATACAAACTTATTATCAGAGTAAAACATCCTAGGCTAGCTGACTATGGTGTGTGCACTGCAATCATTCCAAGCTCCTCCTTTGAAAACTGAGTTCCTAAAACCAAAAACTGAAACTGTAAGCACGAAGCTTAGTGAGCTCCCCCAAACTACCACATACCATACAATAACATATAAAGCACATACTGGGCCTTGCCCACTGCATCGGACCGAGGTCCGGACTAACTGGGGCCTTGCCCCCTGCATCGGACTGAAGTCCGGACTAACTGGGACTTGCCCCCTGCATCAGACCGAAGTCCGGAAACTGACTGGGACCTTGTCCCCTGCATCGGACCGAAGTCCGGACTAACTGGGGCCTTGCCCCCTGCATCAGACCGAAGTCCGGACTAACTGGGGCTAGCCCCCTGCATCGGACCGAAGTCCGGAAACTGATTGGGACCTTGTCCCCTGCATCGGACCGAAGTCCGGACTAACTGGGGCCTTGCTCCCTGCATCGGACCGAAGTCCGGACTAATTGGGGCCTTGCACCCTGCATCGGACTGAAGTCCGGAAACTGGCTGAACATAGCATGGCATAACATATCAACTAGCATGAACACATATACTGCATACTGCATCGGGCCGTAGCCCGATGCACATAACACATAACACATAACACATAAATCCTGTCTGAGCTACGAAGGCATCAAACATACTAACTACTGCATCGGATCGAAGTCCGGAAACTACTGCTAACTGAACGGGTCGGCATTGTGGCCTTAGACCTGTTCCTACTGGAAGGAAACTCACCTCGTGAACTGGCTGCTGAGTGTATGGATCTGGAAGCTATCTGTTGCTACTCCGGTATCTCCCCGGCTACAATTCCACAAATACACTCAATCAAATACTAATAACTACATTGGGGTAAATGACTCTTTTACCCCTGGCTAAAGTCAACTCTCCCGTTCAAAGTCAACTTACCGTTAACCTGACTCGCCGAGTTGGGTCGCCAACTCGCCGAGTCCCTACTCTCACTTCTCAACCCTGCTCGCTGCTACTCGTCGGTATGGCATCAACTCGACAAGTTCCCTTTCGATTCCAAAACTCAGGCTATCTGCATCTGACTCGCCAAGTTATATGAACAACTCGACGAGTTTTTCTTGAATCTATGAAGATTGCCTTAGACTCGCCGAGTTGTATGAACAACTCGTCGAGTCCTTCCATTACTAAGTCTAACCTCCGGTTCACTGAGTCCATTCTACTACTCACTAGTCTCCACTCGGAATCACTCAAAGGGGAAAAATCGGGGACTCGCGGCTCGACTCACCGAGTCCGAAGAACGACTCGCCGAGTCGCAAGCATGCAGATACTAAAAACTCGATTCTGCTTGAATCCAGTGCATATAACTTGTAGATCGGGGCTTCTTATGCTCGATTAACACGTAAAGATTCCATCTTTACGTGTCCATAAACATCCATGGAGGTTAAAAGGCTCAAAAGACATAATAAAGGCTAGATCTAAGGTTCTCATGCAAGGCAACCTCGAAAAGGAGATAGATCAGGGCTCTACAACTCTTAAATGAACAGATCTAGCGATATCTCGACCCAATAAGGCATCCAATCAACTATAAAGCTTAGAAAATACATTAAACTAGCCTTAGAGGTGTTCTAATGGAGGTTTTAGGCACAAACAGGATAATTCCGGGACATACCTCAAAGAACTCTGACTTTGGCCTTGGATCTTTGCTCTACACTTCCTCTTTTAGGTCCTTTCTTCTTCTTCTTCTTCAATACTTCAAAAATCCACACCAAAACACTTTAATCATACAAGGAATGGTTTAGGGCTTCGCACAAGCTCTCTGAGGGTGAAGGAGGCGAGTTGGAGCACTTATCATTGCTTAAATAGTGAGCAAACCCGGGGATTTAGGGTTCTCTTTGCTCAGACCAGACTCGCCGAGTCACCTTGGCCGACTCGCCGAGTCGGTCGCTTACACCTCGACCCGGATCCCGCTCGGACTCGCCGAGTCCCTCCTTGGACTCGCCGAGTCTCCCCTTAAAATTGGGGTTTTCTTTCTTTTCTTGACTTTCCAAACTTTGAGTGTTACATACAGGCAGTCTGTGTCAATAGCATGGTTATAAAACTCACACAGAAGTATTAAAATAAGTTTGATTTACGAGATTCTTGAATGCATTCAGTATATACATTATTTTGAGTATAAATTTACTTTCATCATTTGAGCACGAAAGATACTAACGCCCTCCAACTTTTGGGACTTTTTCAAACAATATGTATACAATATTGGATTTTCTGGAAACCACATTCACCTATTTTTCACTAAAATACATACAAATTTCAGTACAAAAACACTTATGAACTAACCAACTTAATTGTTGACACCTTTTCGAAACTACTTGTATTTCTCAGGGAATCAGTAATACAGGTAACCACCAGCTTTTGGAGAAGGAACGCTAAGGCGTCTATTATCAAAACATTTTAAATCATCATATTTGTAATATTCTTTTGAAACATGTATTACACGCAACAATGTAAAATTTTATTATATTTATGATGGTTGTGCTACTTTCTTTACAATATTCAACTGTTGTGGTACTACATGAAGTCACCCACCCCGAATGTTTCTGCCATTCTGGTTTAGGGTGTGACAATGACTTTGTGACTGAAGCCCATGGGTACCTTGGTAGAGTCACACGTATCCATTGAGTACTTTTTGAGGAGTTCCGAAATACACTTCTCTTGGTGAATAAAGATTCCTCTGTTAGTCTGTTTAACTTCAAAACCAATAAAAAAGCTTTACTCCCAATTCATGCTCATTTGAAATCGATTGATCATTAGCTTAGCAAAGTCAGTAACCATTGATGAATCCGTAGATCCAAAAATGATATCATCCGCATAAATTTGAACCAGCATGAGATGATTTCTATTCAACCTTCGGAACAGAGTAGGATCTAAAATACCTTTTTGGAAACCAGGATGCTTGAGGAAGTCGGTGAGAGTCTCGTACCATGCGTGAGGAGTTTGCTTGAGACCATAGATTGCCTTCCGGAGTTTGTAGCAGTAGTTCCGAAATGAGAGATTAATGAATCTGGGAGGCTGTTGAAGATATACTTCAGTGTAAAGTTCACCATTTAGAAAACCACTTTTGACATCCATCTGATAAACTTTGAAGCCTTTGTAAGTAGCATAATCAAGAAAGATTCTGATGGCTTCAAGACATGCAACGGGAGCAAAAGTCTCATTGTAGTCAAGGCCTTCAATCTGAGTGAATCCTTTGGCAAACAGTCTTGCTTTATTTCGAATAATAACTCATGCATCATCTAACTTGCTGTGAAACACCCATCTAGTACTGACAATGGAATGATTCTGAGGTGGAGGTACGAGAGACCAAACTTAATTTCTATCAAATTTTGCTAATTCTTAATGCATGGTTGTAATCCAATCAGCATGTTCAAGTGCTTCTTAATGGATTTAGGTTCAACCGTGGAGATAAATGTCGAAAAATGGCATTCATTTTGAACACTTGTGGCAGAGCGAGTTTGTACACCAGCGTTTAAGTTTCCTATTACTTGGTTCGGAGGATGATCCTTGGTCCAAACGTGTAACCGTGGAAGTTCTTGAGCAGCAGACGATCCAATATAAACAATGGGTTTGGGTTGCTCCCCCTGAATGGTTTGAACTTGTGGATGATGCTCCACCCAGAACTTCTGAACCGTAGAGGTTGACATCATCATCCGAAGGAAACTCAAGGAAATTTTCGTTATCATCAATGTTGATAGGATTGGAATCATCAAAATCAGCAACTGCATTTTGGAATCCGCCTACATTTGATTAAAGGAAAGGTTGAACATTCTCCCCCTCAATCTGAGAAGGTTAAAATCGTTCGGAATCAAATGGAGGAAGACTTGGAATCAGACCAGAGACATCTTGAGAAATAGGAACTTCCGAAGTGGACTGTTGTTTTATTCGATATTCTGAATCAATGGCTTTTTCGGAGGGTCCAAAAAGAGTTTCAAAGTCAACTTCAAGGATTGTTTGTGGGTTCGTACATACTGGCACTGGAGCATCGGACTCCATAATGTGGGTTGTGACATGTGTTTGGCCGGAATTTTGAACGAATTGTCATCGAATGTAACATCAAATCTTTCTTCAATAACTCGAGTTCGATGGTTGAGAACTCGATACACCTTTGACTTTGAAGAGTACCCAAGAAATATTGCTTCATCAGCTTTAGGTTGGAACCCGGTTAGTTGATCATGGTTGTTCTTGATGAAGCATTTGCTTCCGAAAACAAGAAGAAAAGAGATCATTAGCTTTCTACCATTCATGGCTTCATACGACATTTTTTTTAGGTGAAGATTGACGATACTTCTATTCTGAGTAAAGCATGTAGTGGAAATGGCTTCAGCCCAAAAATAGAGTGGAAGATTTACAAAATTGAGCATGGTACGAGCAGCTTCAACAAGCGTTCTATTTATTCCTTTGACTACAACATTTTGTTAAGGAGTGTATGGAGCAAAGAGGTTGTTGTCAATTCCCTACTTGGTAAGGAAGTTTTCAATGGTGGAGTTAGTGAACTTTGAATTGTCGCTTCAAATTCTTCTTACATGGACTTTGATGAGAACTTCTATTCCTTTTATAAAATTTATGAGCTCGAAGGTTGTTTCTGATTTTATTCTAAGGAAGAAAACCCAATTAAACCAAGTGAAATCATCCACAATCACAAGAATGTACTTTTTGTGATGCAAACTTTCAACTGTTGATGGTCCACACAGATCAATGTGTAGAAATTCTAAAGGTTCCAAGATGGATTTTTCAATGATGACGGGATGACCTTTCTTTGACTGCTTACCACATTCACATGTCGCACATAAATGATCATTTTCGAACTTGAGGAGTGGTAGGCCTCTAACCATTTCACCTGAAACAAGATCATTCATATATCTAAAGTTCAAGTGAGTAAGCCTTCGGTGCCATAACCAACCGACGTTAGGAACAGCTTTGGAGAGTAAGCATAGTTGGGGCTAGCCAATGATCATGTTGATATCATGATGTTACATGTTCTTGTTGTGAGTGGATTTGATCAAGCATTCTTTTTCATCTTAAGTCATGATGTAGCTATGTTTCTTGTAGAATTCAACTCGTCAATTTGCAGTAGTGAGTTAAGCCACACTTATCAAATCGTACTTCAAGTCAACTACATATGACACGTTTGAAATGGAGAAATTGTCATTGTTAAGAATGGCATAACCCCGGATTTGAGAGTTGAAGTTGTTTCCATATGTAACATATCCAACATTTTGGTGTAAGCTTCAGATCTCGTAGAAAATCCTTCTGCCCCGTTATGTGCATGGAGCAAGCACTATCAATATATCATATTGTCTCTTTCTCCGAAGCACAGAATGCCTGCAAAATTAGTGAATGGTCAAGTTTTTAGGCTCCATGTTAGGTTTTGGGACAAGGGTACGAGTCTTAGGCTTCTGAGGTGAATTATGAAAAACTGAGGGTTTAGAAGATTTGTTTCGAGATTCCTTAGGAAATAAATAGAATGACATGGTTCTTTCATCTATCCAGTAGACATACTCAATGATAGAAGAGTTAGGAATAACTTCATTCGGACCATTAACTTTAGGAGTGGGAGGAACTACTGAGACCTCCGAAACTGATGTTTCATCAATTTGAGATTTGACTTTCCACATAAGATTTTGCTTTGAAGATTTGGAAAATTTTGTTTTCATAAAAAAAATTATTTGCTTGATGACACATTTGTTTTTGAAAATTTGGGTTTAAAAACAGTGCCACTAGATTTAGAAATGATAACAAACGAAACAGTTTGAAGAGAAGAGTGTTGGATAGACCTATGGTTCACACAAAATTTAGGCTGAGTGGTACTGACCAGTTTCTTTGGCTCTATAGAACTGAGAGATCCAGAAGGTCTCTTGAGGATTTTGGTGAGTGAAAAGGATTTTTGACTATGGGTTTATGAATGAGAATTCCGAGATACACTCTTTTTGGAGTTCTCAAGGAATCTGGAATATTGTCTAGTCTTAACTTCCTTTTTGTGTGCATTTTGAGCTTCTATTTTAGGATCAACAATATCCTTCTTATTTGACACTAGTTTTCTCTTGGGATGAGATGAAGTTTTTGAAGTTTGTCTTGTAGATGGATTACTAAACTTGGGGTCAATGGGAACCAAATTTGTTTTGAGATTAATAAAGAGTCTGATTCACAAGAATCAGAGGAGACACAGCTTAAGGTTTCAACGTGATCATCTAAGGATGCCTATACAAACTCAGAGGTAACATATTCAGTTGTCTTCGGAATGAATTCTTCAACAACACGGTTGTTAGGAGGATTATGTTTCGAAATATAATCTACATGATTTGAAACACCGTGATGAAATTCTGTGGTCCGACTCAGGTTCAGGTTTGTCAAATACGGAAGAGGCGTGGAATCGGGACACTTGAAAACAATTGGTTGAAACTCAGGGATTAAATAAGCAAAGTGGTATGTGGTCTCAAGAAGGGGTGACAAGGGAGAAACAGGAGTGTCTGAATGTTTGATGGTCGAAACCTCTCCCATGAATGTCAAATTTTGCAATTCCTTTAAGGGAAGAACAATTGGTTTTGGATACTCACTTCCTAGACCAGGAGCTTTGGACCATGGATGACAAAAATTATGAGTCATCCATTCATTTGCTTCAAGCATGTCAATAGAATTATGCAAATCATCTATCTTTGCATTGAGAATTTTGTTATAAGAGTTTAAGACATTTCTTTCAGAATAAGTGATTTCACAGATGGCTTTCAAAATGATATATTCATCTTTTGACACTACAATCTCTCGTTCTAAAGACTCTATTTTTTAACTTCTTATCTTCAAAACGTAACCTAAGACGATTCAACTCAATTTCCTTCTTCTCACTGGATTCTATGGCTGACTCATAGGCTTTGTAAAGGATGTTCATATCCGATTGGATCTAGGTTAGATATGGTTCACAAATAGATAAATCAAAATTATTTTCAGTAATCATCATTTTTACCTGCTGAATGATGCTTCTCCCAGGTGGATCGTTTGTAGCCATGTAACAGTAGTTAGGCTCAACATCTTCATCATCTCTTTCATATCCAGACTACCAGTATCCTTCTTCACAATCAATTTCTTGTAGAGCCATGAGACACATGTGTCTGCCAGTTGTTACATCATCAGCGTCTCCAGACAACCAATATCCTTCTACATCCCTTGACACAGTTGTTACGAATGCTTTTTCACTTTCTGCCATCTCTTGAGCTCTCCGGGCGTAGTATGTAGAGTCCTTGATCTTTGGTTTTTGCGGAGCTTCAGCCAAGAAATCTTTTGCAAAGTGGTTTACATGTCCACACTTGTGACACATAATTTTTGGCTTGTCGAATTTTGGAATCTGCTGTGGTTCCAGAAATAGAGTTTGGCTTTGAGATGTTTGGTTTGTACACTGGAGGATTCTTCCGAGGTTGGTTGTAGTTCTGGTGCGGAATATGGTTGAGGATTGTTTTGGTGAGGGGTGTGGAATCGATTTTGATATGGTTTGTAAGAGGGATTGTAAGGATGCTTGTATTTCATGTAGATTAGAGCAAAATCTTGTTAGAATCGAATTTCAAAGTCTGTCTCATCAAGATTCAAGGTTTCCATAGGCTTATAGTTGGGGTTGATAAGAACCGAAACAACAGGAAGTGAGATTTGAATGAAAGGAATAACAGTAGTGAGATGGTCCGAAATGCCTGGGTTGGAAGTTTGATGAGAGTCATAGGAACTAACTAAGGTAGGAGGACTTCTGGAGAGCTCTCTTAAAGTCTGAGCGATGTTTAATTCATGACCTTGAAGCTCATCAAAGAGTTGATAGAGCTTAAGCTTTTTTTAGAGATCCATTACTCTGAAGACAACACCTCACATTTCCCTATCCTTTACCGAGGTTGTTAATGAACTTGAGATTGCACTCCACATGAGTTCGAACAATCTCATGAGCAGTCATGTTGTTGACTACGATTCGGTATCTATTTGAGGCTGAGGCAACAAATTCACCAGGAGTGTCAGTGAAGGTATCAAAATCATTGACAACCGAGGTGAGACACTTGTCTTTCATATTTTCCGAACCTTCAATCAAGTCTTGAAGTGTGTCCCATATCTCTTTAGCAGACTTGCACAGTTCGATGTGATCAAGGAGAGAAGGAGGATAACCAAACACCATTTATGAAAAAGCTACTTGATCAGCATGCAATTTTTGAAGATCATCGGCAGTAAGTCGTGCTTGTCGTTGTCATCTTGACCCATGAGAGTTGCAGCAACATCTCTAACAATTATTCGAACTGGAACACGTGTGCCTTCTTTAACGGATCTCCAAATAGCTTTACCTTTCTCTTTAGTAAGTAAAAATCTCTCCATTCTAAATTTACAATGATCATATTATTTAACAACTAGCAATGGGGCACGAGTAGGGAAACCTACGCTATTTTTAATTTGCATTGAATACATTTGTTGAGGATTAAAGCAGCCATTGAAGTTAAGATATCTTGAGAAACAGTGGTATATAGAAGAAATTTTATCCTGAACACAGAAATGATTGAAATACCAAGGTAATTTCAAATCAATGATAATCTGATCTTATGGATTCAAAGGACAACCACTCAAGCTCTGATAGCAATTGTTGGAACAAGAACGATCTAATGTGCAGGGACAAGGTTTGAAAACTCAAACCTTGAATGAATGCTTAAGATCAATGTCTGCTTACTAATAAATATTCTAGTCAATCCTGGCAAGAGCAGTCAAGTCTGAGCTAATGTAATCAACAAAGTATTCAATATATTTAATGAAGAGAGAAGATAATGATCAAAGTAAAGTTAATAAATAAAGAACAAGAAGAATGCTTGAGAGAATATTCAGAAAGATGAAGTAACTTGGATATTGCTTAAAAAGAGTGAAAAATGATATGTCATTGATTTAACTTTGAAATCTCCTATAAATAGGAGTACATGAAACATCGTACTAACCGATTACAATCAAAGGACTAGATAAAAGAGTTACATCTGACACTCAGAATATCTGTGCTTGTCAAATAAAGCTAAGTCCTATGGCAAGTTAAATCAAACAAAAGACAAATACAATTAATGTTAAGAGACAAAACATTGATTCCTGATAACAAACATTCCAGACATAAAGTCCATTCCGGAATGCCTTCACTTCCAATATTCATATCACCAACATATCTTGAAGTCCGGACGTAAACAGATTCCGTACCAATCTTCACTTTGGAACACCATCTGACTTCGGAATTGACATTTGAACTTAGGATTGCAAGAGATTCACTTTCAGATTTCAACAATCACCCCTAAGTGAACCTAGCAATCAAGTCAGCTTAGATAGCTTCTTCCTTAATGAATGTGTAGGCTCTGAAAAACCATTCTGGAACTTTGATGTACCAGATCAGCTAACTTATAAACTTTGCTTTGACCTGTTTCGGAGGTTCATACTTGGATGCATAGTTGATGAACTTTAGAAGAGATTTGCTGGGAACCAAGTTTTTGTTAAGGACTCTGAAAAAGTTCTTCTTGTTTGTCTTCCTTGATGTGTAAACAAACCCTAGAACCGGTTCATTAATTGGACCATCCGTAAGCAATTCGGCTTCAGGAAGCAAAGTCGATTTTTGCAACAAAGTCTTCAATTCCGTATAAGTGAGCCAACTCGTAATCGCATCTTCAAAATTTCGCGACATAGTCTTTGAGCAAACTCAGGCCAGTATGGTAAGCTCCAATACTGATATCATCGTTTTGGATTCCTCGAAAGTGAGCAGCTAATGTAAGAATTACATTCGGATTCATCGATGGGAAGTTAGCATCAGAGATGGTTTGGTATGTTTGTTTGTTCCAGATGATGTGATACCGGAACAATGGATAGTCAAGCTCGAATTTCACCAAGATCTTTCTTCCGAACCCTTGAATCTTTGTTATTCTCTTCCTTGTCCACACTTCCTTTAGAGGTTGTGTATTCTTGGAGTAGAATGTTTTATGCCTTTCTCACTCAGTCCGGATGATCATCTTCGGATTATCATTAGGGTGAAGAGGAGCCAACTTGATGTAGAACTTGTTGTAGAGAGAAAAAGGAAGATCGAGTTGTTCAAAATCATGTGTTGGAACATCATAATATATGAAAGGAATGATTTCATGATCACGAAGGATGCCTTCACGGTAAAGAGGGGATATTCCACGCATCGGATCTTATGTTATATTAGTGTGTTAAAATTCAGTTTTGTTTGGGGGCAAGCAAAAGTCAAGTGTGGGGTATTTGGATATGGGCATATTTAATTATAAAATTCATGCATTATCTTTAATACTTTATGTTGATTTTATCTTATTTAATGAACAAAACATGATTAATTCATTTAGAATTTCATTTTTCAACAATAATGACATGCTAGGTGGAAAAGGAAGCGGAACTAGCGATTGGGAGCTTGGAGATTAGATTTTGAAGTAAGAAGGTTGTTGCTGGACAGCTTGGCCACTCGTCAGTGTTTTAGCCATATCTCATGAACCGTAACTCCAATTGACAAGAATCAAAATGTTCTAAAAATTAGACACAAGTTTGGATGACTTTCATGTTTTGAGAAAATGTTGATGATAAGAGAACTCGACAAGTTGGGAATCAACTCGAAGAGTTGATCAGAAAGTTCACGATTCTTGATGCTGACTTGCCGTACATGGGATTTTAATGTCCAACTCGATGAGTTGGCTCACAAACTCGTAGAGTTGGAACTGTTTTCAGAATTTATATATAGAAACGCTTCTCTTTATAGCATAGGACTTTTATCGATCCTGGGCCACTTTCATTCTTTCTCGTACAATTTGAATCTTGTCAATGGTGTCTTGAATCATTTTAGGACCACCATGGACTTTCTGTCCTACATCACGCTAACATAATGGAGTATGATATTTATGCCCATACAGTGCTTCATATACCTTCAATATATTTTCTACTATTTGGATCGTTCTCTTCTTCTGACCATGTGTAAGGGGATAATAAACTGTGTTGAGAATGACACGAGATCTCAATTCACCTTGCATACTTTCCCATGAGTGAGAAGTGAAGCTACTATCACGATCATAAGTAATCTTTAGCGGAACACCATGTCTCGCAACAGTTTCATCTAAGTATACCTTGTGCGTATTTCTCTATTGGATCTGTTTCACATATGGCAAGAAAATGTGCACTCTTAGTTAGTCGGTCGACAATTACCCAAATGATATCATTCTGTATAGCAGTCATTAGTAATTGGAGCAGCACTAGACATAAAATCATTCCATAATTCTATTTGCCTATCAGGGGTAATCCATGCAAATCATTGGGGAAAATATCAAGATATTTATTATCAACAGGAACATCATTTACAGTTTTCTTCTCCTCTATTGAGATATCAAATGTATACACTAGATAAGTAGAATACCACTTCGATTTAAATTTACGAATTTTAGGAAAAAAAATTCTATAAGATTTTTAGGTCTTTGTTAACTGTAGACATAAATAGGATACTTCCCTTCGATAGGGATGCGTACCATCTTTTCGTAACACCAGAGTTATATGTGGTTCTTTAATAACCAATCCATGCCGAGAATAATATCAAAGTTGGCCAATAAGATACGAATTAGGTTAGCAAGAAGACTATAACCTTCAGTTTCTATAACAAAATCTCTATAGACTTTATCAGCAAGTAATGATACACTTCTTGTGGTATCTACATGAAATGATTGGTCGAATGTATAACAAGCAATTTGAAAAGAATTCATAAATTCATGAGACACAAAAGAATCTGAGACATCAGAATCTAAAGTTGACAAGAAATAAACTAGTAACAACACTCGTGTCCTCGCGTGCCTGCTATATGGTAATCTAATTTATATAGCCTTTAGCTTTTGGTTTGCCAAACCATTCTCAAACTCTTCAAACTTCTTAATTGATGGCGGTGTTCTTACCTGCACTCGCTCTTCATTCTCCATTAGGCCTTCGGTCCTAATCTCTGAGTTAAAAACTCAGTTTGCATTGCAGACTCTTGGTCCTTCTTAAATTCGATGTATAGACTTAACTCACGTTAAAGTCTTCACTTTTTCTACAACAACAATTCGAATGGTCACATTCTAATGACCTTTGATTTCATAACGTAGAAGACAGACAATGAACCATACTCTTGTCTCTTTTAGTCAAACACTATCATAGAAGAAACCTTCCTTCATGTTCTAATGTGATATAATATCTTCATAACTAGTAGCATTTCTAGCTAATGGTTGCTTAATCCTTTCATGAAGGTTGTTATACTTTTATCGACTACCTCGACCATCTCCTTCTTCGATCTTCCTACTGAAGTTTCATTTCTACCAAAACATGGTTCTCTGAACCAATCAACTTACTTCGCATATTTATATTAATCGGACTTGATTCTTTATGACCATTAAGGTCTGAACGAAAATCATCTTCTTAGTCATCACCGAAATGAAGGTAATGACATACTCGAACAAAAACGGAATCAATTTCTGGCTTCTTGGTAACCTTCTGACTTTCCCTAATCCGAGTGTGAGTACTTTTCTTCCAGTAGTATAGGCCACTACTACTATTCACACCTACTCATACTCGTCCCAAGTATTATATCGTAGTTTTCCAAGTCACCATTCAAAAGTTTTCACAAAGAGACTTATCACACATGAATGTTTTCAAACAAGTACATACAACAATTTCTCCTAGACTCAACTAGGGATTTCACATTTCTATCAAACATATCTTGGATTTCTTATACTCACCTTCTAGAATCCTTTTTACACATATGCTCGATCCTAATACCTTTTTATAGGTCGATAGAAATTTTACTTCCAATTCTTCATATAAATTCTTTCTCGGGTAGTGTCTACTCTGCAAGACACACTACACCAAAAAATATTCTAGCAGTGTAGAGACAAACAGTTTCCAACTACTTGTATCATTTTCTAACTCATGCAAATCATCTTTTTTCATTTCATTACTCTTCCATGACATCGTCATTCCTGTTTATGAGTAAGTCTTTTTCTCATGGGTGTATCTTTTAAGTCTGCTTCATAGGAGTCTATCCTAGGAAGTCCGTATTATAGCTGCATCTCAGCAAGCTCTACCAGCTTCAACTTGGTTCTCTATAATTCCTAACTACTTTATCTCTTCTCATACAATATTATGGGTGTATTCCTTTTTCAACTAAGCATTCTACCTTACTTAGACAAGTAAGTTCCTTAGCCTTTTACCACTAAATGAATTAATTCACCATCCTAATCATGTATCTTAAAGTCGGCTTAACATACAATGGAACTTCCATAAGGATGTGATAGAAGTCAATCGTCACTCAGTATTATTAAATACTAAATCTGAACATCCTGTATAAGGTTACTACTCGAACTACACACTACATCAACATGTTTAGGCAAAGTTTTGGCCTATTGAGTCTGAAAACTTCATTAGCCTTTCCTTTGATCATCATTTAATTCTTCTAAATTTTTGCACAACATCAATTGCGATACTATCGAAGTATTTATCACCATCTTCAGTTCTTCTGACTCTATAACCAAGCACTGCTTTAATCTGGACAGCGGTGGAACAACTTCGTAGATTACACCAACACATTTATCTCGCCCAAATGTGTTTCAAACGCACATCATTCTTCCAAAGATGTTATTATTTCATCAAACATACTTTAAATGTACAATACCACTCTATAGGGATTAATACACTATTTACGATAACACTTCATAAATATTATTTTACGATATCCCTCGATCGCTTATGTATAAAATTATCGATGTCAACTATCATAAGTCTCTTTATCACTTCGAAAAGTTTCTTATCAGTTATAACAAGGAAATTTTAGAATCTGGTATACTTAAAATTTCTTCTTCCAGACCGTCGTCGGCAACATACCTTAAACTTTCTCAAATAATAGCAATATAGGTAAGCAACCTAAGGCATGCTATATTCATTTATCATTTAACACATATTAGAATATAAGGCATAACTCCTATAATATTCTAGTGCATGTGTCCATTTAGGTATTCAACCTAAAATATACTAGATACACGTCGTATCATCATCCCTTAGCAATACATGTTTAAATCTAGAAATTCTCAAAATTCCTAGTTCACTTAAACTAATTCTCTAAAAAATTTAAAGTAACTTAATATTTTAGAATACTAGGGTTTATCACTACCAAATACCCCACTTAAATCAATCCTATGGTTTGTATCCATATACTTACAATGAATCCGTTCATATATTGAACTTCCAACGGTTTAAGTGTAAATACCAATCTGTTGTATTTAGTTCACTTAAACCACTGCTCTGATACCATTAATTGAAAGACCCACACTTTCATATGAAACTTAAAACTACATTATATTACTCCAAAACAAGCAACATGCATATTCATAAATAATATTTTACATTGATAATTTGGTTAGAAAAGACTGGATACAAACCGACTAAATTTTAGTATATTACATAACTACCCAGGAATCTGTTATTCATATACACACATAAACCCAAGTACAAAAGTAATAGTATAAACTATTCTAAATCATCCAACGGTATAAAACTATATTGGATGCTTATCACCTGCAATTGTTAAACACTGAGAGTGGTAAGCAGTGACGCTTAGTGAGTTCAAGAATAGATAAAATATAACGCTATGCCATATATATATACTTTAATATGGCAGAAGCAAAGTGGAACATGGAACAACATAAGCATATGTGAATCATGTGACAAGCTTTCCATATTAATCAATGATTTGATTCAAGGATATACAATCAATGAGACATAACAGTTTCTATATTGGATATATATCAATAAAGCTTCAGCCTAAATGGCATAGAAGACATACACTTACTGGTTAAACATTTTGGTAGATTTCAGGCTTTCAACCCTATCTAACCTTCTGCCAATGCCATAGAATAGAACTCATTCTCTTACGAAACATGCTCTACATGGTTAGAGGCTACACACCAGTACCAATGTGAATCTAAGTCCTTTCATTGATGACATGGCGAAAGGTACAACTTTGCTATCATAATTAGCAGAAATAATAACAATGGAAAAGCACATAGCACATATAACACATAACATACAATTGTTCCTATATATTGAAACTCACCGTGAAATAACCGAGGATTAATTTGGGCAGCACTTCGACTCTAAATATGACTTTCTATGACGAAACCGAGGATTTTAGTTGAAAACCGGCCTTATTTGGGCAGAGTTTCGGCTAGAAAATATGATTTTCTCGGAATTCGGAGTGTCGGGAATGAACCAGGTGCCTCGGGGGGGGGGGGGGGGTGCTAGGGTTAATTGAGAGAGAGTAGAGGGTGAAATAGAGTAAAATTTGTAAACAAAATTTGGTTGCCATCGATTTCTATTTGTAGGGTCTGAAACAAGATTTACATTGGGTGTAAATCCTTATGTATGCGAGGTGTTTTACCCCGATAATCTCTTCACTGGGCGTACAGTTCATTACTCGGGGCGTAATACATTGCGGCTCAGTACACTGGGCGTACTCTGATACGTAGCTCTAGACGTGTCGAACCTGCGTGACATGTGTCTCATGCAAGGGTTTGGGCGATGTGGCCAATTTTTGTTCACACACTAGTACGTTGGGCGTACGAACGAAGTACGTGGGGGCGTACACAAAATTTAGCCAAAGTTATATAATTCATAACTTTCGTATACGAACTCTGTTTTTGACATTCTTTATATCCACGCGTAGGTGACATTATGCTCTACAACTTTCGTTTAGACTCCGTCGGCTAATTTTGACTTTATTTTTAAAGTTATATTTTTAACAGGCCGGGACAGGAAAAGTCCGTTAAAAATTCATAACTTCTTCATCTGACATCCGTTTTTGTCTGTCTTTTCACTGTTGTACTACTATGGATGTGACATTTGATTCTCGTTTAGGTTGTCTCGGCTAAAAATCACTTGATCTTTATTTTGAGGTTTTAGTTGTCTACTGTTATACCAAATCTTAGAAAAATCATAACTTCCTTATACGAAGTCAGATTTTGACGTTCTTTTTATGAAAGTTCTTGGTTTAACGAATACTAAAACTTTCATTTAGATCATAAAGGCTAAAAAGTAGTTTTTTGAAAACTCACTTTTTACGTCATACGGCGTCAGGCCGGTTCTGTCGTAAAACTTCAATAAGTCATAACTTCTTCGTTATAACTCATATTTCGATGAGGTTTTCGCCTAAACATTTCTAATGAGATTATTTACAAATTTCATTAACATTATTTTCACTTATTTCCAACTTCATGTTTTCATTAATTTCAATAACTAACATTTATTTGGAATCTCATAAGACTTCTAATACATTTAAAATGATTCTAAACATAGTTTTACTTCAATTATAGTAAAAACTATCTGTTAGAACTCAATATTCAAATTCATATAATATTTCATAATAGTATTCACTATTAAAATTACATAACACGATAATTGAACGTGCATGTTACATATATGATGACATTTTGTTGATTGGATGATAAGTTCTAAAGTTATTAAGTTGTTTGGCCAAAGGTTTGGGATCAGGCTAGTATGTGGGATGTACACCCGAGTACACGGAGCATACTGGCTGTGAACACGTTTCTGAATTGATCGCGTACGCAAGCGTACGAGCCTGTTACATCGAGCGTACACTTAACCGTGGGTCGAAGGAGTTCTGGGCTTGAGTTTTTGGGCTATATTCATTTAGGCTTGTTCCCTTA
The DNA here is from genome assembly GCF_052625555.1 of Lactuca saligna. Taxonomy (NCBI): domain Eukaryota; kingdom Viridiplantae; phylum Streptophyta; class Magnoliopsida; order Asterales; family Asteraceae; genus Lactuca; species Lactuca saligna. The sequence continues at coordinate 161,382,853 of NC_136423.1, read as the reverse complement.
ACTCCTATGGATAATTTTTGGACTTTGGGATTTCTTTGATTGGTCCATATTGGGCTATGGGTGCCATTTAAGAAATTGGGCCTTTAGGGAGCAAATGGGTTAGGCCTTGTTTTGGGCCAAGTAGGAAAAAGGGTAAAATGGTCTTTTACTTTGGATGTTTGACAAGTGATCTAGATTCTTGATTTTGGATTAAGATCCAATTATTAATTAGATATTAATAATGATGATAGAGTGGAGATTTTCTGGATCAGCATACTGATATTTTATTAGAGACATTCAGTAGTTTGAGGTGAGTTTCCTCACTATGTTTAGCGGGTCAAAGGCACTAATGCCAACCCTTAGTTTATTATGATTAGGATGTTAGTTGTCTGTGTGACTTTACAAGTATGATTTTTAATTTGTTTACCAGGCGGGGCCTGATGAATATATTGTATGCTATTTATGTTTGTGATTTTTGCATGTGTTTATGCCCACAAGTGGCAATAAGATCTAGAGGTCAAAGTTGGGGATATGGTTCTCCAAAAGGTGTCACCTTCGAAAGGTGTGATATGATTCAGAAAGAGGGCCAATTTGGGCCCCAAGCACATCGGTACTTTCAGGGTTTTGGCCCGGGTGGGCCGGGTTGCTTATCACTTGGATCTTCCCTAAGAGCTTAGTTAAATCTATAGCATGTTCCACGTCTCTCAATTGCGGAAATGTTTAGTTGACAATGTTTTGGTGGTTCCATTGGAGGATATCAGGAGGATGATTGCCTGATTTATATTGAGAGATCAGTGGCGATTCTTGACAGAAAGACGAAAACCTTGAGGAACAAAGTTGTTGAGTTAGTGAAAGTTGAGTGATAACATCACAAAGGTTCGGAAATAATCGTGGGAGCCGCAGGATGAGATGAGGGAGCATTACCCTGAGTTATGTGGTAGCAAACTTCAAGGATGAAGCCTGGTTTAAGTGGCGGAGGACTGCAACATTCGAACTATTGGTATGTTTCTTTTTTAATCCTTTATGCAAAAACATTTCATTTTGGTCCCTAGCTTAGTACACAGGGTGTACCCTATGGGCACGCTGAGTGTATTGCTTCCTCAATAAATCGTGGATGCACCCATATATGTTGGGCATACGTGGGAGAGCATAGGGCATACTCCGGCTAGCTAGAACCCCTAATATTTAGGGTTTTACTCCTAAATAAGCTCATTATGTCCCTTGAACCTTGCCTCTTATCAGCATCCATCCTAAACCCTAATCTCGACCCTTAGCCACCATTTTAGTATTTTTGAGCTCTTGTGAAGAATATTAGTGTTTTCATGTCCATTTTGAAGAGATAGAAGATCATTGAAGGTTCATTGCTTGGAGTGAAGCTTAAAGATCCAGAGTTGTCACCTCTTTTGCAAGCTATTGAAGGTAAAAAGATCTTAGCCTGACATCTCTGTGTGTAGATCTAGTTTGGGGTGATTCATGGCTTATTTTATTTCCTTGGTTTGTCATTGTGAGTAAAAGTCACTCCAGGAACTTAGTCTCTAGATCTGGATGCTTTAGAGGTCCCTAATGCATAACAATGTCACCTTGGGGTGTTTTTTGCCATGCAAAGGCTTAAAGCCTTCAAATTTATTGATTAGGACTTTTATATGATGACATTTTGTGGATTGGATGATAAGTTCTGAAGTGATTAAGTTGTTTGGCCAAAGGTTTGGGATCAGGCTAGTATGTGGGGTGTACACCTGAGAAAACTGAGCATACTGGCCGTGAACACGTTTCTGAATCGATCGCGTACGCAAGCGTATGATCCTGGTACATTGAGTGTACATTTAACTGTGGGCCGAACGAGTTCTGGGCTTGAGGTTTTGGGCTATATTCATTTAGGCTTGTTCCCTTAACTCCTATGGATAATTTTTGGACTTTGGGATTTCTTTGATTGGGCCGTATTGGGCTATGGGTGCTATTTAGGAAATTGGGCCTTTAGGGAGCAAATGGGTTAGGCCTTGTTTTGGGCCGAGTAGGAAAAAGTGTAAAAAGGTCTTTTACTTTGGATGTTTGACAAGTGATCTAGATTCTTGATTTTGGATTAAGATCCAATTATTAATTGGATATTATTGATGATGATAAAGTGCAGATTTTCTGGATCAGCAAACTGATATTTTATTAGAGAGATTCATCAGTTTGAGGTGAGTTTCCTCACTATGTTTAGCAGGGTCGTAGGCACCAATGTCGGCCCTTAGTTTATTATGATTAGGATGTTAGTTGTCTGTGTGACTCTACAAGTATAATTTTTGATATGTTTACCAGGCAGGGCCTGATGACTATATTGTACGCTATTTATGTTTGTGATTTTTGCATGTGTTTATATGTTTGTATGTATATCGGGCGGGGCCCGATACCAAGTGGGGTTTGATGACTGACAGATCTGTTCGGAGCAGAGTTCGATACCGGCGGGGCCCATTATATGTATGATATGTATGTTATGTGGTATTTTGGGGAATTCACTATGCTTTGTGCTTACGATTTCAGTTTATGTTTCAGGTACTTCTGGTTCGAAAGGAAAGAGCTCGGGATGATTGCAGTGCATACACGACATTGTTCCACATTTTATATTACTCTGATGTACTTTGATGTTTATTGATACACTCTGATTCACCATGTTTTCTATGATGTTGTTTTGGATAATTGTTTTATTAATCTAAAAATCAAAATTTTTAGTCTTAATTTTGGGACGTTACAATAATCTGATATACAGACTCTATTACTGATGGTCTAATACAAATTAATTCATTCTTAGTTGACTTAATTCATATTCAATAAATTACCAATATACTAATATTATATATATATATATATATATATATATATATATATATATATATATATATATATATACACACACACACACACACACACACACACATATATATATATATATATATATATATATATATAATGTCATTAAAATGAGGGTGGTGCGAGTTGGGTATTGGTTCATCCAGTCCCATACTTAGTACCCTTTTTACGGGGAATACTCATCCCTGATTGGGGCTGGTAAACCGGGTTCCCACCAGGTTGGGTGAAATTTTTATGCATAATGTACCTTTGATACAACCAATCTTAGCTACTTAGAACCACATTGAGAAGAACTTAACGAAAACAGAATCGTAAACAAGGAACCAAAATCAATCTAATCATCTCATAACCAAAATCAAGCCCTCACCATCTCAGAATAAAGTAAACAACACAATGGAAGGTGATATCCTGGTTAGAGGAGCCATGGAGGACCGATTTATGATGAGTTTTCCTACTCTTTCCGCCATGGCTAAGGTTGCTACATCGGAAGAGAGAGGCGGCGATGAGTTATACACATATGAGATTGAGAGTTGCTCCAATTTTGGATAACAATTCGGTGCTCCATCACCTTCCATTTTCACCTTGGCTGCCAAATCGATGTACTCTACAAGGCAATAAAAGTTACCCCAAATTGAAGCACTTGGTAAATAATAGTGGTCTGACTTTGCTAGAGTTGAAAGAGGGAGAAAGATGAGACTTCGTAAGTGATAGAATCTGGTGTATTATCAGGTGAGACTTGAGAGAAGAAGAATGATGGTTTCTTGGATTTAATTTGGAAGAAAGAGAAAGAGGTTTCAATTAAGAACAAGGAAGAGAAGATCAATAGATTCCATGGGAGAACGAAGGGATTTGGGTGGGACCCATACATTCTAAACAATTTCATTTGATCATTTAAAATAAAACAAAATAATTAAAATAAGAAATAAGCGTATATTGATCATTTCAAATCCACCAGGGACCATCAATGCAATAAACTTAAACCATAGGGAGAGTCCAAGTTAAAAAAAATTAGGGACTAAATACCCAAACTACCTCAAACCACAGTGATTATCTATGCAATTTACCTTAAAAAAATATGGCAACTCACATCTCATAAAAATAACAAGATCTTGTACGGATATGATAAATATGACGTGGCGTTGATATACCAGCCAAAAAAAATAAAATAATAAATAATAAAGATGAGACTGTTCCTCTAATCTAATAATTTGTTAAACTTTGATAGATAGAAATTTGAAATTTCGTCTATAAAAAGATCACAACTAAACTAAACAACTAGATTACTATATGTTTTATTTTATTTTCACTATTGAAATGCACTTCGGATGCTTAAAGTGATTTTAGACAATGGAAGCCCAACCAAAAATATTAATCACCCGTAGCCAAGTGCCCCAGTCCATCAAATTACATTCCACAGCCCAAAATACTCGAATGTTTTTTTTTTTTCATTAATAGAAATTCGAACCATAGCAACACACACTCTCACAGCCACCACGAGTTCGTGTCAGCAAACAACAGCACATCAGGCCGTCCGGCGTGGCCACTACCCTACCGTCCACCACACCATTCGCTTCCAGTTCCGACAACACCAGAGCTATCGACAATCTCCACCACAATACAAGTCCACACTTCTCTCTTAGAGCATCCACATCGGTTGTTTGTTGCTCTTTCAATTGGTCTTTCAAATGACGTGGCAATTCCAAGTATGCATAGTTCTTTCATATATTGAAAGCCTTGCAAATGTCATTTCATTTCATTGGTCCCACTTACTATAAATGTATTTTTATATAAAATAATTTTTTACTTATTTATTAAAGTACATATTATTAAGTTTGTTATGTAATTTGTAAATTACAAATACTTACCTTAATGATTATAGGTATAAAGTTTATATTATAATCATATTAAAATAGTATATTTACTATTTATATATTAAAAAAAGTTATGTTTATATTAAAAAATATTATATTTGAATGGGTGTTTAGTTATGAATACTTTTTTACAAAATTATATATATATATATATATATATATATATATATATATATATATATATATATATATATATATATATATATATATTGGAAAGGAGTAGTAGCATTGAATTGATGTAGAAGTTAATTGCAAAGCTAACCTGGCATCATTGAATGACTAATTAGCATTGCACTTATGTGGATGGTTTTCAGATATTTAAGTATTACAATTTTCTAAATCTTTTGTTACGTGGTACTTGTTATTTGTTCATAATTAATTATTTCCTTGTTTGTGTTTAATTGTTACCTTTGTAGTGATTAAAATATGTTTGGTTTTATTGAAAATAAAATCGTTAATTGTTAGGGTTTATAACTTGGTAGATTGTTAACTTAGGTTGGCTTTTGTTGTCCTTCAGTTATTTCCCTTATTTAAATAATTTATTAACTGGTAATTTTTAGTAGCTAATAATTGTTTATTTGACTTAATTTGATTCTAGAAAATGTTGAAAAAAGTAGAATTAGCTAATTCTTATATTATATGGCCAGAAAAAAAAATGAAGATAACTCTGAAAAGGAAAATACCACCAGGATTTGATATTGATGATAATGGAGGGGAATCTTCATTCTTCAAGTGAAGATACCTCTGATAATATATCCCAACCTAGCTCTATATTTTCATTTGGGGATCCAAGTATTCAAGATCATACCAATATTTCCAAATCAACAGCCAAAACCATTCTTGAAGAAATTGGTGATGATGTGTTTAACTTGTTGTTTGATCTGCCTGATATTGATTATACAAAGAAACAAATCATTGTTGTTTTTCGTTATGTTGATGCATTTGGAATTGTTCATGAGAAAAATGTTGGTCTCGTTAATGTGTTGGAGATATCTGCATTATCCCTTAAATCTTCCATTGATTCTTTTTTTGCTCAAAATGGACTCGGTTTGAAAAAAGTTAGAGGTCAAAGTTATAACGGAACAAGCGATATGCGTGATGAGTTTAATGGTTTAAAAGATTTAATCAAAAAAGAAAATAGCTTAGCGTATTATGTACATTATTTTGGTCATCAACTTGAGTCGCTTGTTGTGGCAATTGCAAAAACACATTTTGGTGTTGGGAATTTCTTTGACATGACATCCGTTCTCAACAAAGTGGTTTGTACTTCTTGCAAACGAAAAGATATGATTCGATAAAATTACAAAAAGAAAGTACAAGAAGCTATCGGTATTAGTGAAAATGAAAATATGCTAAATCATCTTTTTTCAAGTGGTGGAAATAAGGTGATTGATTTTCACCGCAACACACTTTCGCATGTGCTTCATGTGTTTCCTTCTATTTTTAAGGTGCTTGAATATGTTGAAGAGGAAGGTGATAGTAGTTTGAGTCGACATCAAGCAAATGGTCTCCACACCTATTTAAAATCATTTGATTTTGTGTTCTATTTGCACTTGATGTTGCAAATTTTAGGGATTACACATGTATTGCCAGTTTGCCACGAGCTCTTCTAGGAGAAGGTAAAGATGTCCTGAACGCTATGTTATTGGCAAAATCAACTAAACAGGTATTGCAAAAGTTTAGAGATGACGGGTTTGATTCACTTTTGAAAGATATCTTTTCTTTTTGTGAAAAACGCGATATTGAAACGATGAACATGGCAAAAGATTATTATGTTAATCCAAAAAACCCTAAACAAAAGACTAATATCACGTATCAACAGTATTACGAGTTTTGAAGAGTTTCATGATCGTTTTAGTGAGGAAAGCTCCAATTCGCTTATTTGTACAATTGCTTTGAATCCACGTGATTCATTTCATGAGTTTAACCAATCAAAATTACTTAAATTGGCTAAGATGTATCCAACTTGACTTCTACATAGACATTATGAAAAAAGATAAAAGATTTGTTAACTTGGAAAGTATTTCTGACCTTGCTAGAGTGATGGTGGAAACAAAGAAACATATTGTGTTTCCATTAGTCTATCGATTATTGAAGCTAGCATTGGTTTTACCTGTTGAAGATGAAACATGGGGGGTTTAGGAGACTCTAAATTAACAGGTTTGAAAGTGATTTTGGGTTTATGTATTTATATTTATTATAAAATTTGCTGTTCATTTTAAGAGCAAAACAGTCGCTATATCCTTAATGGTGATTTTCTGCTCCTCAATTGATGGCTTTAGTTTAATCTGAAAACTATCAACTAAATATGTATTTATATATTTTTAAAAGAAATTTTAACAAAATGTTTTTGCTATTTGTAATTCAGATATTGGATGAATACTTTTTGGTCGACCTAAATAATCTGTAATATCAAAGATAATACAAAGATACATATAAAGTTATAAACTGACAAGTGAATGTGATGTGATAGGTGGCCAAATCATGACCCGACTATAAAAATTCCATTGAATGACGTATATTTTCTCCATCACCAGCTTGGCAATCACATCGTTTGATAATATGATTATTTATGACTTTTATTATTGCTTGTGGTGATAAAAAGGCCAACATTCAAAAAGAATGAGCCACAAAACGATATTTCTATTAAACTTGCTTCATTCTTTATTTGGACATATATTAAAAAGTATTTTAAGAATATCTTTACAACCGAAGACATTCATGAAAAGGATACATAGATTAAAAGGATACATAAGCAAATATAAATAAAAATATATGTTCATTGCACATATCACAATGTAATAGAATACAAAATTAACTATTTCAAACCCAAAAAGGTTGAATACCAACAACCGCAACCTCCTTCCTTACACATCGAATACAAAAATATATGTCTAAAGCCCACTGTGTGAGAGAAAATAAAAAATAAAAAACTCATACTATCACTTCCAAACCTCATAAGAAGGCTTTTTTCTTTATTCCAAACCCCAAACATGTCACATCGAACTTCGACAAAAATACATATCAACTAAATTTATATATATGGTTGTTTTGTAAACCCCATTCTTCTCCATTGCTAATTTGCTATGCTCATCAAAAACCACCACCACCACCACCATCTCCGCCTCCATGACCACCACCATCACCGCCACCACTGTTATCAACGTATACCCCATTTACGAAACCAGAGCGACCCCCTCGACGGTGTTTCTTCCGGGAATGATGATCATCGGAGTCACCACCACACACAAAGATGATTATAGAAAAAATAGACATTGAAACCAGAATCATACATACTAATAACTCGATATGCGAATCCTTGAGAATTCCATTTCCACCAAGCTCGATAAACCGGGCCATTTTGGTGGCCACTATGATGAAGAGGGTGGCTATTGATGTGGTTGGAGTTTTTCTGTTAGATTGCCTATGGTTCAGTTTATATGTATAGGAAGTTTGACCAGGTCAAGAACTCAATTATTTGTGTTTGAATAAATGGATATTTTAAAAATGCGTTGATATTTTATAGCGCTTCAAAATTTTATTTAATAATTTTATTATAAAAAAAATCTGTTGATAAAACTTTCATCCTTACGGAACTCGTATTAAATAATTGGGATTTGAGAATAAGCTTGGTTTAAAAAATTGTGATTCGCTGGATGATGCAAGACAGGTGTTTGATGAAATGATTTAGAGAATCTTTTGGTTGTATCTTGCTCTGATAGATCTAGGAAATAGGTTTTGTTGGTGATTTTAATATATCATTGTAACTTAGACTCAGAATAAAGGTTAAATTTATTGAAAGATATCAAGGAGTTAGTTTTAGAATGTGATGGAAACTAAAGGCCCATGTAAAAGGAACATGAAATGTACAACTGCTAAAGCAAAGATACAGTATTCACCGGTATTACATAACAACATCCAAACTCGCTTAACCTCATCAGCTACAAGGGAAGTAAAGAAGAGGAGAGTCTATTGGGTTTTACTTTTTTTTTTATTTAATTAAAATGGAATTTTTACATTTCATATCGTGGTAGTGGTAAGCTTCCTCTTCATCAAAACATCATATCATAATGTACCTCATGTCTAGATTATGCTTCCAGAAGGAATTAACGCGTCTTTGATAACTGTAACGATCCCGCTTTTTATAAAGTAGCCATCTGTTTCCCTTGCTGCTTCTTGAACATTATCACTGTTTATAATCTGACATCACAAAAGAAAATTGTAAAAATCACATCTTTCTCATCTTGTGATATGTTAATTTTTTTTTTTTCTATCCAAAAAATAGTAGAACATGGTGGAATAGAACTATAGTTGATAGGAAAAAGTTTTGAATATTTTGTCTAACCCATAAAAAGGTAGAAAAGGGTGGTGGTTCAAAGACTATGATGTCAATATAGGACAAAATTTGATGTCACTAGGCCATGAATTGCAATTTTTTGACTCACAAACAAGGTGATGGGAAAGGTGACTTGATGTTAATAACACAAAACTTGCAACTTTTTGTTCCACACAAAAAGGTAAAAGAAAAAAGACTCATGTTAATAAGACAAAACTTGCAACTTTTTGTTCCACACAAAAAGGTAAAAGAAAAAAGACTCATGTTAATAAGACAAAACTTGCAACTTTTTGTTCCACCCAAAAAAGGAAAAGAAAGATAACTGATGTTAATAAGACAAAACGTACAACTTTTTGTTCCACCCAAAAAGGTAAAAGAAAGAAGATTAATGTTAATAAGACAAAACTTGCAACTTTTTGTTCCACCCAAAATGGTAGAAAGAATATTACTAATGTTAATAAATAAGATAAAACTTGCGGCTTTTTGTTCCACCAAAAAAGGTAAAAGAAAGAATAAGACTAATGTTAATAAGACAAAAACTGAAAATTTTTGTCTATCCAAAAAGGTATAACAGGGTGGAGGATGTCGATGTCAATAGGACAAAAAATTATAACTTTTTGTCATACACAAAAAGGGTGGGACCAGGGTTGATGTTCAATAGGACAAAAACTGTAACTTTTTGTCTTACACAAAAAGGGTGGAACCAGGGTTGATGTTCAATAGGACAAAAACTGTAACTTTTTATCATTCACAAAAAGTAAACAGGGTGGGACCAGGGTTGATGTTCAATAAGACAAAAACTACAACTTTTTGTCCTTCCCAAAAAAGTAGAACAGGGTGGGACGAGGGCTGATGTTCAACAGAACAAACTACAACTTTTTGTCTCACCCAAAAAGGTGGGACCAGGGGATCGATGTCAATTGGAAAAAAAGTAAAAACTTTTTGTCCAAACCAAAAAGGTAGAACAGAGTGGGAAAGGGACTCGCTCTCGATTTGTAGTTTGTGCAAAAGACATAAATGCCCTCATTAGCTTTCATGTGAGCTAGCCCTAGAAAGTCTGTTGAGTAGTCCATGTAAGAATATATTGAACTGAAAGAAAGTTATTACAAGAAGTTACCTTAACATTGTCTCCTATGCGTGCATTCTTGTCAATAATCGCTCTTTTGATATGAGTATTTTTCCCAATACCAATTGGAACACTACCATTGGCAGCAAGAAGCGCCCTATCAGCATCCGTCTGCAAAATACATAAATTTCAATGATAATTGTAATATTTTATAACCAAGAAAAATAATTTTTTAAATTATTACCTCGTAATAATCTGCACCCATCAGCAATGAATCTTCAATTACCGCACCTTCAGCTATGCAAGATCGAAGCCCAACAACCGAATGATGAATCTTGCAGTTCTGTACAACAAAGTTTTTTAAAACTTATTATCATATAAATTCATAAAAAAAAAGTGTCACATCAATCATGTTACGACATTTTCGATAAAAAAAATAGCATTGACCATGATTTTCGAACCTTAATGACACACCCTTCACCAATAACACTATCGGTGACATCAGCATCAAGCATCTTGGAAGGTGGTAGGTATCGAGGTTGAGTGTAAATCGGTGATGATCGATCATAAAAGCTACATCAAACATCCAACACCATAAATGTCTGTGTTTGTTTCTGTATCTGTGTCTGTGATTGTGACTGTGACTGATGTCAGGTTCAAAGATGAAATTACCTGAAATCTGGGATTGGCTTTTTTGTGATTCCCAAATTGGCATTGTAAAAAGCCTCAATGGTACCAATATCTTCCCAATAGCCATCATAAAGGTAAGCTTGTACCTATATAGATTATATAAAAAAAAATTATAACCATATTGATTACTTTATAATAAAAAAAAGTTAAAAGAAACATACTCTTAGGCCAATAGAAGTTGCACCAGGGATAACTTCACTTCCAAAATCATTAGCTCCAGGAAACTTATCCCTCAGCAAATCCAACATTACATCTTTGCTGACAACATATATTCCCATACTAGCAATATAAGGCATCTCTTTAGCTCTCTCTTCATCAAGCCCTAAGATTGTGGTATCAACTTTCATAGCTTTTAGTTGCTCTCCTTTTGGTTTTTCTGCAAATTCAATTATACGCCCTTCTTCATCAATCTTCATTAGTCCAAATGCAGTTGCACGTTTTTCATCCATTGGTAGAGCTGCTACAGTGATGTCAGCATCAGTTTCTCTATGAGCTTGAACAAATCTCTCATAATCCATTCGGTATAAATGATCTCCAGCAAGGATTAGGTACTCTAGAACATTATGCTCTTCAAATAGCCACAAATACTGCCTTACTGCATCAGCAGTCCCCTGTAACAAATTGAACATTAATAGTTTCATGACATTTTTACCCTTTTTGACATCACAGATTCATATCTTGATTGTTATTTGTTAATTAATTACCTGGAACCAGTTTGGATTTTCTGGGCTTTGTTGAGCAGCAAGGACTTCAACAAACCCTTCGTTCTTGTAGCCACCCATGTTGCTTGCATAAGCACGTGACAGGTGGCGATTGAGTGATGCAGAATTGAACTGTGTGAGAACATAAATCTTTGATATGTTGCTGTTTAAGCAGTTGCTTACAGGAATGTCGATAAGCCTGTAGTTTGCTCCTAAAGGAACAGCAGGCTTTGCCCTCTTCTTTGTTAAAGGGTAAAGACGTGTCCCAGCTCCACCTCCAAGTATTATCCCAAGAACACTCTGCAGAAATCAGACATGCATTACAAAACCTGGTTGTTGTAAGAGTAATAAGCCATTTATATCAAACAAGAGATGACAGGAATGCATTACAAAATTACACAAAAGCATGGATTCTTTAGCTAACTGAGATATTGACGATAACAAAGCTCATGATCCCAAAAAATATTGAGTTCGATTCATCTTTTAGCATCGTGAAATCTCAGATTCGCTGTTAGTTTTTGCTTCTCACAATATAATTTAACTGATTGTCTGATTTCCTTTCCTTTTCTCATATCCGTTATCGGTATAAACGAGTCAATCTCTTTCTCTCTCCTAGGTGAATTTCCTCTATCACCTTTCGTGAAATCACGAATAGTTCCTCGACTTCTAGTTCTAGTGAATTTCAATTAAGTTTTCTCCAAACTCCTGTCTACAAACTTTACAGAATTATAGTTCAACACGCAATATTACTCTACTAGATCTGAACAGAATTTTAGTTCAAAATTTTCGAAAATTGAGTGAAAATATCTGAGTACAACATACAATTAATTGGTGATCATACTGAAAATGACAGAAAATGAGGGACCATACTTGACTAGCGTCAGGATCAAGACATGTCTGCGAATTTTTGGAATCGGAAACAGCTTTGGGAGAAACAACCACCGAAGCTCTACCTCCATGACGGCGTGGTCGCACGGATGATACCGAAGATACCTTGTCTCCGGACAGATGAGACGACGCAAACGATAAACTCCGAAAGGACGACGACGAAGAGCGGAGGTCTCTCCGTTCGGCAGCAATGCCGGAGGAAGAAGAGAAGCAATGAGGTGGCTTCAAGGCTCCGACCGCTGCCATTGATAGCTACAGAGGTGAAAGTGCGTTTGTGAGCTTGAAAGAGACTGAACTCGTGAAGTGTGGGGTGGAGTATAGTGGAGTATGATAGATCTGGAAAACTACTCCTTCGTATCAATCCATGAAGCTTGTAAATTCTCGCTTTTGCCCCTGAGTTTAATTCGATATTACTTTTCGTTACAAATGAGGAATACATGAATTCAAAATGACTGATTTAAACTCTTGTTTTATTTTCAAAGGTTAAAGACAAAATTACATAAATGGTTTCTGTCATTCTGTGGTAAAGGGACCATTTATGTACTTTTATGGAAGATTAAATTTTACAAAAGAATGATAGAATATAATAATTTGTTACATGATTAAAAAGTATGATAGAAAGATGTAATGTTTGATAAAATTAATTTTGATTAAGATTTATATTGGTAAAAATATATGTTTTTTTTTTCTAAATAGAAAGATGTAAAAAAACATTCTTTTTACAAATAATTATTAATTATATAATCTTTACTAACTTCACTCGTATAATATCGATTTCTAAAATTAAAAAATCCAACAGTTAATTTAAAATTCCACTTGTAGAAGCTTGTTGCATGTCAAGACATTGTTTAGCTAAAGTTATAAATAGTTAGATAATTTATATTTCTTTAGAAAACAGCTTTGTTGTTACAATTTTTGCGACATTTTTAAATGCTATTAATTTTAAATAACATGGCTACTAGTGGAGGGCAATACGGGTAATTTGAGGCAATTGAGCAGGCTTGTCAATATTCACGTGGCCCTTGTGTGAACTTTCTCTTTTTAGCGACGGACTTTATTTGCTTAAAATAACGGCGTCGTATTATGTTGATTAATTTAAAATTTGGTCACGTGAGGTTGTTACTTTGAGTGAAGAAGAGGACATGGGAAGGGTATATTTGGGAATAAATAAATAAGGGGAACCGCCCTGTTCCGTTATAACTGGACAGTGCAGCTCTGAAATTAAGGGATAAGAATCGTCTGCTTTCCTCCATGTCGATTTTAATAATTTTTTAATATATTTTTATTCTTCTAAACATGACTCTACTTCTACGCGTCTTTACATGGGTAAAATCGTCAAATTGCACCAACAGAATGGCCCCTGAATTTAGTAGCTTTTTGTAATTTAGGGACGTAAACTTTTAATGTTACAATTTTGGACCAGATAGTTTCTTTTTTCTTGGGCAGCTTTGTAATATCCGTTACATCTTTTATCCCTTCTTAGGTAGTGTTTGTTTTTTGTCTGCAGATCTGCGAGACGTCTATAAAGCAAATGCTTTGTTGTATATTGTTGATGCTTTACAAGTACAAGATACGATTGGCATATATAGCCAAGATTACAAACTAACTTAGAGATTATCTAGGAGTGTACAGCTAGATCTTTTGACTAGGGTAAATACAGAAATAAAATATACATATAATGTACACATAATAATAATATATCACTTAATACGCCCCCGCAAGATGGAGGATCCATCGGATACGCCAATCTTGGACCGTAGTCGTTGAAATGGACCCCGTGAGAGAGGTTTCGTTAGAGCATCTGCAAGCTGATCGACAGAGTTGACATGACGAACATGAAGTGAGCCATCTTGTACCTGTTCACGGACGAAGTGATAGTCTAAGGCCACATGTTTCATTCTTGAGTGGTAAACAGGATTCGCACATGAATATGTAGCACCAGTGTTGTCGTAGAAAAGTGTAGGAGACTGAGGCAACAAGATACCAAGTTCACTTAATAAGTTTTTAACCCACATAACTTCGGAGGCAGCATTGGCAAGGGCTTTGTATTCTGCCTCTGTAGACGAACGAGATACGGATTTTTGTCTTGCAGATCTCCAGGAGATAATATTGGAGCCAAGGAATAAAAGATAAGCGGTTGTGGAGCGACCACCACACCCAATACTACCCCAGTCGGAGTCCGAGAAGGCTGAAAGTGAGAGATTGGATTGCTTGTGAAGATATAAACCATGATAAATTGTACCTTTGAGATAGCGAAGAACTCTTTTTAAAGCTTGCCAATGTGTGTCAGTAGGAGCATGCATGAATTGTGATAGTTTGTTGACCGCAAAAGAGATATCCGGACGTGTAAACGCAAGGTACTGTAGTGAGCCCACAAGTTGGCGATACGGTGTCGGATCTGTACTGGGGGAGTCGTCATGCAAGGTGAGATGAGCTGATGAGTTTAACGGAGTAGTGACTTCTTTAGCTCCATCCATGTGAAATTGTTGTAAGAGATCATGGATGTGACGGTGTTGGGAAAGAAAGAGACCAGTAGAGACAGGAATGACTTCAACGCCTAAAAAATGATGAAGGGCACCGAGGTCTTTTATGGAGAACCGATTGGATAATGCGGAGACGAACTTGTCAAGAAAGGAGTTGTTGTTGCCGGTAAGTACAAAATCATCGACGTACACAAGGAGATAACTAATGATGGGACCGGATTTATAAATGAACAAAGATGGATCAGCCTTGGATTTGTGAAAGCCAAACGACACAAGGAAGGAAGTGAGTTCGAGATACCAAGCTCTAGGTGCTTGTTTGAGCCCATAGAGAGATTTACGGAGTTTGCAAACATGAGTAGGATAATCAGGATGAATATAACCAGGAGGTTGAGTCATGAATACTTCTTCATGCAAGGTGCCATGAAGGAAAGCATTATTAACGTCTAGTTGTCGGATGTTCCAGTTAGAGGAGAGGGCAATGGATAGCACTGTGCGTATTGTGACAGGTTTAGTGACCGGACTGAAGGTTTCGAAGTAGTCTTTGCCTTGTTGTTGGAGGAATCCTTTGGCGACTAAGCGGGCCTTGTATTTGGAGATGGAACCATCCGGGTTGCGTTTAATGCGGAAAATCCATTTGCATCCGATTGGAGTGTGGGAGGCTTTGGGTACGAGTTCCCAGGTACCATTTTGTAAGAGAGCGTTGAACTCATGGTCCATGGCAGTGCGCCATTGGGGATCTTTTAGGGCTTGAGTATGGGTGGTTGGTTCGATTGAGCTTGGAATGGGGTGTAAAGTAGTGGAGTTAACAAATGATTGGTTGTAATATTTGGTGTTGGGTTTTCGAGGCCGATGAGCAGGAAGCGTTGAGGCTGTAGGAGGTGGCGGTGCTGTTGGGGATGGTGGATTGAAGGTGCTGGGAGACGGTGGTTGTTGGGTGGGTGTGGCTGGTTCCTCGTCGGGTGGATTAGTTGTGTCGGTGATGGGTTCTGGGTGGAGAGTATCAGCTGTAGTGAATAGAGGAGGGGAAGATGTAGTTGGCGTTGCTGGATTTGAAGAGGTGGACAGGTTGGTAGTATGTAGAAGATTTTGTTCAGGTGTGAGTGGGTTGAGTAGCGTATCAGGGGTAGGGAGTGTTTCAGGAAGGTTTTCGGTGGTATAAGGGAAGGTTGTGGGGATGAACTCCACATGTCTGGAATGGTATAATTTTTTGTTTTGAGTATCATAGCACTTGTAGGCAGACTTAGATGATGAATACCCGAGAAATAGACAGGGGGCTGATCGTGGTTGTAATTTGGAGGTGGTATAGGGACGGAGCCACGGATAGCATAGGCAACCAAAGGGTTGTAGTTTATGATAGTTCGGTGATTGGTGAAAGAGGCATTCAAAGGGGGATTTATTTTGGAGAAGGGGTGTTGGAAGGCGGTTGATAAGGTACACGGCTGTTTGGAATGCATGGGACCAGAAGGTTAATGGCATGTGAGCATGATGGAGGAGTGCTAAACCGGTTTCAACTATGTGCCGGTGACGTCTTTCCGCAATGCCATTTTGTTCAGGAGTGTGGGGTGGAGTTGTGTAGTGAGATATACCATGCTGTTGAAGGTATGAGGTAAGACCTATGTATTCACCTCCATTGTCACTAAATAAGGATACAATGGGTAGCTGGAAGAATTTTTCAACTAACACTTTGAATTGTGGAAAGATGAGAGCAACGTCACTTTTGTGAGTCAAAGGATATAGCCATATATACTTGGTGAAATAATCGACAAAGATGACATAATAAGAGAATTTATCAACAGACTTTTGTACCGGTCCCCATACATCCGAATAAATGAGTTGAAGTGGTTTTGTAGCAACAAAGGAATTTTGACCAAATGGCAATTTATGGCTTTTATTAATTGAACAAGATGAACAATGAACATTAGACTCAGACTGAAATCTAAAACCTAATCTAGAGACTAATTGCTTGAAGACTTGACGCGAAGGATGACCAAGTTTGTGATGAAGAAGAAGTGGTGAGGTCTTGGTGGTGACATGAATGGATCGTGTTTTGGGGAACCGAGTGAGGTAAACGCCATCAGTTCTCTCTCCTCGCATGAGTCGCGCCCCCGTGTCCAGATCCTTCACATAAAAATGAGATGGAAAGAATTCCACCGAAACAAGATTAGTGTCACATAATTCACCAACAGAAACTAAATTCTTATTTAATTTAGGGACATGAAGCACATTAGATAAAAGTAATGGTTTGTGAGATGTGTGAATATATGATTGACCAGTATGTGTAATAGGTAAGCAGGTACCATCACCAAGTACTATCTCATCGGGTCCTCCGTATTCCGATACGTGATGAAGGGAT
Organism: Lactuca saligna; assembly: GCF_052625555.1. NCBI lineage: Eukaryota > Viridiplantae > Streptophyta > Magnoliopsida > Asterales > Asteraceae > Lactuca > Lactuca saligna. Next base: position 161,365,636 of record NC_136423.1, on the reverse strand, counting down.
GTAGGATCAGAAGCAACATGATTGGATGCCCCTGTATCAAAAATCCATTTTGGAGAGGTTGGGGAAGATGTGGTGACATTGGCAGTGGGTTGTGGATGGCTGTGGCTGTCAGTTGTGATGTTGTTGTCGCGGAGGAAGCGTGCTAGTTTCCGGCAATCCTTGGTGAGGTGACCGGGAATGTGACAGAATTGACAAAACTGGTTGTTTTTGGTGTTTCGGTTACCACCAGGATTGGTGTTGTTATGCCATTGAGACTGTTGAGTGCCACGAGACTGAAAGGGCGGTGAAGATCGAGTATGACGAGTGGAAGAGTGGGTATTGGATGACCGATTGTGGAATCCTTGATTGCGGGTAGTGTAATTGACCGTGGTAGGCAGGATATCGGAGGGAGGATGGGCTTCTTTGAGGCTACGTTCAAAGTCAGTAAGCTTGTCAAACAGTTCTGAGTATTCAATTGGAGTGTCTCGTACCTTGAGAGCAGCAGCAATGGTGTGATATTCGTCGCCAAGCTGTGAGAGAATATGGACCATGAGGTCCTCTTCGGTGACGGGGCTGGGCAAGGGCCAGGGAATCAGCGATAGCACGCATATCCTGGAGAAATTCTGTGATCGATCGAGAGCCTTTAGGGTTTTTCACAAGCTTAGATTTAAGGGAGATGATGCGTGACCTGGAAGTAGAGGCGTAACTGGAACTGAGTCGATTCCAAGCCTCACGGGCTGTTGTAGCAGATGACACCAGGGGTTGGATTGAATCTGAGCAACTCCCTAAAATTGCACTGAAGATCATTTGATCCTTGCAGTACCATGGCCGATACTCTGGATTTGAGATGATTTTTCCGTCTCTGTCTGTGAGGGTGGTCGCTGGTGGTGCTGAGGTGAGGTGACCATCTAGGTCAAGGCTGATTAAGGTTGATTCAACCTGTTTTCTCCACACCGGGTAATTGTTTGGCGTAAGTTTGATTGTGAGATGAGTGGAGGCAGTGATTTGAGCGGGAGTTTTAGAAGCCATTGTTGACTGATTTTAGGGCAGGAACGATTTGGCTCGTGTGAGCAGGAGTGCTCTGATACCATATAAAGCAAATGCTTTGTTGTATATTGTTGATGCTTTACAAGTACAAGATACGATTGGCATATATAGCCAAGATTACAAACTAACTTAGAGATTATCTAGGAGTGTACAGCTAGATCTTTTGACTAGGGTAAATACAGAAATATAATATACATATAATGTACACATAATAATAATATATCACTTAATAACGTCTTCTGTCTGCACCGCGCAGACCACGCGCAGACATTAGTCTTCGCAGACTGTTTGTTTCTTTGAAGACTGCAGACCTAAAAATGTCTGCACGCCCTCTTCTTGGCACAGATGTGGACCAGAGTCTTCTAACATCTTCAGACATCTTCTAGCTTAAAAAAACATATTTATCTTTATTTTTTTAAAGTTTTTTTTTAATTTATATTTTTTCCAACTTTATTAATGATAAACAATATGAAAAAAAAAATTACAAAACTTAAAAAAAAACATTTGACGATACAAACATGATATTTTTAACAAATTTATAAATAAAAATTTATTATAATAATATTCGTTGACGTTGTTTATATAAATATGAAAAAAAAAATCATAATATATTCTTATATTTTTTTGCCAAAATTTTGTAAAACTTTATTTAATAGAGTATCATCAATTTCTCGAGAAAATATTTATCGTACATTTTTAATAGATTTATTTGAAAAAATCGAAGTTTATTTCCATCTATTTATGTATCAAATTCTTTGATCATTAATTATAATGTTTAGTTATAACTTTGCAATCAAAGTTGTTGGTTTTTATCAAATATGTATATGAATTAATACCATTTTTATTTTTATTTTTTATATAATAATACATAAAAGTTGATCTAGATTCGTTATATATTTATAATAAAGTCGTAAAAATATATAAAAAATTCGCTTTAAAGTTTTAAAAAATCAGTTTATTTAGATTTCAGTTTATTTTAATAGCCCGCAGATGTTAAAAAAACAAACAATCTTCTTTTTTCAGACTGCAGACGTTTGGTCCACCTCTTCTACTGCAAAGGTCTACAGATGTGGTGCGCAGACTGCAGACATTTTGCCTCAGAAAAAACAAACAGCACCTTAGTTTAGCGTCACTTTTTGCTATCACTACATTTTCGTGGTTGATGCTTAATATGGTTTTTTACAATGTTTTTCAAAGAAATCATTATAAATTACACGAATGGTCCCTATGGTTTAGGCTAATTTACGCGTTTGGTCCCTAACTTATTTTTTTAACTTGGAAGGTCCCTACTGTATGTTTTTGTTATACGTTTGGTCGCTATCTTACCTAAAAAGACTATTTTGCCATTGATTTTTTACATTATTTAAAAAAAACACACCCTCAACCTCACCCCTCTTACCTTACCTTACCTATCCCACCATTTTTCTTAATTTAAATAATAGTCTTTTTAGGTAAGACAGGACCAAGCGCATAACAAAAACAAACATTAAGGGCCAAACATGTAACAAAAACAAACAGTAGGGACCTTCCGAGTTAAAAAAATAAGTTAGGGACCAAGCATGCAAATTATCCCAAACCATAAGGACCATTCGTGTAATTTACTCATCTTTCATTATCTTTGCTTTCACTATAACCATAACCATGTTCTAATATAACCATAACCAAAGAACCAGCTTATCGATCATGAAAACATTTATGGTAAATGTATCTACATAGGCAATATTTGGGTGGTCTGATGACCTCAATTGTATTGTATAATGTTAGATTACATCGATGGAGAACACTTGGTTTACCACTAGAAAATCTTAAATGTTCTTAATTTCAGTTTAATTGCTTTAGGAAATGATCAAGATGTGTCGATGTTGTCAAAATGTGGTGATAACTGCTAAACATAAGTTAAGTGAATAAGTGATGTTGATGTTTATATTGAGCATATATATGATGACAAGTATACACGTATATTTAATGGCACCTTACAAACTCTGAAGGTTGTAATTTAAGAACTATTTGATTTTGTAGATACCAATGAACAAAAATATAACAACAATGACTTATTTCATAATAATAAAACATTAAGAACTAAATGTGATAAACTCATAATTATATTACTCTCAAGTCAACTGCTGATTGATTATAATTAAGGACTCAATATGTATAAAAAAACAAAGGACTTATTTTGAGCAAAAAAACAGTAAAAAGTATACATTTAAATTTCTTTAATCTTATTCTTATTATTCTTCTCCTCCGTTGTTTTGATTAACCCATCATGTAAAATTTGTGTTGGATTTCCGATCTTTTTACATTTTTACATTTTTATGTTCTTCAAATTACATTGATTCATGATTTAGAAAAAATAGTTGAATGATAAAATTTCATGTGGACAATTTAATTTTGTTTGGCAATATGCTTTCAAATTAAATCCACAGCATCTATGGATCGAACACTACAGTGGAAAGTTTATGTTTATTACCGTTGAAAAAAAGATCACAACTTTGTAGTTTGAGTTTGATAAAAAAGAAACATATAGATATGTATATTTAATGAGAACGTATTACATAAGGAGATAAATCATACATCTTTCATATAAACTCAAACCCATCTTATTTATTTTAACTTATATAGGGTAGCAACATGTTTGCTATCATTTTGAGGTAATCAATCCCAATTCCCAAACACCATCTCATCATCATGCATAACCACTACCATTAACGCGGATCTTGGTGCCAATACCTTATAGCCATGTCCATCACCACCCTGAGTGACTACTACTATTATTGGTGTTGCCGATGTTACTGCCACTACTGTTGTCACCACGGTTAACGTTTCCAATGCGGTCACCATTCCCCATGAAATTGTTACTACCGTTGCCATCGCTACTGCAATTGCCCGCACAGTTTACGTTTCCATTAATGTTGTTACTCCCATAAATATTGCCAGTGTTGTCGCCAAGATTGACGCCATTACTATCACCACTACTACTATTGTTGACGTTGCGGATGTTATTTCCAGTACTGTTGTTACCGCTGTTGACGTTGCCGATGTTATTATCATTCCCTATTACATTGTCACTGCCGTTGTCACTGCTACTGCAATTGCCAGCACAATTTACATTGCCATTGATGTTGTTATCATTATAGTTATTCCCCGTGTTGTTGCCAGTTTGGATGCCACTGCCATCGCCAGTACTACTATTGTTGACGTTGCCGATGTTACTACCAGTACTGTTGTCGCCGTTGTTGGTGGTGCCGATGAAATCATCATTCCCTATTCTGTTGTTATTGTTATTGTCATTGCTTTGGCAATTACTACCACCGGTACAGTTTATGTTGCCGTTGATGTTGCCATTGTTATAGTTATTGCCAGTGTTGGAGCCAACTTGGATACTATTAATAAGAATACGAGACATACTGCCAATATTTCTAATGCCCTCATCGTGTCCATGGGATGTGTTATACTCTCCATCAAGCGTTCTACCACTGACAATGTCAGTTCTGCAAATCAAAAACCATAAAAGTAAAGCAACAAAAGGCTTAAAAATCATCATATAGGAATTTGCTTCCTGTTCTACAAGCTAATGACTTGCAATAATTCATAATAAGATCACACACACACACACATATATATATATATATATATATATATATATATATATATATATATATATAAAGTGGTCATAAAGTAATTAACAGGATATATGAGATATAAATGAAAACCAATTTCACACCTAAAAATATACGAAAATATTCGTATTTCAAATGCCTTATATGGTATGAAAAAAAAACATCAACGTCTTTTTTATTTAATTTTCCTTTACAAAAGAAATGTTGATTATAGTGATGTTAATTTATTATAAAAAATGAAGTAGTTTAAATTAACTTATGTATGTCATTTTAGTGAGACTCCCACCAAGATGAAGCTAGATGCACTATTAAAAATATGTGCTATTCTCATGGCATGTGTTGTTGGTAATCCGTTAAAAACAACTATTACCTACAAAATTAATATGTTTACATGGTTTATACAAGTGATTATATGTGATGTCGCATTACATGGCTAAACTATATATAAGAATTTCTTAATTGTTACATTGATGTCAAAACAAAATTTATAAATCATATACTAGCTTACTCTCAATATTATAAGACCTCTTAACATCCACCACTAAACAATATAATGGTGGGTGTAATATCATCATCACTACTAATCGTAAGATGCATACCACTAAACACACAACTCGATCACATTTTTTAATTAAATTTAATTTAAAAATACAATAAAACATATATTTTTTAAATTGGTTTTTTCTTCAATAAACAAATTACATAATTTAAAAGAAAACTAACTTAAAACAAAATAGAAAAAAAAACATAAAACTGAAAGCACAAAAAACTTAAACTAGTTTTTAAACCCCATTTTTTTTAATTATTCAATATTGGAGAATCCTTAAATTTTAGTCAAGTTTTGAGATATGTAAACGGTCTGTGGTTTATGTATTCATATTGATGTATGGCCACAACAACCCGATCGATATCGCCTTCGTGTACGTTGTTTATAACAAAGTTATAAACTTCGTCGAAGTCGCAATATTTTACCCTCATATCGCAAAATTTCGAACATATTGCATAAAGATTATGATTTCGACAACCAATTAAGTTATGGGAAATGTTTTTAACTTTTATCCAAAAATCATTAGATGCTCAACTATCTGTGTCTTCCGAGACCATCATGCTAATGCTTAGTTCTCTTCTTCCTCTTCTAACAAATTCATCATTTTAGGAGCCATTGTTATTGAAAGATCAAACAGCACAAGTGTGTGCACTACTAGAAAACAGTCCTTTAATGACACACGAACAATGATGCGCACTAATTTACAATACACATCTTTTGCGTGTCCTAAAAATAATGTCAACTTTTCAAAATTTAAGGGATAAATGACATACATTTGTGTGTGCCCTAAAATTAGGGTCCAACAAAAATAATTACAAACACGGGGAGCAGCTAAATTAAATGGATGTCATGTAGAGATGTTGTTTCATAAATATTTAATTAGTGTGTCCCCTCTTTGAAGTACTCTGCCTTCTTATTCCTCGACACTATCTCCACTAGGCCTCACGATTTTTTCAGGTTTTGAGCTCACCATGTGAACTAATTTATACCCAACATTTTTCTCTTCATCTCCATTGTCTTTGGTTTTGATATCTTCTTATGAAACCGACGATGATTCTACCTCGAGGCGGCACAAAAGCAGTCGGAGGCATTAGCATCAGTGGAGTAGCGAAGCAGCGAAAGGAGGAGTTCCAGAAGAGAGAAAGAGAAGATTAGAGAGAGAGAGAGAGAGAGAGAGAGGCGAAAGATAAAGAAAAGATATGGCAAACCCTAGGTCTGATTTCACTAAGCTAAGAAAAGGATGCTTATAGCATGCCTGATTTCTTTAATTGTTCAAAAAATAACACCTATCTAGTAATCTCTCTCATACTTGTCATAAAAGAAAGACGATCAATATATCATGATTGGTACATCGGATATCGACTCTTCTAGTTCAACGACCCACCTCCCTTCTACCCTAGTGTAACATTCAAAAATATTAAAAATAATAGATGAGACACATACACATAACACGTATCTCATAGAGAATAACTCCTATCTATGAGTTAGAAGAAAGTAACTACACACTACACACTCACACAAAACATATATTTAATACATTCAAACAATACTTGTATTAAAATCGTGTTTGTGAAAGGGACTATACACTTACTTGATCAGAAGATGATCGGACAACACTACGACTTGCAGAAGTAGTATTCTTCGGTAGATCTGGAAGATCTTCACAAAACCGGGCTCCTGGCGGGCAGAGCTTCGGCTCGGGAATTGCACTTCCCGGGATCTTCGGGTCTCGGGGTTGATATCGGGGCTTCAGGGGTACTTCTTTGCACTTAAATGGAGGTAATATGGGTGAGAGATGAGAGAATGAGCAACCAAACTTGGCTAGCCCTTCAAATCTATTTATAGGGCAAAACTGGCCCTTGCCACGTCGTGGCACCTTTTGCCACGTCGTGGGCTTGGTCGTCACTGCATGCATCATCTCTAGTTGCATCTGGGGGACTCCCTGAGATGTCAGAAGACCTGCTACGTTGTGGCACTGCTTACCACGTCGTGGTCTCTGACACAGCTTTAGGGTTCGCGCCCCGAACTTCAGAAATTCATAACTTTCGCATATGAACTTCGTTTTCAACGTTCTTTATATCGACGCGAAGGTGAGATTATGCTCTCCAACTCTAGTTTAGACTCCATTGGCTAATTTTGACTTTATTTTTAATATATTATAAGTATATTACTTATATATTATCTTTAGTAGGCCGGGACAGGAAAACTCCTTTCGAAATTCATAACTCCTTCATCTGAACTCCGTTTTCGTCTATCTTTTTATCGTTGGACTACTATCAAAGAAATCTTAGACTCTCGTTTAGATCGATAAGGATATATATATCTATATACCTTAAATTCACTATTTACATCGCGCTGGGTCACGCTAGGTCATGCCGGTTCTGTCGCGAAACTTCGACATGTCATAACTTCTTCGTTATAACTCGGATTTTGGCGTTCTTTATATGCACGGAAACCTTGTGACATATACTAAAACTTGGTTAAGATTAATCCTTCTAAATAATCTTCCATCAAAAAGTCATTTTTGATGCTTATCGTCTCTAATTTGACTAGCCCGGATCTACGAGCGTTATAATTATCTCCCCCTTAGGATGATTACGTTCCGGAATCATCAAAAAAATAGGACTTGTATAATGATTCCACACGTTATTTCTTCATCCTAGGTAATAACGGTAACTTCTATATTCCCTCGAAAGAGTATTTAACTCTATATCTTTCTTGACCGCAGAAGATCCCAATCTTGCATCTGCTTATCGTATTATGTTGTACTTTCAATTGTAACCTTCAAGTTACCAAATAAGTCCTTATTTTGGACTCCTTCTTCTTCTTAGGATAAATACTTTCCTTTATCTATTGTAACAGACCGATGGGTCATGTTCTAATGACCTCTCATCGTATGATGCAACGCTTAGACTCGAGTCTCTTAGAGTCAAATTCCAGAATGGATTATACCTTCCTTCATAGTCTAATGTGATATAATCACATTTTAGCATGTAGCATTTCTAGCTAATAAATTCTTTAACAACGAGCGCGATACTATCGATCGCATTGATTTCAATCTTCTGACTTAAGTCAGATGCTACATGAAACGCGGTTCTCGGAACCATTTAACAAACTCATTGCAGTCGGACTCAATTTCTCATGACCACTAGGGTCAGAATAACAACCCTCTTACTAGTCATTACCGAAACAATGGTAATAACATACATGAATAAAAACGAACTCAATTACAAGCTTCTTGGTAACCATGTGACTTTCCCTAATCCAAGTGTGAGTCTTGTGCTTCTAGTAGTATAGATCTCTACTACCATTCACACCTACTCATACTCGTCCCAAGTATTGTCCCTCAGTCGACCAAGTCACCAAACATAAATAATACAATCATTCAACACATCGGATAACAAAACCAGGGTTTATATTATTTCTTGAAATGATTACACAAAAGTTCAAGTTCGCCCTATACTATGCCTCTAACAGGCTATGCTTCCTTATACAGACTTTATATATTAATATGAAGTCTTCATCTTTTAATCCTCCCATCGTTTTCTGCTTCGTCAAGGAGCATGTGGAATGCCCTCGGCTGTGGCGATGTGTCTTTCTTTGGGCAGTCTTTAAAAATATGCCCTTCTTCGTTACATCTGTAGCACACCTTCTTGATAGGCGTACACTTGTTGGCGTAATGCCCTATCTTGCCACATTTGTATCAGGTCATCTCCTCACTACATTTCCCGAAGTGTTTCTTTTTACACTTCTCACACCACTTAGCTTCATCTCTTCCTCCAGATTTCGAGAATTTGGTTTCTTTGTTGATCATTGAATATCTTTCATGTTTCCTTTTCTCTCCAACTTCAACTCTCTCCAGACCCTTTTCTTTTATTTGGGTCTCCACATTTTTGGCTGCCCAGATCGCGACTTTCAGAGTGGTTGGTTGCTTGACTATTGGACCAAAGTCCGTTAGTAATCCATTAGCAAACTTGTTGACCTTGGAAAGTTCAGTCGGAATTAGGTATGGAATAAGCTTCATCTTATCTGTAAAGCTTGTAGCATATTCAGTGACGCTCAATTTTCCCTTCTTCAGATTTTGGAACTCATTGTTGATTTCCAAAAGATCCTGTGCAGAGCAGTATTGCATTTTCAGTTACACCACGAACTCTTCCCAAGACATCTTGCTAGCTTCCCCCTTGGGCATCGAACCAGCAAGCAACTTCCACCAACTCAATACCCAGATTTTAACACAGGAATTGCAAGAGCAGTCTTCTGCCTATTGCTACACTCGCAACTTTCAAACATTGTCTCCATCTCGGAGATCCAGTCCATAACTCCCACTTGTGTCGGGCTTCCAGATAGACATGGTGGTTTGGATGCCATGAAGTCCTTATACTTGCATCCGCGACCATCATTTCCCCCATCCTGGTTGATCTGCCTAACAATCGGTGGGTTGGCTTGACCAACAACCCCACTGAAGTTACCTCCTTCCGAGTGTCCTCTATTGACCTTGGGCTCTTCCACGTGAAGTGACAGTTCTTCATGATTTTGCCGAAGCAGACATCTCGTCTCCACCATCTGACGATCCAACATCGTCTGAATCATCATTTACACTCCAGCCATCGTCATTGGCTCAAGTGCAATAGCTACAACATGTGCTTGCTCAATCACTGGTGGTTGATTCCTCTTCTCGTTTTCATTTCCAACTCCGCTTCTTGTCCTTACCATCTTGATCTGTACACCGAATAAGGTGAAATTAGATCCTCATTCACGATAAATATTTCGATCTTCCTTATCACTCCAAAATGCTTACATGCTAGTCCTAATATCGTAATCATACGCTTAGAATCCTAAACACATAAGGTTTCCAGATCCAGTTGGCAACAAACCATAGATCCAAACAAACAATTTCTTATATAGCAAACATATAGCATTTAGCACATAAAAGCATTTTAGACATTTTTCCTAAAATATACTAGTGCTCGTGCCTAAAATATGGTAGACACTCATCTCACAATCATCGCTTAGCATTCTAAGTTCAAGTCTAGAAATCCTACAAATTCCTAGTTTGCTTAAACTAATTCTCTGATATCAACTGTGACATCCCCAATTTCACGGCCAGAAAAGACCGATTTGTTTATGCTTTGTTTTATAAATCAGAGTAATCGTTTAAAGAAAACGGTTGCGGAATTTGTTCCCAAAACAAAATGTGATAAGAATTTATCAAAGCATTTCTTTAAAGAAATGTATTTTCATTAAATAACAAAATCTCGGGATGTCATGTTTCGATACAGACCAAAAGCATAAAAAGTATAAAATAGACCTTACAACAGTTATTTATAACTACTGATCTAAAATCCAAAATCTCTCGTCAAGTCCACCAACTTATACTCTTGTGCCATTACCTGTAATGCAAAGAAAACTGAGTGGGTCTGGCTTGGGAGTCTGGTGAGCATATAGGGTTTTCAACCCACAATAATATATTTATTATATTTAATCATCAAACAATCAACCCAATTACCCATCCCCATTATCTCCATTTATCTTAAGGATCTACCCTAAGAATCATCTATCCTTCATTCTTAAGGATTGACCTGAGGTATAGGCATGAAGTCACATCGTTTCCAGGGTTTACTCAATAGGCGCTAACCCCATAGTCACCAAGGTTTATACAATAGGCACTACCTCCATAATCACCAAGGCTTATACAATAAGCGCTAACTCCATAGTCACCAAGGCTTATACAACAGGCGCTAACTCCATAGTCACCAAGGTTTATACAATAGCCGCTAACTCCATATTCACCAAGGTTTATACTATAGGCGCTAACTCCATAGTCACCAAGGTTTATACAATAGGCACTAACTCCATAGTCACCAAGGTTTACTTAACAGTAGGCGCTAACTCCATAGTCACCAAGGTTTATACAATAGGCGCTAACTCCATAGTCACTAACTATCCCATCTACCCATATTCTACCCAACATTTTCGTAGATATAAATATACACTTTTATACATAGTTTAAAACCTGTATAACATGTTCATCCAATACACATTCCAAATAATAGATGAGACACATACACATAACACGTATCTCATAGAGAATAACTCCTATCTATGAGTTAGAAGAAAGTAACTACACACTCACACAAAACATATACTTAATACATTCAAACAATACTTGTATTAAAATCATGTTTGTGAAAGGGAGTATACACTCACTTGATCAGAAGATGATCGGACAACACTACGACTTGCAGAAGTAGTATTCTTCGGTAGATCTGGAAGATCTTCACAAAAACCGGGCTCCTCGTGGGCAGAGCTTCGGCTCGAGAATTCCACTTCTCGGGATCTTTGAGTCTCGGGGTTGATACTGGGGCTTTAGGGGTACTTCTTTACACATAAATCGAGGTAATATGGGTGAGAGATGAGAGAATGAGCAACCAAACTCGGTTGGCCCTTCAAATCTATTTATAGGGCAAAACTAGCCCTTGCCACGTCGTGGCACCTTTTGCCACGTCTTGGGCTTGGTCGTCACTGCATGCGTCATCTCAAGTTGCATCTGGGGGACTCCCAGAGGTGTCAGAAGACCTGCCACGTCGTGGCACTGCTTGCCACGTCGTGGTCTCTGACACATCTTTGGGGTTCGCGCCCCGAACTTCAGAAATTCATAACTTTCGCATACGAACTTCGTTTTTGACGTTCTTTATATAGACGCGAATGTGAGATTATGCTATACAACTATAGTTTAGACTCCATTGGCTAATTTTGAATTTATTTTTAATATATTATAAGCATATTACTTATATATTATCTTTAGTAGGTCGGGACAGGAAAACTCCGTTCGAAATTCATAACTCCTTCATCTGAACTCCATTTTCGTCTGTCTTTTTATCGTTGGACTACTATCAAAGATATATTCAACTCTCATTTAGATCACTAAGGATAGATATCTATCTACCTTAAATTCACTATTTACGTCGCGCTGGGTCATGTTGGTTTTGTCGTGAAACTTCGACAGGTCATAACTTCTTCGTTATAACTCGGATTTTGGCATTCTTTATATGCACGGAAACCTTGTGATATATAATAAAACTTGGTTAAGATTAATCATTCTAAATAATCTTCCATAAAAAAGTCATTTTTGATGGTTATCATCTCTAATTTGACTAGCCCGGATCTACAGCCGTACACTTTATATGCCTACTGTATGAGCTTGTAGATTTTCATGCTAGTACTAATCATTTGGTGATAGTATGACCTAATTAGTTTATGCTTGTTCCAATTACTCAATTCTTGAATGTTGCTTGCTTTGTGCTTTTTAGGAGTTCACATTAACTTCAGCTAACTAGTAAGTAAATATTCTATTACACAAATCTTCTTTGAGTCCAACCGTTATAGTGTGAGACCTTTCTTTTGAAGAATTATATAGTGTCGGTGATATGTAATAGTATTCGTGAGCTAGTTAGAGGGAGTTATTGGGAGTTCCTTCCGCATCTGATGGCAAAGAGTTGTGTAGTGATTACCCTAGGAGATGCCTAGGAAGAGATTTTGTGATGGGAGCCTTGTTTTTGTTGAGGATTGTATGTATAGAAAAGGAGTGACTTGGAGGATTCACAACAATCCTTGAAGAAAGTACGGATATATGTGGAAGGGAGTATGGGCCCATACTACTGGAAGCAGAGGATCTGTACTCGAGCAAAGGAGAGCTATGATGAAACCAGGAAGCTTGTAGAGTATGAGACTCCTTGATATTTATGTGTGTTTTGATAGTTTGAATGGTCTATTTTTAGTATGGTGACCCTTCGAGGAAGTGCGGTTAGTGGTTATGGTGCTGGTGAGGGTTCAGGCTCGGGTTCTGGAGCCAGACAGTTAGATGATCAAACACAGGTGTTCATTTTGTTAGATATTACCCATACCATACTTGAGAAGACTCTTGTGATCTTCAGTACGGTCAAGGAGGGTATTCTGGATATTTTGGATAAGAATTTGAGTGTTTTTTAGTCTGAGATGGTGACATTGATGGGAGCTCGCATGTTGACCCTCCGTGAGTTCCGAGCATGTGGGGATCTAGAGTATTTCAGGGAGAAGGACCCAATCGCGAGCAGACAATGGTTAGCGGATATCGCTAACACCTTCCGCACTAGCAGTTGTCCCGATGGGGAAAAGGTCAGACTTGCTTCCTATATTCTAAAATACAGAGCTTGTGATTAGTGGGCAGCGGTTGGGTGCTCCGTGGGTGATGCGACGGTTGATTCGATGACATGGGATGATTTTGTGACTAGATTTTGAGTTGATTTTGTTGGGTTTTGAGCACTATAACACTCCTATGGTGCACATGCAACCCTAGATGCTTTGGATCTATGTTTTCTCTAATTATACACGCATTTTCAATTTTCCAAAACATACATCCTAACTAGCATACAACAGAGGGTATATAACATAAAACTAGTTTGGATGATTACCTCTTATATGTAGGGTGTATTTCTTAACCTTTGAAAGCTTGAGCACCTCAAGTGTGATGCCTCTAATGTGTCACAAACACCAAATGCAAGAGGAGTCTTGTGTAGCATCCTGTTCCGAATCGACTCCTAGTCTGGGGTTGTGGCCCGAATATCGGTCACCATAAGGATTAGGGATTTTGAAAAGGTAGGATCTAGGCCCATTTGGGTGCGGGTGATGTATTGGAAGTGATTCGGGTGTTCGATTCGTGTTTTGGAGCCTAGGGGTATTTCGGTGAAGTGTTAGCTAAGCTTTTGTGCAAAATAGATTTTTCGTTCGGATGTTTTTAAGAAAGGTATGAGTTGATAGAAGTGTAGGGCTTCTTGTTACCTTTCTGTAAATATACGGATCGTCGGAATCGGGTTTATAACGAAGAAGTTATGGCCTTCGGAAGTTTCGTGGTTTTCAGGCTTAGGCGAGTACGCGAGGCGTACACAAAGAGTACGTGGGATGTACTAGTAAAGAAGGAAGTATGTTGGGAGTACTAACCAGGATGGTCGCGAAGGTTCCCAGGAGCATGTTGGGCATACCATACGTATGTTGGGCGTACTGCAGTCAGTTCAAAACCTTGTTTTAGGGTTTTGGACCCTATTTAAGCTCCTTATCTCATAACCTAACCCTAATATCTTCAGTCTCCATCCCTCTAAACCCTAAAAGTCGTCCTCAATTACTCATGGTGGCATTTGAGATTATGAAGTCCATTGTTGGAGTGTTTGGTCCATTTTCAAGAAGGTAGAGCTTTTGATGCAAAGATGGGGATCAAGGATAAGCTTATGGATCTAGCTTTTGGGACTCATTTTCATCTTGATGAAGGTATAAATATTTGAACTTGATCATTGATATCTTAGATCTCTTCCTTGTGAGTTTTAGTTCATCTGGTCCCAAAGACGAGATCTAGTGGTCTTGATTTCATTCTAGGAGCTTTGAGTTGCCCCTCTTAGTGTTTTTGAGGTTCAAGGTCCATCAAGTTGGTACCTTTTGAGTTTAATACCATCCATGTTGAAGTTTGAGTCATTTCTATGGAAGAAGAATGTTATACTTTGAGATTTGGTCTTTTTGGGGCATACAAAGTCACCAAGTTATTAACTTTATGGGTTCGGACGTCGTTTGGGACTCAGATCTGTGGCTTGGACTTGTGGCTTAAAGCATTAAGTGCTTAATGGAAAAATGAGATTAAGAGGGAAGTATGTTGGGTGTACAAGCCAGTACACACATCGTACAAGCCATTAAGCGAGTACGCGCAGTGTAATACTGAGTACGCCTTGCATACTCAGTCAAGTTGGACTTCGTATTTTGGGCTTCGGGATTGGGCCATTTCTTGGACTAAGTTGTTGTGGGCCTTTGTGGACCATTTGGAAACAAGGTTTTGGACTAAGGAAATTTATTGGTCTTGAGGAAAAGGCAATTAGAAAGGTCCGAGACTAATTTGGAAAATTAGGCCATAATTGGGCCTTGATGATTATGAGATATTGGAATTATTGGAATACCAAGAGTTTGGACTAGAATAGATGGATGGGTGATATGTGTATTTTTATATATATTTTTATACATTATATCTTAATATTCTAGCCTTTATTATTCTCTTTTAGAACTAAAAAGTACTTATAATGCTTTGAATTATGATTTGCAACTATTAGTTGTCGATAGAGCATAAAAGAAAAGATTGGAGCGAAATTAGGGCTTAGAAGCTAAAAGAAAGAAAGAATGTTGTAGGACCTGAGTACGCCGAGCGTAATTGACTAGAACGCTTAGCGTAATGGCAAAACAAGGGTTACGCCCCGCGTACTTTATGATTACACCCCGCGTAACTGTTGCATCCGGATAACCTCTTTGCGATAAGTTTCTGAGTACGCCCAGCATAATCCGACTTATGCCCAACGTACGTAAGTCGGTCCCAAGGGCTATAAAAAGCAATTATCAGCTAACCAGAGGGGGGATTCAACTTCTAACCTAATTTAGTCGATAATTAACTTCTGTTAAGCCGTTTTGAGGGTCTAGAAGGTGGCCGGAAGGCCGTTAAGCTAACGGGAGCGGAGATCGGAAGGATTGGAGAGTGGATACATGTCGGTAATCATATGGGTTGTTAATGTGCCCCTGTTTAGCATTCCATCGTGATACTATTATGTACTTGGTTTCTGATTTAGGTGTAAAAACCTTTTACTTTTGTCTATGATTGAATGAAACCTTGATTATTGGACTAATTGCTATATTGAATTTTTTTGTTTATGTTTAATTTATCTTGCCAAGCTTGTTAAAAGATCCTTATGTGTTAATGATAATTATTTGTTGTTAATTGTCAAGTAAATTAAGTTGTATGAACATCTACTTGATTGCTTGTATCTTACGACTTTGATGACCATCAAGATTATAAGTCTAGGAATAACGAATGCGAAACTAGGATTAACTTAGGAATAAATAAGTTAACGTGTGAGCCTTGTTTGATGACCATCAACAAGAGGTTAATTGAACGACCAATTCGATTAACTATTATTACAAGTCTTGCTTGATACGAATTGAACAGTAGGAAACATGTTCGTTTAATCAACTGATCATTGTTTGAATTGACTTGTTTGCTAAAGGATTAGTTATAGTGAACGCGAATCTAATCATTTTAGGAATCGGTGAATATGAATAAATGAATTTGTGTATGCAATTTTCTATGTTTTTAAGGTGTAATTTATCTAAACCAAAGTACCTGAAGAGATTTGCTTTCCTGTTAGTTTATCGAGATTTTCTATTTAAGTAATTCGTTTGAGATTCAATAACCATTTCTTTATTCCTTTCGTGTGTCCTGTAACCTATAATCAAATATTTTAAATTAATTCACCATCGTTCCCTGTGATCGACACCCGACTTACCTAAGCTATACTGTAATCCAACTAGGTATACTGCCTATAAGTGTATAGTTAGTCTAAGTTTGTTAGGTTATAAATATTAAAACTAGTGGGTACTTATGTGCACATCAATGGGCCTTAAGGTAAGACCATGTAGGGGTCTGGGCCCAATTTGGAAAGTTGGGCCATGTGTTGGGCTTCGACCCATTGCTTGACTTTTGGGCCTTTAGAGTATGAATTGAGCCTTAGGCTTGAAACAAGCTAGGTTAGGGTTAAAGTAGCCTTTTACCCCAAGCATAGACTTGTAGTTATGTACTGGAGTTTTATCTGCGGGACTTCAGCAGTGCCAGGTAATTTCTCCTCACTATATCAACAAGGTCTAAGGCACCAATGCCGACCCTTAACGGATTTGCATTCGGGTTTATTGCATGATATATTTATTGATTTATATCTTGGTAGTTAGGATGGTTACTATGTTAGTGATCGGTTAGATCAGTATCCTGGGTATAGGATGGTTGCCATAATTAATGATCTGTTAGATCTGCATGCTTAATTGTTTATATATATGTGCACATGTTTGTTGGTTTAGGGGAAAGGGTTGAGGCAGGTCCTGCTGTGTGAAGTAGGCCAAGACACCCTGGGCGGATCGGGTAAACTGCAGGCGCGGGCGGGGAAATCTAGTCAGGCTGAAGGCCCAACAAGCGGTCCGGATAGGATGAAGGCCCTGAGAGGGTGGTCCAGATGTGCGGAAGGCTCGTAGAGCGGTCTATATAGACTGAGGGCCTAGGGAGGCGGTCCAGTCAGACTGATGACTCATTATGCATGTTGTATCTATTTGCTTATATGTTATGCAATATGGTTATATCTGTATGGAATTGGTATTTTGGGGGTAACTCACTAAGCCTTCGAGCTTACGTTCATCGATATTTGTTTCAAGTACTTTTGATGGTCGCGGGAAGGCGAAGGCGTGATCACGCACCTCCTTATATTTTCATGATTGATTATGGGGATACTCTAATGTCTAAACAATTTTGAAAACAAATTGTAATGACTTAATGGTTTTAAATGTTTTAAAAAGTTTTAAATTAGCTTGAATTTTTGGGATGTTACAGGCTTGAGAGAATAAGTTACTTAGCACAAAATCAATATCAAACTCTAAGAATGATGGTGTCACCGATTTTGGTCATGAAGGGTTCTATTTATAGTGCTAGGGTTACATCGTTGTGAACCCTAATAAACTTTCATATTACTTAGGTTCCATGGGTTAAAACCTTCCATGGACTATCACATTGGCTTAGCCCATCCTAAATAACCATGGCTTATTAACCTACACTATAAGAATCATTGATTTACATAATCAATCCACATATTTTTAATTAGTCTCTTTTGATCACCAAATTAATTCTTGATCAATACTAATTAAATAATATGATTTCTCAAGTAATATATATTATCCTTATAATATATTAATAAATCACAAATAACCTTATTCTCAAAAGTTCATCCTATTAAATTGAACAGATGAAGGCAACCCAAAAGAACTGTGCTACAATCTGGTCAAGTACATCCCAATTATACTTATGGTCTTAGACACCATATCCAACAGTCTCCCACTTGGATAAGTCTAATAACTATAGCTACCAATGCCACTTTAGGATCCGACTTATCAATCGTAGCTTTCAAAAGTCGCTGTCTGCTCTAACCCAGTCAATGATGCGTCCTTTAGATAAGGGGATCATATATTCCTCTGGTCTCAAGATATCTATGTGTACAAATACATGGAACATAGTCATACTTATTGTCCTGCAATTTGTTTCCCAATTTCCGATTCGTCTGATGTAGAACATAATTGAACTCATCAATTTAGTTCTGACCGAGCCCGACACATAGTCAAAACAGAATCATTGAAGGGACCAAGATATCGCTTTTAATCCTCTTAGGATAAATGGAACAGATAAACTTTAACATTATATGCTTGTACTAACTACTCATTAAGTCACACACAACGAGATTTTTTATAACATCAAGTTACTGATGCGTTTTCATATCATCAATGCACAACCAAATCGTAGTCAACAACTCATATATCTTAGTTTGAAGATTATATGATATTATCGTCTCACAATCACTCGTGATAAATTCCATGAAGTGATTTAGGTGAGCGTGGGTTAATCCAATATTCAAATTTTCTTTCAGGAGTACTCACGAATGGTGTAGCAAACTTTTGCTATGTCTAACCTATCATACCCTAAACCAAACGACGGAAACATCCACGGGTTGGGTGACTTCATTCTTATAGTATCATCATAGTGTATATAATTGAAACAAAACATCATCATCACACATACAATATTACAATTGTCATTGTTTACATCAAGTATTGTATTTCAAATTACATGCCAAAATATCCAAAGTATGGTGATAACAAAACACAACACAATTCCAAGTATTGTTGATGACCAACCTGCTCAACGGTTTCCTGAGAATATAAGTTATTTTGAAGACATCGACACATATAATGTTGGTGAGTTCATAAGTATGTTTGAGTAAAATGTTTTGCATTACTTTGTAAACACCAGAAAATCCGATATTTTCTGAAAAACGGTTTGAAATATTTCCGTCCGATCTTGTATTAATGCATTTGTGTTAATGTTTGAAAATGTATGAAGTGAATGATCCCACACAATCCGATATTGTCTGTTTATAAAACGTTGTGTTGTTAACGCCCTAAGACTGAGTACCAGTGCATATATGTTACCGTGTTACCAAACTGTAAATGTATTCCGTAAATTCTATAATGGAGTAAATTTCTCTAAGTGAGTCGTTATAACCATACTTGATAATGAATGATCCGCCTGTCATGATATTTTTCAGACACCGACTTGTTTAAGGTAAGGTTTGCCATCCTAGACTGGTCTAGTCTAACTGTAGTGAATAGCTCAGGTGTGGGGTGTCACCCCCGTATAGATCTATACACAAACTCCCACTCTCCCTCCAGGAGACTCTGGTTATAACTGCATGCTACAGTTGTCTACTCGATAGGTGTCAAACAAAGTGTCTCAGAAGATCCTTAACTGAATTTACGCGAATATTAACTTGCACAATGTATATTTTTTCCGTGTATGTTTTAAGTTTACAAAGCCCAACGAGTATGTACGTGAAGGTATGAGGCCCAACAAGCATGAAAAAGGACAAATATGGCCCACTAAGCATGTAATGTATATTCCAGGCCTAATAAGCATGAAAAATGACAACTAAGGCCCATGAAGCATGTAATGTATATTCGAGGCCCAATAAGTATGCATAAGGACAATTAAGGCCTACTAAGCATGTAATATATATTCCAGGCCCAATAAGCATGCAAAAGGACAACTAAGGCCCACTATGCATGTAAAACCCCATTTATTTATTAGTTAAATAAATAAATTAATGAACGAATGGTAGCCTGAAATAAATAATTATATATGCAGAGTGTTGGGTTCGAGGAGTTAGTTGCCACATTTTTAGAAGTCGGGGGTTAAAAGCGTGATTTTGGGACTCATTTTATAATTATTCATAAAGTCAGGGACTCCGTAATAATTAGTTGAATTTAATTTAAAAGGAAATGAGGTTGAGGGGCTGAAATTGCCATCATGGAAACAAGTTTGGGAGATCGAGTATATAAACCCGTCACCCACGGATTTAACCCTAACCCTACTCACGTATGATGCATCCGTCACTCCCACTTACTCCACCTCCGACGCCGCTCCTACCTCCGACCACCCAACACTGTCAATCGATCCATGTCACTGATTCGTGGCCTCCAGCCGCCGCCTTTGCCGGGAACAAGAACCGATAGGCGAACCACCGAGATTTGTTGTGTTATTGTGCTGAGACGGTGAAGTTATAGCTGTTATTGTCCGCCATCTCATGCCACCTCTCTTCTCCATTTCTTGTTGTCGGTTCTAATTCGTTCATGGTGGTCTCCGTTTCTCAGTCACGACCACTGCCGCTACACGGCTCAATTCAGTTACTCAAGTCGCTGCTTTAGCTATTGCAGACTGCCGCCGTGGAGCCGTTGTCATCGCAAATCACCTCCGCCAGCCGCCAAACCTTCTTCTTTCGCCGGTGTTTCGTTCCTGCTTCGACCACCATCAGTCGCCGCCATTGCATTTGCTGCCGATGAAGCGAGAGTTCGAGCCATGCTGTGGTTGCTAGGGTTATTACTACCGTCGCCGTACGCCACCATGAGGTGGGTGGCCATTTCCATTTCTGAGAAAAAGATGTGTATTATGTGCGTGTTTTGGTGTGTGTTCCAGTATTCAAGTTGTGCTTTGCATCCATGGGTTGTATGAGTGACTTTGGCCGGAAAACCCACCGCCACAACCGTGAGGTGGTGGCTGCCACCATGTGCCGCCATATGTGTGTGTTTATCTTAGTGTGTGGGTGTGTGTTTATTTGAGTTTTTAGCATTGTAATTTGTATCAAAAATAGAATAATGGAAAGAAACTCGAAACCACCACCGTAGGGTGGTAGCTGCCGTCTCCTGCCGCCACTGGCCGCCGTGTCGGGTGGCGGTGTGTCTTGCCTCATCAAGTGTGATTCGTTTGGGGTGCTTGAAACCCTAATGGGCCTTGTTAGGCTAATGGGCCCAATGTAGCCAAATGGGCTTAGTGAAAACCCTAATGAGTCTAATGGATTCTAATTGACCCAATAAAGCCCTAATGGACCTAAAAGCCCAACAAATTGATAAAGGGACTAATATTTGGTTGGAAAAAAAACATAATGCAAATAAAACCCTAATTTGTGGAAATTGCGTGGGACACACACGAGAATTAATTATTAAATCTTAAATAATAATTAATAATCATTGGCAAACTAGCGTAAGGCATAATGGACTTAATGGATTAAGTCCTTAATGGGTTAAGAAAGAAACATTGAACCTTAATCATCATTCATGTGAAAACTCTAATTTGGGATTATGGGCTTGGACTTGTTGGGACCCACATTTGGTCCATTGGAATGGAATTGTGTGATTAAGCCCAATCACACCATATGACTTATTTAGAAGAATGGACTTAATGGATTAAGTCCTTAAAGGAATAATTCCTTAGTGGGTTAAGTAGGAAACTTAACCGTAATCGGCATTTTATGTGAAACCCCAACTTCACTTGGGTTTATTGTTGGGCCTTTCTATTGGGCCTTGATAATTGGATTATTAACGGGCCATCCAAGAATAATTATATGGACTAAAATAATTTAATGGGCCTAGGGTAAGTCCCATGTAAGGGGTTGGGCCCAATTTGGAAAATTAGGCCATAAATGGGCTATAGCTTGGGCCTTAATGATTATATGATATTGGACCATTAGACTGTCAAAGGTTAGACTGGACTTTTGGTTGGGCCTTAGAATGAGATCATGTATAGGCCTAGGCCCAATTTGGAAAATTGGGTTATGCGTTGGGCTTTGATTCCTAGTCGACTTTAGGCCTATGGATTGGGCCTTGGGCTTGAATAAGCCAAGCTAGGGGTAATGTAGTAATTACCCAAAGAATGTATTTATGGTTATGTATTAGGACCCAATTATTAATTGGGTGTTATTTTGGTGTTGACAGTTCGGAAATCTGTCAGCCAGCAACTGGGGTCGAGTCTGCGGGACTTCAGCAAGTGTGGGATTGTGTCTTCGGGACTTCAGCAGTGTGAGGTGAGTTACCTTCCAATTGCGGTGGATCTAAGGCCACAATGTCGGCCTACCAGTAGGAGATGTATGATGGATGATTGTCTTTGTGATATCATCTAGGTTTGCTACTACCTGATATGTTATATGCTAGCATGATATGTTGTATGTGATAATAGTAGAGTTCGGTTGTTAGGACCGAAGGGTAGTCAGACACCCCAGATATGTCTGACAGTATGTGATGATATGTTTGCATGCTGGCTTGTTATGTTATATGCGATAGAGGTAGTAGGAGGGGATCAGTCCCCGAGTTCGGTTGTTAGGACCGAAGGGTAGTTCAGGCACCCCAAATATGTATGATATTATGTTTGTGTTATGTTATATTTGATGGTAGTAGTAGGGGGTGAAATAGTCCCCAGTATCCGATCGAGAGGACCGAAGGGGAGGCCAGCTCCCAAATATGCTAGTCAGTATCCGGTCGAGAGGACCGAAGGGGAGGCCAGCTCCCAGACATGCTAGTCAGTATCCGGTCAAGAGGACCGAAGGGGAGACCAGCACCCAGATATGCTAGTTAGTATCCGGTCGAGAGGACCGAAGGGGAGGCCAACTCCCAGATAGACTAGTCTGTATCCGGTCGAGAGGACCGAAGGGGTAGGTCGGGCACCCAGATATGCCTGACAATATATGTATGTTATGTGATTATATGGTATGTGGTATGATGGGGGAACTCACTAAGCTTCGTGCTTACAGTTTTCAGTTTTGGTTTCAGGTACTTCGTGTTTAAAGGAAAGGTGCCGACTTGATCGCAGCGCATCACACTATGGTTTTCCGCATATGAGATCTTTGGGATTACACTCTGATATTATTTTATGATAACACGTTTGATTATTTCTACTTTGGTTTTGACATGACATGATATTACGGATGTTTTATTACACTATTGGTTTTATGATGACGTGTTTAAAAATGAAAATTTTGACCTGTATTTTTGGGATGTTACAATGCATGTAATGTATATTCGAGGCCCAAAAAGCATGCAAAAGGACAACTAAGGCCCGCTTAACATGTAATGTATATATTATAGGCCCAATAAGCATGCAAAAGGACAACTAAAGCCCAATTAGCGTGTAATGTTCATTCCAGGCCCAATAAGCATGAAAAAAGGACAACTAAGGGCCACTAAGGATGTAATGTGTGTTCCCAGCCCAATAAAAGTGAGTTTAACATATTTGACTTGTTTATTATTGTAATGTTTGTTCTTGTTCAATCGTTTGCCAAAATGACTTAAAAAGTACACGTTTTGTAATATTGACATCTTTGGTCAAGTGGACTAAAATTTTACGACTTAGGTCTAACTTTGGTAAAAATGACACTTTAGGTCCCTTAGGACCAAAAGTTCACATTTAAGGCTAATTTCAAATAAAAATAACATTTTTGACTCACTTTTGTCAAAATTATCATTTTCTACCTTTATAACCGAAAGATAACATTTTTGGCTCAACTTTGTTCAAAATGACACCCAAGCCTACAAAATTCCAAAATTTTACAAACATAGCCCAAAAACCGTGAAAGCCCAATATGAGGCCCATTTGTGAAAATCTACACTTTTAGCCCTTTTAAAATCACAAATACCATAAAGATTCACATTTATCCAAAAAAAATCTTTTTGGTCCCTTAAAACCGTGAGTTATATATAATAACTTCACTTTTGATTATTTTGTCATTTTTGGCCGTCTTATCTGATTTTTCTTAGTTTAAACAACCTTGAAATGTTTTAAACCTTTTCTTTGCATAATAAGTTGTATCAAGTGTTATGTTCTACAAATATCATCATATTTTAGCATGTTTTAGATTTTATGAAGTCTATAACACGTAATCATAACATATAACAAGAAAAACACACATAATCATGCATATAAACATAGATCTACACAAAACAACTTGTATTCTCCCCCAAAACATAGTAAAAACCGAAAATAAGGGGTATGAACCCACATTGGGGAATGGATTCGGTTTTGATGAGAAATTTGGAGGAGATTTTGGTCTTGGATGCTTCTTGAGATGAGTTTTCGGATTTATGGAGTTCAAGAATGATAAACCTCGATGGAATCTTGTTAAAAATCCACACTACTTCATGGTTTCTTGATGAAGAGTGGAGGAATTCTTTAAAGATTTAGAGAGGACTTTTAGAAATGAGATGAAGTTTGTAATGGTAAGTGGGAGGGTCGAGAGTTTAAGGAGGAAGGAGATAGATTAGTTTTGGGTATTAGATGGAGGATTAAGAGGCCTAATATTGGAAATAGGTGATGCAAATGGCATGGAAACATGATATTTGTCTAGACAAATGTTGGGTAATTGCATGGATATACATTAGGTAATATTGAGGTATCATTAATTCAAATAATCCATGTTTTTTTTATAAAACCGAGAATTAGAGATAGGAGGGAAAAGAAATTTGAATGTTGGGTTAGAATGGAACAATCACCGTAAATGTATGGCCCAATAAGTAAGATTTCAGCTCATTGGGCCCACATGTGTGTTTACGACCCAAAATGATAAAAATAATGGGTTTTAGGCACAATAAGGTCCATGAAAAAAATGTGAGTCATTCTAGGCCCTTTAAGGCCCAATAATGATATAGTTTGATGAATATGGGTCCAATTACATCCCAAATGAGGATTCTTATCTTAAACGAATCAAGTTGAGGGTTTATTGGCCCATTAGGCCCAATAAATGATTCATGGCCCATTATTATGTTTGAATCAGGAAGTTAGGGTTTCAAACCCACAGTTGGTTGTGCGACATGTATTGGATTAGCTTTTGGACTGTACAAGTGAGTTTTGATTCAGATAGTTGTTTTTGAATGAAGATTGCGTATAATTCCACCTTAGAGTTACAAGATACATTGAGAGTTGATCATACATAGATATAATTTCCTAGCCAAAAATGCTAGTTGTGGCATCATCTCCCCGTTAGAGGGAACTTCGTCCCGAAATTCTTTAGAAAGATAGTTCTAAGAACTAGACAATAGGTGAGGGTACTTTTGTTTCATCTGGTCTTTGCATTCCCATGTGAATTCCGATCCACGCTTAGTGTTCCATCGAACCTTCACAATCGGAGTGCGGCTTTGTTTTTTACGCTTCACTTCTCTATCAATTAACTCAATAGGCTCTTCAATGAATAAGAGATTTTCATTTACTTCGATCTCATCCAGGGGAATGATGAGGGTTTCATCTGATAAGCACTTCTTCAGGTTCGATACGTGGAACATGGGGTGTACGTTGCTGAGCTCTACAGGTAGCTGCAACTTATAAGCCACCGGAACAATCCAGCCAAGAATCTCAAATGGCCCGATGTATCACGGATTTAGTTTTCCCCGCTTCCCAAAATGGATCATCCATTTCCAGGGAGAGACCTTCAATAGCACACGATCTATGAAATGGAATTTCAAAGCTTTTTTCGTTTATCAGCGTAGCTTTTTGTCAGTCATGCGATGTTTGAAGTCGAGCTTTAATTTGGATTATTTTCTCCGTCGTTTCCAGAAAGATCTTGGGTCTCGTGAGAGCACTGTTTGGTGTCTGTCCTCTTGCCAACTGAGTGTTACCCACCTCAGCCCAACACAGAGGTGATCGGTATTTTCTGCCATACAAGGCCTCGAAAGGAGCTACCTTAATGTTCAAGTGATAGTTGTTGTTATACGAGAATTCGATTAAAGGCAAGTGGGTATCCCATACCTTTCCAAAATCGATTACGCAGGCTCAGAGCATGTCTTCTAGCGTTTGAATGGTTTGCTCACTTTGGTCGTCTGTTTGGGGGTGGTAGGCAGTGCTCATGTCTAGTTGTGTTCCCATAGCTTTCTGGAGCGATTTCCAAAATCTTGAAGTAAATCTACTATCTCGATCTGATATAATGGATACTGGTACCCCATGAAGTCTCACGATCTCTTTTATTTGGATTCGTGTTAATCTTTCCATCTTGTATGATTCCTTTATTGGCAGGAAATGGGCAGATTTGGTTAACCTATCGATAATCACCCATATAGCATCCATCCCATCTGCTATCTTAGGTAACTTGGTTATGAAATCCATTGTACTCCCTTTCCCATTTCCACTCGGGAATTTCAGGTTGTTGCAACAATCCCGAGGGCTTCTGGTTTTCCACTTTAACCTTGGCAAAAGTGAGACACTTTCCCATGTAAGTGGTGATCTATGCCTTCATATTTGGCCACCAATAATGTTGTTTAATGTCCATGTACATTTTATAGGAACCTGGATGGACAAAATATCGAATCTTATAAGCTTCGTTCATGACTATGTCTCTGAATCCCCCAAATGTTGGGACCCGGATTCGATTCATGAAATAATAGGTTCCATCCTCTTTGGCTTCAACGTTCTTTTCCATCCCATGAAGTGCTTTGTTTGCAGTGTTCTTTGTTTTCAAGGCCTCCATTTGAGCTTCCTTGATTTGTGAGTTCAGGTGGGAATGGATGGTCTGGGTTAGGATGGTGAGAGCTTCGGCTATCTTAGAAAAATTATGAATAAATCTTTTGTAGTAACCTACAAGACCCAAGAATTGTTAAATTTACGTTGGTGTCCTAGGAGTTGCCCAACCTTCAATAGCCTTGATCTTAGCAGGATCTACATGTATTCCCACCTTGCTAATCACATGACTCAAAAAGTTAACCTTGCGAATCCTGAATTTGCACTTTGAGAGTTTTGCATAGAACTTCTCCGCTCTGAGTGTTTTCAAAATTTGTCGAAGGTGTTGACCGTGTTCCTCCTTGCTTCGCGAGTAAATGAGTATGTTGTCAATGAATACAATTACAAAATTATCAAGGAAGGGGTGACATATTCGGTTCATGAGGTCCATAAATGCTACGGGATCATTTGTTAGACCGAATGGTATAACCGCGAATTCGAAATGGCCATTTCAAGTTTGGAAAGCAGTTTTCGGAATATCCTCTTCCCGGACTCGGAGTTGATGATAAACAGATCTCATATCTATTTTATATAAATAACTAGCCACTTGAAGCTGGTTGAATTAATCATCGATCCGTGGAAGTGGGTATCGGTTTTTGATGATGAGCTTATTCAATTCCCTATAATCAATGCACATTCTGAAGGATCCGTCTTTCTTCTTGGCGAACAGGACTGGAACTCCACACGGTGAGAAACTCAACTTAATGAATCCTTTATCTAAGAGTTCGCTCAATTGGCTTGACAATTCTTGCATTTCTGCGTGAGCCAGTCTGTAGGGTGATTTGGAAATTGGCATTTCCCCAGGTACAGGGTCAATTCTGAATTCGATTTGTCTCTCGGGTGGTATTCCCAGGAGATCTTCAGGGAAAACATTGGGGAAATCTCGTACCTCTGGGATATCATTGATGTTTGTCTCTTCCTTTTGCTTATCCACCGCATGAGAAAGAAATGATTGGTTCTTTTTGTGCAAGCACTTTTGTGCTTTGATGCACAAGACGAGACGGAGATTGACGCTCAGCTTATCGCCGTAGATGATTAGGGTTTCATGATTGAGAAGGTGAAGGCGAACGGCCTTCTCGTGACACATAATATCATCATAATGGGGCTTAACCAATCCTTGCCGATTATCACATCAAAACTCCTAATATTTATTGGCATTAAATTTATTTGAAACAAGTGGCTGTTTAATGTTAATGTGCATCCTACGTATACGTCTTTGGTTGTTTCAGTTTTCCCGTTATCCATCTCCACCATGAAGGCTTCACTTAGCTTCTAGGGTTGTTGGTTTAGTAAGTGTTTGAACTTATTACTCACAAAACTTCGCTTAGCTCCATTGTCAAATATAATGCATGCATAAGTGTTTTTTAGTGGGAACGTACCAGTTACAACGGTTGGATCCTGAACCGCTTCACCCTGCCCTATTGCGAGGACTCTGCCCGATCCTCCAGCGCCTTGGGCATTGGCTTTGTGGCAGTTTCATCTGAAATGGCCAGTTCCTCCACATCCATAACATGTATGGCTGGCCCCGACGTTGTTGTTGTTATTAATGTTGTTGTTGTTGTTGTTGTTGTTCTGATACTGGTTTGGTTGAGGTGGAGACGTGCAATATCGAGCATTATGGCCTTTACGGTTGCAACTAGCACGCTACATATCTCTACATTCACCATGGTGGTGGTAGCTGCATTTGTTACATTTCGGTAGAGTTCCTGAGTATTGCTTGGTAATGGTTTCCGATGTTGAGGCTGGAGCATGTGGCGCTGGGGAAACCTAAGCAGTTGCAGTGTGGATTGCCACAGTTTGTTGCTTTTTCGATGAACCTTGATTTTGTCATCCTTTTCATTTCTTGTCCTTGTTTTTGTTGTTATCTCCTTCCTTCTTGTTCTTAGTATCAACATATTTGACTCCCTTCTTGTTACCATGGTCGAGAACTTCTTAGCTAGCATTTTTGCACTATCATACATCTTAGGGTTTGCTGCTATTACGTTTCCTCGTATTGGAGAGGTTAATCCC
This sequence comes from Lactuca saligna, assembly GCF_052625555.1. Taxonomy (NCBI): domain Eukaryota; kingdom Viridiplantae; phylum Streptophyta; class Magnoliopsida; order Asterales; family Asteraceae; genus Lactuca; species Lactuca saligna. The sequence continues at coordinate 161,336,979 of NC_136423.1, read as the reverse complement.
CAAATGATGGTCCATGAATCCAAAAACATACCATCTAATTATACAAAGAGTTTATAGGAACCAAACCATATGTATGTGTTAGCCCGGATTTAACCGTGATGTCCAAATATTCCAAGACTTTTATTCCTTATTGCGTTAGTACCCTAAAATGCACACATAGGTATGTGTTTTGATTTAGTTCAAAGTATTTTAGTCCCAACGTATTTGTAGTTGCATATCTTGTAATATTAGATATGCCAGTTCACTATAAACATTGCTCCGATACCAATTTGTCACACCCTCAAATTAGACAGCGGAAGCGTCCGGGGGTTGGGTGACTTCATTCTTGTAGTATCATCATAGTATATAATTGAAACAAAACATCATCATCATTACACATACAATATTACAACTGTCATTGTTTACATCAAGTGTTGTATTTCAAATTACATGCCAAAGTATCCAAAGTATGGTGATAACAAAACACAGCACAATTGCAGGTATTCTTACTGACCAACCTGCTGAACAGTTTCCTGAGAATACAAGTTAATTTGAAACCGTCAACACATATAATGTTGGTGAGTTCATAAGTATGTTTGAGTAAAATGTTTTGTATTATTTTGTAAACACTAGAAAATCTGATATTTTCTGAAAAACGGTTTAGAATATTTGTGTCCGATCTTGTATTAATGCATGTGTGTTAATGTTTGAAATTTATGAAGTGAATGATCCTAGACAATCCAATATTATCTGTTTATAAAACGATGTGGTCTTAACACCCTAAGACTGAGTACCAGTGCATGTATGTTACCGTGTTACCAAACTATAAATATATTCCGTAAATTTTATAATGGAGTTAATTTCTCAAAGTGAGTTGTTATAACCATACTTGATAATAAATGATCCGCCTGTCATGACGTTTTTCAGACGCCGACTTGTTTAAGTTAACGTTTTTTACCCTAGACTGGCCTAGTCTAACTATTGCGAACAACTTAGGTGTGGGGTGTCACCCCCGTATAGATCTATACACAAACTCCCGCTCTCCCTCCAGGAGACTTTGGTTATAATGACAGACTATGGTTGTACACTTGATAGGTGTCAAACGAAGTGTCTCGCGAGATCCTTAACTAAATTTACGTGAATATTGAATTGCACAACGTATATTGTTTCTGTCTATGTTTTAAGTTTACGAAGCCCAACGAGTATGTATGTGAAGGTATGAGGCCCAACAAGCATGGAAAAGGACAACTAAGGCCCACTAAGCATGTAATATATATTCCAGGCCCAATAAGCATGCAAAAGGACAACTAAGGCCCACTAAGCATGTAATGTATATTCGAGGCCCAAAAAGCATGCAAAAGGACAACTAAGGCCCGCTTAACATGTAATGTATATATTATAGGCCCAATAAGCATGCAAAAGGACAACTAAAGCCCAATTAGTGTGTAATGTTCATTCCAGGCCCAATAAGCATTCAAGGACAACTAAGACCCACTAAGGATGTAATGTATGTTCTCGGCCCAATAAAAGTGAGTTTAACATATTTGACTCGTTTGTTATTGTAATGTTTGTTCTTGTTCAATCGTTTGCCAAAATGACGTAAAAAGGTCACGTTTTGTAATATTGACATCTTTGGTCAAGTGGACTAAAATTTTACGACTTAGGTGTAACTTTGGTAAAAATGACACTTTAGGTCCTTTAGGATCAAAAGTTTACATTTAAGGCTAATTTCAAATAAAAATAACATTTTTAACTCACTTTTGTCAAAATTATCATTTTCAACCCTTATAATCGAAAGATAACATTTTTGGCTCAACTTTGTTCAAAATGACACCCAAGCCCACAAAATTCCAAAATTTTACAAACTTAGCCCAAAAACTGTGAAAGCCCAATATAAGGCCCATTTGTGAAAATCTACACTTTTAGACCTTTTAAAATCACAAATACCATAAAGATTCACATTTATCCAAAATAAATCTTTTTGGTACCTTAAAACCGTGAGTCATATATAATAACTTCACTTTTGATTATTTTGTCATTTTTGGCCCTCTTATGTGATTTTTCGTAGTTTAAACAACCTTGAAATGTTTTAAACCTTTTCTTTGCATAATAAGTTGTATCAAGTGTTATGTTTTACAAATATCATCATATTTTAGCATGTTTTAGATTTTATGAAGTCTATAACACATAATCATAACATATAACAAGAAAAACACACATAATCATGCATATAAACATAGATCTACACAAAACAACTTGTATGCTCCCCGAAAACGTAGTAAAAACCGAAAATAAGGGGTATGAACCCACATTGGGGAATGGATTCGGTTTTGATGAGAAATTTGGAGGAGATTTCGGTCTTGGATGCTTCTTGAGATGAGTTTTCGGATTTATGGAGTTCAAGAATGATAAGCCTCGATGGAATCTTGTTAAAAATCCACACTACTTCATGGTTTCTTGATGAAGAGTGGAGGAATTCTTTGAAGATTTAGAGAGGACTTTTAGAAATGAGATGAAGTTTTTAATGGTAAGTAGGAGGGTCGAGAGTTTAAGGAGGAAGGAGATAGATCAGTTTTGGGTATTAGATGGAGGATTAAGAGGCTTAATATTGGAAATAGATGATGCAAATGGCATGGAAACATGAGATTTGTCTAGACAAAATGTTGGGTAATTGCATGGATATACATTAGGTACTATTGAGGTATCATTAATTCAAATAAGCCATGTTTCTTCTTCTTTTTATTTTTATAAAACCGAGAATTAGAGATGGGAGGGAAAATAAATTTGAATGTTGGGTTAGAATGGAACAATCACCGTAAATGTATGGCCCAATAAGTAAGATTTCAGCTTATTGGGCCCACATGTGTGTTTACGACCCAAAATGATAAAAGTAATGGGTTTTAGGCACAATAAGGTCCATGAAAAAAATGTGAGTTATTCTAGGCCCTTTAAGGCCCAATAATTCTATAGTTTGATGAATATGGTTCCAGTTACGCCCCAAATGAGGATTCTTATCTTAAAAGAATCAAGTTGAGGGTTTATTGGCCCATTAGGCCCAATAAATAATTCCTGGCCCATTATTATGTTTGAACCGAGAAGTTAGGGTTTCAAACCTACAGTTGGATGTGTGACAAGTATTGGATTAGGTTTTGGACTTTACGAGTTAGTTTTGATTCGAATAGTTGTTTTTAATGAACATTGTGTATAATTCCAACTTAGAGTTACAAGATACATTGAGATCTAGTTGATCGTACATAGATAGAATTTCCTAGCCAAAAATGCTAGTTATGACATAACACCTTAGACAATTTACAAGCCAACTCATGATAGTCTAGCCTCATTACTTACTTCCAAAGTATGATCGATTGTGGATGGTTTAAATAATTTTATTATTCGGGAAGTCAAAACATGAAAAGTGAAACACAAGAATAATTCTAATCCTATATGGCCCCAAAACTTTTGAGTATAAATAAAACACCTTTTATTTAATCACCATATTGATTACACATTAATCATTGTATATTGTTTCGATTTATCAACTAATACTTGAATTAAAACAATAGCTATCCATGCTACAAGCATACATACTATGTTTACATACGATCCTTACATTGTGAAATAGATCAATTGCAAACACTTCCAACAATACTCATTTCACAATTCCCAATCCTTATCGTAAGTGTAAGAATACCAAGTTCTTGCCACTTACTGTAATTTGTTAGATTCTAAGCTTATATGCAGTGATCCTTTTGTAATGACTATGTACACAAGTCACATACACTTTGTCAATTACAAAACTTTCCATTGGAGATATTCCATAGATCCGAAGTCTCATATTCAAAGCACATTCTTTTAAACATCCTTCTTGCATAAAAGTTTCTAACTTTCTCATAGATTCTTGATATCCAACTCCCATTATGGAAACATTTCCATATTTTCCATATGACAAGTCATTGTTAATAGAATCCTATCTATTCATAATAATGTCAATATGGTCCATCCATTACTATACTTCTAGTTATCCATAAGCAAACAATACTTGACGAACCTTAGATTGTCCTTAACAGTTGTTTAGCCACTTTAGCCATATCCATTTCTATTCATTTTCCCTCTTAATGCCCTAGGCATTTGGAAAATTAGAACATGAGAATATTATAGCATATTCAATCGATCCTATACCCGAAGCATATGGGACACGATTCATAATGTCTTACATAAAGACCTGATACTTTACCAGTCTCTTGCTATAACATTTCCATATATAGAATTTCCAATGTTGAAGCATTTCAACATGGTATATATATATATATATATATATATATATATATATATATATATATATATATGTATATATATATATACCCATGACTAAATTTGATTAGAATCTCAATCTAAACTTTTAGATTTGAAATGAAGTATGGATTCCTCTCCCTTAATTATAGCAAAACAACTTCTCAACCCTGCAACTTTGCGAATTTAAAACTTTGTTTTCTATAATTAACATTACTAACTTGCAACATTTACCATAATAATTATGCTCCCACTAGCATAACAATTATTTTGTTACTTGCATAATATTTATGCTCCCACTAGCTGTGACATAAATCCAGAAATCAACTAGACTTCTAGAAAACAATACTTTATTGACTTTCTTACCAAATTTCAGATTTCTAACACGAGATGCTTCGATAAGCCTTTATCTAATCTCATACACCTTTTATTGGAAAGTTCATATGTGTATCTAAACAATTTTAGAACTTACAACAATAAGTCTCAAATGTTTAAACCTTTTTCCATTTCTCACAAATCGAACTATGAAGAAGGATGTTGTAGTCATAATCGAATTTGAGAATATAAATATCACAATTGCTAACTCTTTAAAATCTACTTAGTGAAAGCGTTTCGTCACAATCATTTTCATGAATTGTAGAAAAACCTTATGACACTTAGATTTTTATGGTGTATGTGTTCCTATGCATGTGAATTTATCATAAGCATAATCTTAAGACTAGGTTAGTGACAAATCCAAACTCATATGACTGAACCTATCTAATCTTAATTTCTTGCCACTTGGCAACTCAAGGGACTACCGTTGATTCCAAGTTGTTATGCAAACAATTGAGCACTCATAGAACTCACATGCATAGTCAATTTTAACTTGAATGGGCACAGAAACAAGAATATGTCAAAACGATAGATTAAAAATCTCAAGTCGTGGGATAGTGATTAACAATAGATTTATTCTTGATTATTTCTTGAAGCTTTTCAAGATCTTTAAGACTCTCACTGACCTCTTGACATATAATATTCTCTTTGTCAAGAAACTTTCCTTGACAAACAAATATTCAAGAGTTAGTGTGGCTTCTTATCAAGACAAAACACTTCACACAATTGGTCTTAGTTGGTCTTTGTCTTATCCAAGACATCACAACTTACCCATTTCAAATGTACAAGAGTAAGAAACATTTTACTCAACATTTGATAAGTGTTATAAATATTTCTTAAGATTATGTCACTCAATGTACAATCTTGGAGTATGACTCTAAGACTTGATTTTAGAACGAAGTATGATTCACTTTTTGATTTAACCATTTCAACAATCCCCGATTCCTCTTCTTGGCCATACAAGTGCAATTAGAGGATCAACTGTGATATGGTTCCATAATCACTAAGATGGTCATAAAACACGATCCTTAAGTACTCTCCCTTCTTTTTAGATTGGAGAAACTTTTATCTTTCTGCGACTTTGATTCTTCTTATTCGTTCTCATATACGTTGAAACTTTTTCAATGATTCAGAATTACACTTAATTTCTTAAGTATAACCATATTTACTAAACTTTAGTAAGCCATAACGAATAGTCTTATCGTTCTTTGTTGTGGACGTGAACAACGCACAACCAAGTATACCCGATCCCTTAGTCCTTCACTTGACTCACATATACATGTGAACAAGGAATTAGTCTTAATTTCCCAAAGACAAAAGTTCTCATTCATCACACACTACAAGTTGCATGATTCCAAGTTTCAGTCAAATTGAAACTTGGGTGATAAGAATCTTTCCTTATTTGGTAAATTTTAACACTACCACAAACGAAAGAATCAAATCTATTCTCAACATTGCTAAAAATAGAAACATATAAGCATCAATTTTTCACAAATGCTATTGCAAGGAAATATAAAACAAGATAAATTTCAAAAAAAAAAAATATTTATAATATGCGGAAAACTTTTCCTTACAATGCAATTACAAATGAAAACTATGTTACCAAATATTTCTAAGCAATTTATCGTAACTCCTATCACCAGCTCAAAAAAATCTGATCACTAAGCTTTGATTTATAGACATGGATTAAATATTTTTCAGTATTTTATCAGTTCGTGGAAATGCAAAGATGTGACTATACACACATCAACAATTTTATGATTTGAGATTTCACGATACTTTCGTTATAGCTCTTATTTATGGTTTTAGTTTATGTACAAATTGTTTTGATTTGAAAGTGCCTTTATAAAATGATTGTTTATGCTAGTTTTAAAAGAAAAAAAATATTTTTGAAAAAAAGGACGTTACAATTAATCTTATGATATTTTCTTAAAGAATATCAATTATGAAAATATTTGTTTTTCTAAAAATAGTTCATTTTTTTTTATATTTACGTCTAACGAATTGTATTATCTTAATTTTATCTTATGATATATATTCATTGTCTGTCAAATAATGTAAATTATGAAATACCTTTTTCTTTTAAACATATTTGTTTTTATAATATGTATTTCTAAGAGATGGTTATCTTACATTAATCTTATAAAAATGATTATTTTTAGAAGAATTTTTTTTAATATATATATATATATATATATATATATATATATATATATATATATATATATATATATATATATATATATATATATATATATATATATACACTAGGATAATAAGATAATATTAAAAAATTAAAAATAATATATTTTTTTAAAATCCTTCTATTTTTAGATTTATTTATGAAAAAATCCTTATATTATGACGGTGGTCAGTTTATCAGGTAAAATGTTCAAAATACGGTTGTCAATTTTTTGGACTTAATTCACTAAAAAAAGATAATGATTAAATCGATTATAAGATTTAAATGTTAAAAATAAAAAAAATATTAAAAAAAAAGTATTTTCTATTATAAATAATGAATATTTGAAATCTATATAATAATTTGGAGAACTAAATTTTTCATTGTGGTTGGTGATTTTTATATATGGTTTATAGTAATATTTTCCAACCATTATTGTCCTTAAAACATTATTGTCATATTTTTCCCAACAGTGCGAATTCAAATGTAAATGTAACAGCACTTTTACCTACTTCTACATGTACTTGTAAATTTGGTTGTTGTTATTTGTTATATTAAGTGGGATCAACCACAACATCCCAATGACGGCTGCAATCCCTACTAAGAGGAGAAAGTCGTTCCCTCTCAATCTGCCGAACCCATTGTCACATAATTTTTATTTTTTATTTTTCTTTATTTTTCTCAACCCACAACATATGGAAATCCTATCTTTTTGAACCCGTTCAACCCACTCAAATAAAAAAAATACAAAACAACTAAGGTACAAGTTTTAAAACATATGGAACAAGAAAAAAATAAGAAAGAGAAAGTAGAACGAGATGATGAAGTGGGTTAGTGAAACCAATCAACCAACTCGGTTGAAGCGAGAGTGGTACCGCCGATAACTCTATTGCTAATTAAGATTTTACATTTGACTGTTTTATATTTTTTTTAATTGAATGAGTTGAGTGGGTTAAAAAATATAGAGTTTCTGTGTGTTGCGGGTTTGGAAAGATGAAGAAAAATAAAAGAGAAAAATAAAAGGAATTACTCCCTCCTCCCTTATATATGTTCACCAATTTTCGTCCACTTCATCCTCGACATTTAAATAAACACCATCATTAGGGGTTGCACTTAAACGGATATTTAACTTCATCATCACTTTAACAATGTTTATATGCATTGGCATGTGATAAATCTGTCGCTAAAACAATTACTGGCAGATTACCAATAAACTCACTAAATTTAAAGGATAACATATTATATGCCTGACACTATGCTAGGTTTGCCCTAGTTTCCTAATGAGTTCAAAAATAATTTAGAAGCATGAAGTAGTTTAATTTAAGATATGTATGTCATTTTACTGAGCCTCCACTTAGACGAAGCACTATTAGAAATGTGTGTTTTGTTGGTAATCCGTTACATGTCAAAACAAAATTTATAAATCATATTCGTACTATCACATATGTAAGGGTAACAATGAGTTGTGTTGGGTTATAAAACGTAACTAAACTAATTTCAAATCTCTATACAACTTATATTTAAACTTATATTTAAGTAAACGAGTTGGGAATTCTTAAACCAACCCAACTTTTATATAAAATAGATTGAAATTATGTTGATATATTAAATAAACAACTTGAACCGGTTGAACCATGTAGATTTAAAAAAAAAAAAAAAACCCTTAAGAATCAAATAACCAATCCAATAAAATTACATAAAAATAATTATTCAATTTTGACAATAATACAACCATAAGTCTAAAATTTCATAAAAATAATTATTCAATTTTGACAATAATACAATCACAAGTCTAAAAGCCAATAACACAAACACAATTCAAGTGTGTATAATTATAAAAACATTATGCATGTTTAATTTTTAAATTTTATTCAATTAAATCTTTAATTTCAACAACTTGACCTCCGGTAAGAGTTGCCAACCCATGTTTTCTGAAAAACAAAAAATGATTAAGTTATAATAATCATATAAGTAATAATATAAATAAATATAAATTAAAAAAATAGAAGGGTTGGACCGGAATAGGATGTTGTAAATAGGTTGAAATTTTCAATCC